>NW_028270183.1:103106503-103412616 GCF_037043375.1 Chiloscyllium plagiosum
TGCCGAAGCTATCCAAGATGTCCTTAAACAGCTGATTGGTAAAATGAGACCCTTGGTCTGACTGAATCACACTGCGTAGCCCACAGCGAGTAAAGAAAGCTACCAACTCCTCCACCTCCCCTTTTGCCTTAACACTCCGTAATGGAATTGCCTCTGGAAATCTGGTGGACACATCCATTATGATCAGCACATATTGGTTTCCACTTTTATTTTGGAAATGGGAGCTCCACAATTAATCATAATCCATGTGAAAGTTTCTTCGAATACAGGAATTGACAACCACGGTGCTGGTTTTATTACTGCCTGTGACCTACCTACGATTTGGCATGTATGACATGTACAACAAAAATTAACCATGTCCTTGTGCATTCCAGCCACTAGAAATGCTTTAGCCTGAGTCTTCCGTGCATCAACTCTTTTTTTTTTCTTTCGGTGTTCCTTCCTGTTGTAACTTATGACAGTGGGATCTTGTTTCTACTCTGTCTGGAAAAATCTCTGGGTATTTTTCTTTTAATTCCCCTGTTCCCTGGTCTTACGTTAGCTTCACCACCACAAGGGGTGCCTCTCCTACCTTGGATCCTGCTAAATCATTCCCAAGATCAAACTGCATTCCTGGAACTGACACCCTTTCACTCAATCTCACTGTTACTTCCCCAACCTTGACTTGGCACTCCAACCTAATTTCAAACAGGGAAAGCTTAATTTCTGTCCCCATTCCACAAATTATCACGCTGTTGAGTAACATTTCAGAAAGAGTGAAAATACTTCCATCTCTTACTATTAGAGGCCGAGAGAAAGTGAGGACTGCAGATGCTGGAGATCAGAGTTGAAAAGTGTAGGGCTGAAAAAGCACAGCAGGTCGGCAGCATCCGAGGGGCAGGAGAGTTGACGTTTCAGGCATAAGTCCTTCATCAGGAAAGTGGGGGGTAAGGGAGGGGGAAGGGGGTTGAGAAATAAATAGGAGGGTGGGGATGGAGCTGGGTGGGAGGTAGCTTGGAAGGCAATAGGTAGATGCAGGTAGGGGGTGATGGTGACAGTTCAGAGACAAGGGTGAAGTGGATAGGTGGTAGGACATTTGGACCCCTCAAACTATACAGCATCAACGTTGACTTCACCAATTTCAAAATCTCCCCTCCTCAACCTCATCCCAGATCCAACCGTTCAACTTAGCACTGCCCTTTTGAATTGTTCTAACTGACCATCTTCCTTCCCACCTATCGACTCCACTTTCCCCTCAGACATATCACTGTCACTCCCAGCTACATTTTCCTATCGCCCTCCCAGTGACCCTCCAGCCAGTCCAGCTCCTACCCTCGTATTTATCTTTCAGCCAATTTGTCCCCCCGCCACATTCCTGACGATGGGTTTATGCCTGATATGTCGATTGTCCTGTTCTTCGGATGTTGCCTGATCTTTGTTTCCGGCTCCTTGCTTCTCAACTATTAGATACTGAACAGATCCCGCATCTTGCAAAATTATAACTTCTTGTCCGCCCCCACATCCCATTTTTTCTTAGTAAGGTTTATCTACGGAGGCAAATTCTTTATAGAGATCAGGCACTGACTCCATACACATCCCCTGCCTCGACTGTGCACTCTCCTGCAGCTCCTTGGCTCTACTTGGGGTCTCCTTTACCAGGTTCACTAATACCACTGGCTTAAACTCTTATACCACATCTTTTCCCAAAATGCCTTCCTTCAATGCCCAGCACTGTGTGTCCCAGCTTACTGCAGTGAAAACACCTTTTCCCAGTGCCCTTCTTAAACCATCAGCACTGTAATTTTATGTGTTCCGCTCCGTTATAGCGAGAACACCTGATGCCTTTAACCACCTTTGAACCCCCTTGGGCTTCTTTTTCACCAGTGGTAAACTATTGCCAGTGTGCTTTTCTCTATGTTTTGTAGTGTAGGATCTCCCCTTCTCCCAATTTCTGTCCCTCAACAGGATGAAAATCCTCCCAGAAGCTAAATTTCATCTCATGCACCAATGCATACTTAACTGCCATTTCTGCTGCGCTTCTCACGTCTTGAAGTTCCTGTTCATTCACATTAATTCTCACCGTCTCTGGAAGTGAGTCTTTAAACTCGTCCAGCAGAATAATCTCCCATCGGGCCCCACAGGTCTTATCCACTTTTAAGGCCTGCACACATTTGTCAAAATGACTGTGGTTATTTCTTTCAAACTCAACATAACTCTGACCTGGTTCCGTCTCTATATTTCTGAACCACTGTCTATATTCTTCTATGAAGGGCTTTTGCCCGAAACGTCGATTTTGCTGCTCGTCGGATGCTGCCTGAACTGCTGTGCTCTTCCAGCACCACTGATCCAGAATATATTCTTCTAGTACCAATTCATAAGCACTCAAAATAGCCTGTTAGACATCTGCATAATCTCTTGCTCCGTCATGTGACAGCACTGCACATACCTCTCAAGCTGTGCTCACCATCTTAGTCTGAACTAGCATTACCCACATGTTCACTACACATGCTACCTGCAGAGCCAATTTTGCAAATGAAATAAAATTTGGTTTTGGCATTTTTCTCACCGAAATATTGCAATGTATTAACACAGTTGTATACATCCCTACGTTCTCCCTTCATCTTCATTCTGCTAATTTAAGTTTCTTATCTAATTCCAAACTTCTGAATTTCAAATTCTCCCCGTCTTCCTTTTTCCTCACTTTCTCTTTCGCTATCTTCTCTCTTTCTTTCTGTCGCTCTCTTTATCTTCTAACTCCAATTGCTCCACTTGCAATTTATGTTTTTTTCTAACTCGACTGCAGTTGCCTGCTTCTCTGATACACCAAAGTGCTTGACCAACTCCATTATGATGACAGCTTTCCTTTTGTCCCTGGTGAAACCCAATTCTAATCTACATGTTAATTCTAAAAGTATGCCCTTCCTTTGTCTTACTAAACTTTGTCGGCAAATTTGTGAATCATCTTCAAACCTCAGAACCTCTTTAGTAATGTTAAAACCATTTATTTTAATTTAACCAACCATAAGGAAACAAAATTAAATGAATTTTGTCACTTGTTTTAATTGAAGATCTAGGTCACTAACTGCCAAGTGATGGAATCTGCTGGGACCTTTTACACCCCAAATCTGTTCAAATCTGTCTAAATCCTGTACGACAAGCCCTCAAACCATTATGATGGCGATATCGAACTCCCCTGTAAATTAAACCACACACCCAGAAAAGCTCACCTCGCCTCGTACGCTGTTAAAACATGAGTGACAGAGAAGTTCCAAATTCGACTATTAAGAGAAAAATAACCATTTATAAGTCTGCAAGTTAGCTCGCTAAGCTTGAAGGTTTGTTTTCAGATGTTTCGTCACAATGACTATATAACATCATCAGTGAGAGTCTCTGGTGATGCACTGGTGGTATGTCTCGTCTTTCTATTTAAAGGACTTGGTTTCTTAAGGTGCGTGATGTCATTTCCAGTTTTTTGTTCAAAGGAAGGTAGATAGGAACTAAATTGATGTGTTTATTGATGTAGTTCTAGCTAGGATGTCATTCTTCTAAGAACTTTCGTGCGTGGCTTTGTCCTAGGAAGTGTGTGTTGTCACAGTCAACGTGGTGTCCTTCTTTGTCTGCATGTATGGAAACTAGTGATAGTGGGTCATGTCTTTTGGTGGCTAGTTGGTATTCATGTATCCTGGTAGCACAACAACAAAACAGTTCAGCAGAATGAGAGTATGAAAATAGAAGTATTTCCACATCAGAAAACAAGTTAGGTCACTGAGTGCAGGCCTGATGGGTGAATGGGTCTCAGTGAGTTGGGGAACAGACAGCAGAATTGCATTGCAGGTATGGCAGCTCGAAACTGCGTATTCATGTAGTGCTGTAGACCACAGCATCAGGAGAGGCAGACATGCATTCAACCACAACCTGTAACTTTTTGCCAGGGTAACACCTCAGTCTAGCATTACCATCAACATCATCTATGGCTCAGTGACAAGTGTGGGTGAACATATCAGAGTCAGAATCACATGAACCTTAACCTGATGCTAACTCATTAAAGCTCCCGGACTTGACCAACAGATCTGAACGAAGCCCTGCAGTTCTGCCACAGTCAGTCCTAAATGGTGATGGACGATTAAACAAATGACAGAGGAAAGGGCTCCACAAAAGTCCCCATCCTAAATAATGGAACAACCTGCACATCAGTGTAAAAGAGAAGGATGTTTTATCTGCACCATCCTTTGTCAGAAGTGTTGAGTCGATGATACACCTCACCCTCATCATGATGCCCACAAAAGCACGGATGCCAGTCTTCAACCAATTCGATTTGCTTACATATCATGATGAAATAGCTGAACACAATAGATACTACAAAGGCAATGGGCCCTCACTCCATTCCTGCAATAAGACTGAAGACCTGTGCTGCACAACATGCCATGTCCCTGGGGAAGCTGTTTCATTTCAGATACAACTCTAACATGTCCCTGGCAATGTGGAAAATTGCTCAGCTATATTCCATTCCCTAAGAATTAATTACAATCTGACCAATTACTACCCCCTCAGTCCCATCACGACAGTAAAATTGGTGGGAGTTCTTTTTGACAGAGCCGTCAAGAAGCACAGAAATAACCTGCTCAGTGTGGTTTCCGACAGGTTCCCATGTGGAGATGGTGCTGCTGTGGAGATGTCACTGGATTACTAATCCAGACCAGGCTAATGCTCTGGCAGCTGGTGGAAGTTAAAGATAATTAATAAAATATCGAGATCTGAACTCTAGTGTCAGTAATAGTGACCTTGAAGCCAATATCGATTGTGAACAGAATTTCCTTCTCCAATATACTTTTAGGAAGTGAATCTCCCGTGATTTCCTGGGCTGGCCTAAAACTGACTCCAAAGACCCTGACATGTGATAAACATTTCAATGGTGTCTGAAACGGCCAAGCAAGAGCACTCATTTGTATCAAACTACTCCGAGGTCTGAAAGGATGAAACCGGACAGAACATCCAGCCTCAGCACCAGTGTCGAAAAAGGGAATGGGAACACAGTCCTGTCGACCCTGCAAAGACCTCCTTCCTAACATCTGAGAGCTTGTGATAGCATTTACAGAGCTTTTCCACAGAGTGCACAGAAACAGCGGGAAAGGAGTAGGCCATACAACACTTTGAGCCGCCCCATTCTAGTTCATGGAAAAAAATCTCCTCAATGCACTTACCCCACACGATATACATATCCGTTAATGTGAGTAACCTTGGGAAGCTATAAAATAGGAAGTGCAGTAGTACGTTTGTTCCATCGAGTTTGCTACCCAACTCAATGTAATGATGGTTGGCCCTTCATTTCCACACCGTTCTCCTTTTCTCCCATCATCCCTTTACTGTCTCTAAATCCTTATTTATAATCAGTGTCTTGGTTTCCAGGTGCGAGAGAATTCCCCATATTCACCAGTCAGTGCGTACAGGCATTTATTCTCATCTCAATGAAGAATGGCCTGTCTGTACCTAATATTGTGGCTCCTTGTTTTAGACGTACCAGCCAGGGTAATTATCATCCCTGCTTCCAATCTGTCTCACCCTGTCAGAGTTTTGTATATTTCACTGAGATCTCCACTCATTTTCCTAAACCCCATGGAATACTGGCCCAGTCACCCCGAACTCTGCTCCCACAACAAGCCTGTCATACCAGAGATCAGTCTGGTCACCCTTCACTGCTCTCTCTCAATGTCAGGTTTGTCCATTATTAGGTACAGAGATCAAAACTGCCCACAATACTGCACAATGTTTGAGATGAGTGCTCACCAAGTCCCTGTACAGCTACAGTAAGACACCCTTTCTCCTGGACTCAAATCCACCTGAAATGAAGGTCAGCACACCATTTATCTTCTTAAC
This sequence comes from Chiloscyllium plagiosum, assembly GCF_037043375.1. Classification (NCBI taxonomy): domain Eukaryota; kingdom Metazoa; phylum Chordata; class Chondrichthyes; order Orectolobiformes; family Hemiscylliidae; genus Chiloscyllium; species Chiloscyllium plagiosum. The sequence goes on from NW_028270183.1 coordinate 103,112,357, forward strand.
TGCTTTGTTTCCTGCAATATTGCTTTCAGTGACTGGTGTACAAGGAGATCCAGATCCTTTCCAATGTTATAGCTCCCCACTTGCTGGTTCTATGTACACTGGTCACCGTGGCAATGCCATGCCCAGTATTGACCTCTGGTTACAGAACTCCCCGCGCTGCAGGAATCTCAGATGATTATGCAGAAGGAAACAACAAAAAGGAACATACGTCCCTTTGTAAATCAACATGTTTCAACCAATCCCTTTCAAATGGTAGGCTGCCAATTTATCGTTTCCACGAAAGGGCACACCGTCACCTCTATCCACATTGTTCTCCATCTGTCACGTATTTATCCATTCACTCTACTTGTCTTAGTATTCTCGGTAATTTTTTATATCCTCCTCACCCACTCACAATCGCACATCCGTTAGTGCTGTCAGCAGGTTGGGATATATTGTATCTGATTCAAGCAACCAAATGTTTAAAGGGCATTGTGAATAGCTGGGCCCCAAACACTGATCCCTGTGACACCTCAACAAATTTTCTCTGTTAATTTCTATTTATTTATTTATTTCGTGAATCTGGGTGTCACTGGCTGGGCCAGCATTTATTGTCTGTCCCTAATTGCCCTTGAGAAGGTGGTGGTGAGCTGCTTTGTTGAACGCTGCAGTCCACCTGCTGCTGTTGACCTCCAATGTCATGAGGGAGGGAATTCCAGGATTCTGACCCAGCGACTGTGAAGGAGCAGTGATATATTTCCAAGTCAGGATGGTGACTGGCTTGGAGGGGAACCTTGAGATGATGGTATTTCCATACATCTGCAGCCCTTGTCCTTCTAGATAGACGTGGTCGTGAGTTGGGATGGTGGTCTCTAAGGAACTTTGGTGAATCATTTCATTGCAGCATGTAGATAGTAAAACACTGCTGCTGCTGCTGAGCGTTGATGGTGGAGCATTGTGGATGAAGGGACAGTCAGACTGGTTGCTTTGTTCTGGATGGTATAAAGCTTCTTGAGTGTTGTTGGGGCTGCACTCATCAAGGCAAATTGGGAGTCTCCTATTTCACTTCTGACTTATGCATTGTAGATGATGGACAGACGTTTGGAAGTCAGGATGTGAGTTATTCGCCGCAGTATTCCTAGCTTGGGACCTGTTCTTATCGTTACTGTGTTTATGTGGCGAGACTCGTGAGTATCTGAGCAATGATTACCCACCAGGAATTTGATACTGGGAGATTCACTGACAGTAACACCATTGAATGCCAAGGGGCAAGTTAGCTTGTATTTTATTGGTGATGGTCACGGTCTGGCATTTGTGTGGCCTGAATATTACTTGCCACTTGCCAGCCTGGATACTGTCCAGATCTTGACACATTTGAACATGGACTGCTTCAGTATCTGAGAAGCCACAAATGTTGCAGAACATTGTACAATCATTGGCGAACATCCCCACTTCTGACCTTAAAATGGAGGGAAGGTCATTGATAAAGCAGCCCTGAAGAAGCTTTCGGCCACTGCTCGAGGGACTCCTCCAGACTTGGAGCTGAGTTGACTGATCTTCATCAACCATGACCATCTTCCTCCGTGTCAGGTATGAATCTAACCAGCAGGGAGTTTCCCTCTGATACCCATTGATTCCAGTGTTGCGAAAGCCCCTGATACCACACTTGGTCAAAGGCAGCCTTGATTTAAAGGGCTATTGCTCTCACCCCAACTCTGGAATTCAGCTCTTTTGTCCATGTTTGAACCACGGTAATGAGGTCAGGAGCTGAGTGGCCCTGGTGGAGCCCAAACTAGTCGTCATTGACCAGGGTATTGCTGAGAAAATTCTGCTTAAAAGCACTGAGATCTTCCACAACTTTACTGATGATCAAGAGTAGACTGATGGGGTGGTGATTGGCCGGATTGGATTTGTTCTACTTTTTATATACTGGAGATACTTGGGGTAATTTTCCACATAATCGGGGAAAGCCATTGTTGTAACTGTGTTGAAACAGTTTGGCGAGGGGAATGGCAATTTATTTTTTTTAGATTAGATTAGATTAGATTACTTTACAGTGTGGAAACAGGCCCTTCGGCCCAACAAGTCCACACCGACCCGCCGAAACGCAAACCACCCATACCCCTACATTTACCCCTTACCTAACACTACGGACATATTAGCATGGCCAATTCACCTGACCTGCACATCTTTGGAACTGTGGGAGGAAACCGGAGCACCCGGCGGAAACCCACGCAGACACGGGGAGAATGTGCAAACTCCACACAGTCAGTCGCCTGAGGCGGGAACTGAACCCGGGTCTCTGGCGCTGTGAGGCAGCAGTGCTAACCACTGTGCCACCGTGCCGCCCACTTATGGAGCAGAAGATTTCAGTACTATTGCCAGAATGTTCTCAGAGTATGGACCCTTTGGAGTATCCAGTATCTCCAACCATTTCTGGATATCGCGTGGACAGAATCGAATTGGTTCATGACTGGTAACTGAATTGCTGAGGACCACTGGAGGAGGCTGAAATGGATCATCCACTTAGCACTTCTGACTGAAGATTGTTGCGAATGGACCAGCCTTTTCCTATACACTGAAGTGCTGGGCTCTTCCATCATGGAGGAAGGGGTTATTTGTGGAATCTCTTCTTCCAGTGAGTTGTTTAATTGTCTCCAACGTTTCTAGACTAGGTGTGGAAGGACTGCAGAGCTTAGATCTGATCCTTTGCTTGTGGGATGACTTAGCTCGGTCTATCACTTATTGCTTATGCTGTTTGGTGCACAAGTTGTCCTGTTTGGTGGCATCACCAGGCTGACACCTCATTGTCAGGTATGCCTGGTGCTGCTCCTGCCATCCTGCATACTCCATTGAACCAATGATGATCCTCTGGATTGATGGTATTTGTTGAGAGGGGGATATACCAGGCCATGAGGTTGTGTGGTGTACAATTCTGCTCCTAAAGATGAACCACAGCACCTTATGGGCACACAGACTTGAGCTGCTAGATCTGTTCGAAGTCTGTCCTATTAAGCACCGTGATAGTACCACCCACAATGGTGGAGGCTATTCTCAATGTGCAGGTGTGCAGGTGTGACTTTGTCTCCACAATGACTATGCGGTGGCCACTCTTACCGATACTGTCATGGACAGCTACTTCTGCAACTGGCAGATTAGTAAGCCTGTGGTCAGTATGTATTTTCGTCTTGTTGGTTCCTTCACCACTTGCCAGTCTAGCAGTTATATCCTTTAGGACCCGCCCAGCTCGATCAGTAATGCTGTAGCTGAGATGCTCTTGGAGGTGGACATTGAAATCCGCTACCCAGAGTACATCTTGCGTCTGTGCTACTCTCAGTGCTTCCTCCAAGTATGGATCAACATTGAGGAGTACTGATTCATCAGTTGAAAGAGGCTGGTACATGGTAATCAGCAGGACTTTTCCTTTCCCATGTGTAAACTTATGCCACAAGACTTCATAGGATGCAGAGTCACTGTTGAGGACTCCAAGAGCTGGGCTCTTCCGTCATAGAGGAAGGGGTTATTTGTGGAATCTCTTCCTCCAGTGAATTGTTTAATTGTCCCCCACCTTTCTTGACTAGATATGGAAGGACTTATACCTTACAGAATCATACCTTACAGACAATGTCAGGCTGTTGCTTGACGAGTCTGTTTATTTCTATTCACTGTTTCTTGCCAGCTGTCCCATTCTAGAAACATGCCCATACATTAGCCCCAATCCGCTAAGATTTGATTTTGCAAACTGGGCTTGGAGCTTTATCAAAATATTTCTATAAATCAAAATGTTTAACATCCATTGCTTCTCTTTCATTTGTCTCCCAGTCTGTTTCTCAAACATAATTCCCATTTCAAAAATTATGTTAGTGTTGTTTATGATCATTACTTTCAGCCCCAATCATTTCTCCTAAACCATTTACTTACTGTGTTATATGTTGCACGTACTCTACCATTTTCCCACACCTGACTCGGTTTTCCTTGTATTGTTTGAGATTTCTGTGAAGACAGAACGGAAGTAGTGCTTCATAGTTCTGCCATTTGCCTGTTCCCCATTCTCCATTCCCTGGTTTCAAACTGTAAGGAAACTGCAGTTATTTTCTCATTTTTCTCACATTGACATGATTTAACACGTTATTACAGTTCACTCTTATAACCATTGTGAATATACTCTTCAGAAACTCATCAATTCTTGCCTTGATAATTGACCTTCCACACCATTCACTCACAGGAGCATCGACTCTGTGCCTACAGAAGTACAGCACGATCTATATTAGCCCCACTTTCCAACAGCAGGCCCATAGCCTGGAATGTTATGACACTTCCAAGTGCTCGTCCAAGTACCTTTTAATGATTGTGAGGTTACCTGTGATGATTTCCCTCTCAGGAAGTAATTCCAGAACACAACACCCTCTAGGTGAAAAAAATGTTTAAATCCTCTCTGAACCTCAAACGTTTCACTTTAAAATGTGCTCCTTTGTTCTTGACCCTTTGACTAAAAGGAACATCTGCTGCCTATCCACCCTGTCCGTGTCTCTCATAATCTTATCCTTCTGAAACACATCCCCCCACCCCCCAGCCTTCTCCGCTCCAAAGTAAACAACCCGAGTTTAGCCAGCCTCTCTCCATAGCTGATATGCACCATCCTAGTGGACATCCTGGTGAATCTCCTCTGCAACCTCTCCAGTACAATCACTTCCTTCCTGTAATGTGGCTCCCAGAAATACATACAGTACTCCATCATGGACTAAACAAAGTGCTGCACTTATAATCTATGCCCGATTCGGAAACACAACACCCAAGGTCCAATTCTTAACTAGCCCAGTACCCTGTCCAGCCACATTCAGGGATGTGTGGAGAAGCACACTCTGAGGTTACCAGTGTGCTGTCATTCATTGAGTCCCCTCCTGCCTGGTTCCTTCTCCCAAAGTGCATCACCTCATATTTATCAGGGTTACATTCTATCTGCCATTAATCTGCCCATCTGACCATTCCATGTGCATCTTCCTGTAACTTAAGGCTTTCCTCCTCACTGGTAACCATCCAGTCAATCTTTATGTTAAAAATACACTTACTTATCATACCTCTCCCACTCGCCACCTAGCCCCCTCCACATTCACATTTTTTTATGATTAACACAAATAATAAGGGACAAAGCACTGATCTGGTACACCAGGGGACACTGGTCTCCAGTCACACAAACAGTCTTCTCTTACCATACTCTGCGACCTACCACTAAGACAATTTTCGTTGTAACTTGTCAAGTTTTCCTTCATATTGTGAGGTTTTACTTTATTTTTCAGTTTCCCAGGTGGAATTTTTTTCAAAGGCCTTCCTACAAAATAAAACAATCGACCAACTTAAACTAATGCAATCAAACCCATTGGATGTGACTTCCTTCTGATAAAGTCATGATGATTATCCCTGAAATAACCTTGCGAATCTTCTCACAGTGTAATTTTCTCCTTCCCTATTTTCTCCAGTAGTTTCCTTAACAGTGATCGAGTACTCACTCGTCTATAGTCACCTGCTCTATATCTCCCACTCTTACTGTGAAGTGGAATAGTATTAGCAGTTCTCCAGTCCTCTGGCACCTCCCCTATGGTCAGATTCTAATTAAAATATACAGTCAGGGTCTTTCCTCCCTTAACCCCAACAGCCTCCTGTGATACAACTCATTCAGACATGGAGATTGGTCCAAATTTATACAGAACAAAGCCTCACATCCCTGCTCATATTTTACATCAATTTGTTCAAGAGTTTTCCAGTCCATATTCTTGAATCCTGGACCTGCATCCTCCTTCTCACAAGTAAAATAGATGTGAAGGTCTCATGTAACAATCTATCAATGTCCTCCATCTTGACAAACAGATTGCCCCTTTGGTTTCTAATGGACACTAGCTGTTTGCTGATTATTCTGTTCTACTTGTCCGTGTAGAATATCATGGGATTCTTCCTGATCTCGCCAACTTGTACTTCTCCATGTCCCTCTGTTATTCAGTCCCCGCTATGTTTCTAGGTTTCACTGCAATCACCTCTCATGTTTTGAAACTCGAGATCACAGGCAGACAATCTTGCCATTTTAGGGCTTAATCTGGATAATCATTTTAGGAATTAATCTGGATGATACCTTTTGCAGTTCTTTTATCGTCAGTGTATTCTTTCTGAGATTGGGACTCCGAACGATACACAATACTCTAAGTATAGTCTCACAAACACTTGATACAACTGGTTCACTGCATCCTCTATATTCCAGTTACATTCACAAGAATGTAAACCTAATATTTACTTTCCATTTGCATATGTTCTTCCCACTACCTCTCGTTTAAACTTTTTTTATGAGCTAACACTGTGAGTTCTGAAAAAAGAGCTCCTAAATATCCAACTCCACGTTACCCATTAGTTCTTCATTGCCTAACTCTCCAAGAATCATCTTCAAACCATTCCAACAAAAGTTTGCCACTTCTGGTTTTCCTTCCATCGATACATTCTCATACTCCCCAGTTATGTTATTACCTTCTAACTATCTAGTAGCATGTTCTTTGTAATCGAGTCCAACAGACACCCGACTGCGGATGACAAATGAACTGGTTTGTAGTTCACCATTCTCCATCTTCATCCTTTCTTAAACTGTTGGATAATATTTATAACCTTTGCCTTATCCAGATTTCGGGAATGTGTCGGAAAATAAAGTGACACTCCGCGATGCAATCAACATGTCTATTGCTGCTTCCACTGAAATTCTTGTATGAAGTTCAACTCGTCTGTCAGATTTATAAATACTCAATCCAGCTTTCTTTTCAAAGATAACCTCAACATAGATAAGAATGGTCTTAGACTTTACTTACACAAGTCCCATGGTCACTTGGTATTTCTGGAAGATTTTCTGGACATTCTTCCATGAAGGTAGACGTAAAGAAACTGTTTCTTTTCCCTGCGATTTCTCTGTTCTCTGCAATAAATTATCCTGAACACACACCAACTGTTCCACATTTGATCTTGATTTTATTTTTTTAAAACATTAATAGACGCTTTTTAGCAGTCTTTATGTTTTTCTTTCGTTTGCACGCATTTTCTCTTTTTGATTTTCTTCTCAGTTTCTTGGTCATCCTTTGCTGGGTCCTACATTTCTCTGAATCCACTGGCTTACTGCAACACTTGGCATTTTTCTCAGCTGCCTCTTTTCATCTAATAGGTAAATGAAGGTGGGGTTGAAAGTGATAGTCAGAGAGGAGGGTGGCCCAGATTGATAGGAAGGACTGTGGACATATAGGAACATTCAAAAGGGCGGCGCTAACTTGGAAGGTTGGAGTGGGATAAGGTGGGATTAGGGGAATTGGGGAAATGGGGAAATCCACTATGATCCCCTGTATGATATTCCTACACACAAACACTCTCACATACACACGGACACAGGTGCACACAGACGCGCACACAGACACCCACACACACCCTTATAGACACACACACACACGCTCCCACACATGCACCCCTTCACAGACTTAAGACACTCTGAACTCACTACACACACACACACACTTTCTCACACTCACAACCCCCACCACAGACAAACACACACACACACAGACAAAGACCCACATGCACACATATATTTTGTGTGGTGAATTTGTACTTGCAGTGTTACATTGCATTTTGCTCAAAAATGCATACATTCATGCAGAACTCTGAGCTCAAAAACTCATGAATTTATGTAAAACTCAGTTATCTCACTTTTTAGATTAGAATCAATCTAAACATCAGGCCATAGACAGGGAACGCAGGGGGCTCACACCTTCAACATATTGTCTGGCTATCACCATTGCTAACAGCCAACCCGAGAATGCAACTTTAAAAAAAAGTTTTGAGATTTACACATGAAAGAAGTGAAACTATCACTGTATTCTAACAGACGAAAGGCTTAACAATCAAATTTTCAATGTATAATTTCAGTTACATCACACTGCAAATTTTTGCTATAAATTCTGTGTAACGATCGAGCCCTCCACAATCACATGATGAAGGAGCGTCGCTCCGAAAGCTATTGTGCTACCAATTAAACCTGTGGGACTATAACCTGGTGTTGTGTGATTTTTAACTTTATTTGAAATAAGAACAACTAGTAGGCTTTTTTGTTTATCGACAGAGAGAGAACGAGAGAAGTTTCATGGACAGATGTGAAAAAGTGTTTGAGAATATCAAAATATAGGCATTGTCAGACACAACAGAAATATACATCGGCGTGCACATGAATGACAGATGGATGGGAGTTTGGTTGAGTTCGAATCAGATTTGCTTGGGAAGGTTTGAAGTCGGGAGTGTCAGCATTATTGGCTTCATTAAAACTGTATTTCATAGCTCAAGATTCAAACAGCAGATGGAATAACCCAGTGCGATATATTCTGAAGTGGTGAGAATTTCAAGTTAGAAATGATCAGGGCATGGTGTCAGGAATCAGCTCATGGTCAAAGGGATCTCCCACAGTTGTGACTTGTCTACTTCAGTCGCAGTTATTGGCCAGGGATGGGATGGAAACAATGGAAGGAAGTGGAGTTTGTAACCAGAACAGTAGAGATTGACCTCCATGCTCTTAATATTTAACAACAAAGGCAATGATACAATAAATTATAGTTCGCAGCTGGAAATAAGTAGATCAACATAGAGACCCATGAGTAACGTTGCCAGAACAAAGAGGGAGACAGTAATTGAACACGATCATTGATGTCGTTAGTAGTGGTCTGTAGAGTGATATATGGATCGAGAGTTTCAACGTGAAAATAATAGTTACAAGAAGTGTGGACTTTATAAAAGAACAGTCATACAGTCATAACCGGTTTATAGAAAAAAAATCCGGACAGTGACACTTACAAGGAACACCAACGATAGCCAGGAAAGGATAATAAAAATATTGAATAATGAGAGTATTGTAATAAATCAGCAATGATAATGACCAGCAATTAAATGCAGAATGATGCCAAACATAATTGGATAAACTCCTGTCTATTGTTGGAACATGCCAGTCTAATGTTCCCAAAATCTGATATATTTTTGGAACATTCCAGTCTAATGTTCTCAGATTCTGATCTCTCCTCCCCCTCTCTCTGGATCTGCTGTTCCCTGTCAGTGCTGTCGGTGATGCTCCCGCTCATGTTATGGGATAACACATTGAATGGCGCCCATTTATCATTAAAAGATGGAAACCCTCCACTGGGATAATTAGAATCCATGGAGATTGGCATTAATCACAGTCACTGTACAAAGACTGGGAAACTGAGCAAAGGCTGTGACAACAGATGAATGGGCACCACAGACTGGAGACAGACAGACAGGAGTGTTCTCTTCCAATTGGGGAACACTTCAGTGGTCCAGGAGCTTCATCCTTGGACCTACGGGTGACAAACCTCCAAGGCAGACTTCAGGAAAGGCAGCAGTGAAAAGTGGCCGAGCAGAGGCTGATAGCTAATTTCGGTACCCAAAGGGAGGGCCTCAACCGGGACCTTGGGTTCATGTCACATTACAGGTGACCACCATTGCATTACACACACCCAAACACTCCTACTCTCTCTCTCTCGCACACACACACACATAAATACACAGCCACTTCTATACATACACATACACAGGGGCACACATGTACACAGACACTCACACACACCCTTACAGACACACAAACTCCCACAATCACATGGACATCCTCTCAGAGACTTAGAGCACTCTACACTCATGCACACACATATAAACTCTCTCACTGACACTCAAAATCCCCACCCCAGACAAGCACACACACTCCCACACTCACACATGCACCCCCTCATAGACTTAAACACTCTACGTCAGTACACACACACACATATACATTCTCTCTCACACTCACCACACCCCAACCCAGACCGACACACACACACACACAGACAAAGACCCACATGCATACATATATTTTGTGAGGTGCATTTTGTACGCTCAAAAACTGCATGAATTCATGTAAAACTGTTATTTCACTTTCAGATTTGAATCAATCTAAACATAATGGCATAGACAGAGAACACATGGGGCTAACACCTTCAACATATTGTCTAGCTAACACTCATTGTTACTGCTAACTTGAGAATGCAACTTTTAAAAAAAAAGTTTTGTGATTTACACATGAAAGAAGAGAAACTATCATGGCATTGGAACAGATGCAAGACTCAACAGACAATTAAGATATTTTTCAATGTATAATTTCAGTGACATCTCACTGTAAATTTTTGCTATAAATTCTGTGCCTTCGAAGTGTGTCCTTCACTATCACCTAATGAAGGACCAGCGCTCCGAAAGCTAGCGTGCTTCTAATTAAACCTGTTGGACTATAAACTGATGTTGTGTGATTTTTAACTTTGTACACCCCAGTCCAATACCGGCATATGCAACTCATCACTGAGCAAACAGGCTCAATTAGCCAGTTCCACACATCACTTTTCATATCACTATAAAAGGGAACATTTACTGTGTTTGGATGGAATGGATGAGGATTGCTGAGGAATGGACCAAAAATCTTCAAATAATTTTAACTTATTTTTTCAGTTGTATATAACAGTATTAACAGAACACTGCAGTGGTCTATATATGTTCCACTCTGTTTATGAAAGGAGGCAGGTATTAAAAAACAGATCGACTGCATAAACAAAAAAAGTCGGGTGGGCACGTTTCTCGATATCTGAACCCAAAGTATAATACTTATTGACCAGTGTGAGGCTTATCCTGGTTTTAAGTGCCCTGCTATCAAATCCTTTCATAACCTTGAGACAGAGAATTGAGACTGCTGCTCAGCAACAGGCCAAAACAATTCTGTCCCTATGGGCCTCTTACAGAGGGCTACAAGAAGGCCATTGAGCCTATATTAGCCTGTTCATACTTGAAAAGATGGAAATCTAGAATATTGGAACATATTGCCAACATTATTTAAGAACGTAAGGAAAAAAACAGGTAACCAGAGATTGGTGAGTCTGACGTCAATGGTAACTAAATTGTTGGAGGGGATTTTCAGGGAAAGGATGTGTATGCATTTGGTAAGACAAGGACTGAAGAAGGCTTTGTACATTGGAGATCACGTATCACTGACTCAGTGCAATTTTTTGAGGAAGTGATGAAGATGATTAATGAAGGCAGGTCAGTGGATGTTGTTTTATGGAAATCAGTAAGAAAACCAAAATGTTCTATATGGTAGACTGGTTAACAAGGTTAGACTGCCTGCCAAATTTGAAAGAGATGTGTCGCTGAAGCTGTATGAGGTGTTACTCAGAGGGCACCCGGACTACATTGTGTTGTTTGTATTTCTGTAACTGGGAAGGAATAGACCTCCATCAGATACAGTTTAACGACTGCTCGTAATCCACTGGTTGCTGTGTCATTTAATATCTCTGGTCTTTTACATAAGTACAGGAGGAGGCCATTCAGCCTTTCCAGTCTATTACAGAGGGCCACGAGGAGTCCATTCAGCCTCTCGAGCCTGTTACAGAGGGGCATGAAGTGTTTATTTAACTTTCAAGTCTGTTACGCATAAATATTAGTTTTAAATTAGTTTTGGAATAGGAAAGACTTGATGTAAACATTAAAGTTCTAACTTTGAACAAGGCCAACTTTGAAAGTGTTAGGCGAACCCTGTGAAAGGCTAATTGGAACACCCTATTCACAGGTAAAGGGATGGTTGGGAAGTGCAAAGCCAAATAAACTTGGTTTCAGAGAGTCCAGAGCCAACGTTTTCCCATTAGTGAGAGGGGCTAGGCTGGTGGGTGCAGTGAGTGCCGGATGGCTAGATATATTGATGCTCTGGTCAAGGTAGGGAAGGAAGCATATGTCAAGTAAACAGAGCTGAGATCAAGTGAATTCCGAGAGGAAGAAAAGGGCAGTAAGTGCATAGTCAACGGGGAAATCGGGCCAGAAAAAATGTCGCCATGAGATGGCTTTAGAAATAGGGTTAACGAGGCATTGAAGAAATTCTACACAGCCTTTAGTGGCAAAAGATTAATTAGGGAAAGAATAGTGCATCTTAAAGATCAGTAAGTCTACCTATGTATGGAACCACAGGAGATTGGATGGTTACAAAACAAGTATTTCTACTCAGTATTTAATGTGGAGGAGGTTACAAGAGCGAGAGAATTAAGAAATATATAGTGATACATTGAAACGTATCTATATTACAAGGAGGTGTTGGACATTTTAAAACACATAACGGTGAACAAATCCCTGGGACATGATCAGTTGTATCCCAGATGCTTGTGGGAAGCTGGGAAAGAGATTGCTCAGCATTTTGCTGATATATTTGTAATATTGATTTCCACAGCTGCGATGTCAAAAGACTGGATGGCTGCTAATGTCATGTCATTATTTAAGAAAGTAAGGAAAAAACGGGTAACTATAGATCAGTGAGCCTGACGTCACTGGTGACTAAATTGTTGGAGGAGATTTTGTGGGAAAGGATGTATATGCATTTGGAAAGACAAGGACTGAAGAGGGCTTTGTCCATTGGAGATCACGTCTCACTGACTCGATGGAATTTTTTTAAGGAAGTGATGAAGATGATTGATGAAGGCAGGACAGTGGATGTTGTCTTTATGGAATTCATTAAGAAAACCAAAATGTTCTACATGGTTGACTGGTTAGCAAGGTCAGACTGCCTGGAATACAGGGACAGCTCGCCATTTAGATCCAAGATTTTCTTGAATATCGGAAACTTGGAGACCTGTGATCAGTGGCGTGCCGCAAAGATCAATAGTGGGTCCACTGCCTTTTGTCACTTACACAAATCATTTGCATTTGAGTATATGAAGTATGGTCAGTAAGTTTGTAGATAATACCAGATTTGGTGGTGTAGTCGACAGTGAATAATGATCTCTCAGACTATAATGGGACTTTGCTTAGGTGAGCCGAGGAGTGGCAGATGGAGTTTATTTTAGTTAAATGTGAGGTGTTGCATTTTGGCAAGACAAATCAAGGCAAGACATGTAGATAGGGTCCAATGGAAAGCTGCCAATCAAGGAGAACTCCATAGATATTATCGCATCCCTACAGTGAGGAAAGAGCCTATTCAACCCATCGAGGCCACACCGACCCTCTAAACAGTATCCCACTGGACAAACCCCTGCCCTATCCCTCTGAGCCTGCATTTTCCATGGCTAATCCACCTCGCCTACACATCCCTGGGTAATTTACGCAATTTAGCATGGCCAATCTACCCTTATATGTATGTCATTATACTGTCAGAGCAAAACATAACATCCGGAGGAAACTCATGCAGACACAGGGAGAATGTGCAAACACCACACAGACAGTCATTCAAGGATGGAATTAAACCCAGATCGCTGCGCTCTAAAGCAGCAATGCTAGTCTCTGAGCTACTGTGTCACCTTGTGGTGCAGGTTCACCGTTCCTTGAAAGGGCCGTCACAGGTAGACAGCTCAGTGAAGAAGGTACTTGATGATCTTCCCTTTATTGGTGCGTGCTTTGATCTAAACATTTGCATGACATGTTGCACCTGTACGGGACATCGGTTTGGCTACTTTTGTAATATTGCCTTTAATTCTGGTCACCCTGCTGTCGGAAAGATGAGTGCAAAAGAGATTTAAAAGAATGTTGCAGGTGTTGTAGGGTGAGAGTTACAGCGAGAGTTTGAATAGGCTGGGACTATTTTCAAGTGTTGAGGCTGAGAGGTGACCTTAAAGACGTTTATAAAATCATGAGGGGCAGAGATAAGGTAAACAATTAATTGTCTTTTACCCAGGATTGGCGAGTCCAAAATTAATTTAAGGTGAGAGGGGAAAGATTTAAATAGGGACATTTTCACACAGAGACTGCTGTATGTATGGATTGAACAGCCAAAAGGGGTAATGGAGGCAGGTATAGTTACATCATTTAAAAATCATTTGGACGGATTCATGCTTGGCAAATGTTTAGAGGGAGATGGGCCAAGTGCTGGCAAGGGGGACGAGATTTATGTAGGATATTTGGTCGGTATGGACGATCAGACTGAAAGGTCTTTTTCCGTGCTGTACATCTCTGAGACTCTATTGCCTCTTGAGTGTATAACACAGGAACAGGAGGAGGCTCTTCAGCTTCTGAATTCTGTCAGTCAGCTTGTTTGCTCAATTGCTGAGAGTAAAATACAAAAATACATCATTCAGATTTGATGATGTTTTGCAGAAACAGGAGAAAGGCTTTTAGTCAAGAGCATCTGTAAGGAATGTGAAGAGGCCATTCAGTCCCACAAATCCATTCCACAGGAGCAGCAGGTGAGCACAGAGCTATTGAAGCCTGTTACACAGGAACAGGAGGAGGACATGTATTTTCACAAACCTTGGATCAGGAGGTAGTCACTCAGCTGCTCAAGATTGGGACACAGGAACAGGAGGCAGTCATTCAACTGCTTGATACTGGGACACAGGGACAGGAAGGATTCACTCAGTGCTCGAAACTGGGGCACAGGGAAATCTCACTCCCCACCAGTATGGGACACTAGTAGAGAAGGGGAGTTTGCTTGGAACAAACAGAAGTATATGAATAAATTGCTTTGATGGCCCATTCAATCCTGCTTCAACATTCACTAAGACCACGGCATATCTGATGGTGATTCCATCATTCTATTTTACGGAGATTGTCCTCTCTGCAGCCTCTGCTGCATTTGTTGGTCATGTTGCAGACTCAGATGCTGTAACATCAGTCATCATCACTCATCCAGAGGGATGGGTCTAACCGGATGAGTCGAGATTGGAAGAGTCCAATCACAAGAATTAAAACACAAAACAAAGGCATTGCCAGATGTTTAGTTCCCTCACATTCACATCGAACTCACATAACCAGCCCATCGATTACATATTCAGGATGGAGCACTGTGTAAGTCCAGCTAGTGTACAGCTCTATGCAACCCACTAATGTCCAGAGTGAAACTCTGTGCAGCCCACACCAATGCTTGATCTATATTCCGGGCGAAATGTCCAGCATGGGAAGCTGTGCAGTCCGCACTGGTTCATACGTATATAAACCCAGGCTGTTGCATTGTATGGTAACACTATGTTAGATCACTGCCCAGTGTGGAGAAACATGTAACCAATGCTGAAAGTGACAGGATGTGCAGTTCCCATCCATTTACAGCTCCGTATCTCCTTTGTGCCTTGACAACGGATGCTGCGAATGTGAAAGTCACTGCGAGGACGAGATGTAAATGGAAACAATTTAAATACCAGTAGTTCGGATTAAGGTGCGTATCACTGTAGTATTTAAAGATGAAATAGCTGAGATAATATCCAAAGAGATTTTGTAAATGATGCAAACAAGTAAGAGGGGGTGGTAATGTTATAGTGGTTGCATTATAAGCCTTCAAATAATCAATGGGAATTAGAAGAACAAATATGCAGGGAGACTGGCGAGACTTGCAGGAGCAATAGGGTTCTCTTAATAGGTGATTTAAATTATCCTAACATAGACTGCGACTTACAGAGGGTTAAGAACTTAGATGGAACGTAATTAATTAAGTGTGTTCAGGAAAGCTTCCACAAGCAGCATGTAGAGGGTCCTACTCGGGAAGGGACAAACTCAACCTACTGTTGGGAAATAGGGCAGGATAGGTGACGGAGGTAAAGTGGGGAGCTTTTTGGGAAAAGTGACTAGAGCTGTATTAATTTTAAAATAGTTATGGTAGGGACAAAATTGGTTCACAGATTCAAGTTCTAAATTGGGATAAGGCATACTTTATTGGCATTAGACAGGGGATTGCAGGGGTTGATAGGAGTAGTTTGTTTCCAGGTAAAAGGATCCCGGGCAAGTGGGAGGGCTGCAAATGTGAGATAGCTCGAGGTCAAGGTTTATATGTTCCTGTGAGTGTGAAGGGAAAGTGAGGCAGGAAGAGAGAACCCTGGATGACAAGAGATATTGAGTCTCTGACCAGAAAAAAAGGAGGCGTCGCTCAGGTACAGGTAGCTGGGATCAAGGAAATCCCTGGAGGTGCGCAGGGGATACAGGAGTTTACTGAACAAGGAAATCAGCAGGGCGAAAGTGGGGTATGAGATAGCCTTGGCTGAGCAGAATAGGCTGAATCCAAATTCAGTATAGGAAAGAAAAAGAATACCCAGAGAGAGAATAGGACGTCTTAAAATCCAAAATGGGCACGCTTGTGTAAAACTTCAAGAGATGGCTGAGGTCCTCAATTTTCCCTCTGTGTTTATCATGCAGAAAGACATGAAGACCTGTGACCTTTGGGAGGTTAATTGTCATATCTTGGTGCTGTACCTATCACTATAGAGGTGTTGTAGGACATATTAGAATGCAGAAAGTCAGATAAATCTCTTGGTCCTGACCAGATATATCTAAGAGCACTGCAAGAGGCGAGAGTACACCATTCAGGGGCCAAGGACCCGGAAGACTGGGCAGAAAAAAATGTGCCCTCATTCAGAAGGGCTGCAAATAAATGCCTGGGAAATATAGACCAGTAAGCTTCATATCTGTTTCCGGAAACCACTTGAGAATGTTCCGAGATATAAGATATGCATGCATTTGGAAAGACAGTGTTTGACATGGAGCAGTCAACATAAGTTTGTGCGTGGCAGATCATAACTTACAAATTTTGATAGAGTGTTTTGAGGAAGTGACCAGGAAGTTTGACGAGGGCAGGGTGGTGGACATAATCTTTATGGATTTCAGTCAGGCCTTTGATAAGGTTCCACATGGCAGGCCGCTCTAGAAGGTTAGATCGCATGGACTCCAAGGTAAACTGGCAAATTGGCAACACAATTGGCTTGACGTTATGAAGCAAATGGCTATGGTGGGGGTATGCTTGTTGGACTGGAGGCCTGTGACTAGTGGATTGCCTCAGAGGTCGGGACTGGGCCCATTGCTGTTTATTATCTATCTCAATGATTTAGACCAGAGTGCACAGCACAAGGTTAGTAAGTTTGCAGATGTCACTAAAGTAGGAGACATCGTTTACAGTGAGGAACATTATCAGAAATTGCAGCAGTACCTTGACCAGCTGGGGAAGTGGGCTGAGAAATGGCAAATGGAGTTTAATATAGATAAGTATGACGTCTTGCATTTTGGAAAGTCAAATCCTGGTACGAGTTTAATGATGAATCAGAGGGTCTTAAGGAGTGTAGTGGAACAAAAGGACATTGGAGATCAGGTGCACAGTTATCTGAAATTTGAGTCACAGATATACAGGACAGTGAAGAAGCCTGTTCACATACTGGCCTACATCAGGGAATTGAGTATACGAGTTGGGACGTTATGTTGCAGTTGTACAGGATATTGGTAAGGCTGCCGTTGGAGTATTGTGTTCAGTTTTGTTCACCTTGCTCTAGAAAGGATATTATTGAACTAGAAAGAATGTAGAATAAATTTACAAATATGTTTCCTTGGCGAAAGGCTCTAAGTTATAGTCAGAGGTTGGACAGGTTAGAACTTATTTCTCTACAGCGGAGGAAACCGAGGGAGTTCTTGAAGAAGTGTAGCTCTTATAAAATCGTGAGAGGCGTGCATGAGTTGAATACTTCAAATTTTTTTCTCAAGGTTGGGGAATCGAGGACTAGAGGACTTCCATTAATATTTGGAAAGGGAACAAAATAAAAAAGAACCTGATGGGCATTTTTTTTTTTACATAGAGTGTGGTACGCATACGGACTGAGCTGTCAGTGGAACTGATTGAGGTGGGAACATTAACAACATTGAAAAGGCATTTGGACAAATACATAGATAGGAAAGGATTAGAAGGATACAGAACAAGGGCAGGGAAATGGGGTGAGTGTGGATGGACACTTTGGTTGGTATGGACCAGCTGGGCCAAATGGCCAGTCATACTGGCAGTCTCGTGCAGTATGACTTTAAATGAGTGTGTTTTGGGGTGGAACCGGGGGCAGAGAGTGAGAAAAATGCAATGGAGGGATATGTTCACAGTGTTCAGAATGCTGAAATGAAGACATTTCGATATGTCATGCAACACGGGTCAGTAATTTGAAGAATTTTGAGTGAAAGGGATATTGCTGTGAGTTCACGTGATGGAAAGTTTTGGATGAGCATGTGTTGTGCAGCTTCGTAACTGGGAGTGAGAGCAATAGAGCCTTCGCCTCACAGGGCTGGATCTAACAAATAACTGTCTTAGTGACATTTTCATTAAGCGTGACAGAGAGGTTGTTTGCACGACGCCGAGCTAGTTTCCTGGTGCTATCTTACCAAACTCATCTCATCACCTACCCACCCCACCCCATGGTGACCCTCTCATTCAAAGCCAGCACGATTCTCCCACCCATCATGACTGGAAGTACTCAAAGTCGCCCGGATGCCCCTGGATATTGGGTGATCCCTGACACTGGTGCCATCTTTAAAAGGTCAATGGGCACACGGTTGCGCTTTCTCAGTTTGGAGCTGCTCTGCACATTTTCCCCAAGCATGGCAGCTAAGGGGAAATTACACCACGGTTTGTCGACAGCAGCACGGAGGCCCTAGTCGATGGGCTAGTACAAAAGGGGACCATTCTCTTCCCAGAGGGATCACACTACCAGTCTCACCGAGCCTGGTCTGAGCTCGCCACCCACCCCAGTGCAGTATCTGCGGTCTGAAGAAATGTCCAGCAAAACAGGACAAGCATCAATAACCTTCCCCACTCTGTCAGGATAAGGATCACCATATTTTCTCTGCTCCCTTACACTCACTGTGTATCTGTTATATCACCGGCCCGCGTACAAGGCTCATGCTCAACCACTCTCACTATTTCATACAGCACCTTCCCTCTCTTTCTCTCTTGCCTTTCTAATGCCCCCACCCCCACATATCTATAGAATATTCTGGAGAATGCCAATTATGGAATGTTCTAGTTAATGTTCCAACTTATTCCCAGTTTCAGAAAAACGGCTGTGCCCCAGTGTGTAACACGTAAGAGGATGGTGTAGAGATGTACGATTTTCAAATCTTACACAATTAAAATCCATCATCTGGATTCAGTCCTTCAAATATGCTCCAACATTCAATACGTTCGGGGATGATCTGATAGTTCTCGCAGCTCCATGTTAAAGGAAGTTTTAGTCATTCGGCCCCTGTTACCGAGCAGATGATTCTCAGAAACTTTTTACCCCGGGTTTCTTCGAGAATGTGTTCAGAAGGCATTTCCCATGGGGACGGACTCTCCTTACAATATATTTCTTTTGCTTTTTAAATTCATGCAACAGTCAGCATGCTTTCCACAGACCAATCAAAAACATGCACTTATTTTGTGGTTGTGCAAAATTTGTGAAGGTTTGTAGCTCAGGTTGAGATTTAGAGTGTAGGTTTGCTCGCTGAGCAGTAGGTTTGATATCCAGACGTTTCATTACCTGGCTAGGTAACATCATCAGTGGCGACCTCCAAGTGAAGCGAAGCTGTTGTCTCCTGCTTTCTATTTATATCTTTCCCCTGGATGGGGTTCCTGGGGTTTGTGGTAATGTCATTTCCTGTTCGTTTTCTGAGGGGTTGATAGATGGCATCTAGATCTATGTGTTTGTTTTAGGCGTTGTGGTTGGAGTGCCAGGCCTCTAGCAATTCTCTGGCATGTCTTTGCTTAGACTGTCCCAGGATAGACGTATTGCTCCAGTCGAAATGGTGTTTTTTATCACCCGTGTGCAGGGCTATGAGGGAGAGAGGGTCGTGTCTTTTTGTGGCTAGGTGGTGTTCGTGTATCCTCGTGGCTAACTTTCTTCCTGTTTCTCCTGCGTAGTGTTTGTGGCAGTCCTTGCATGGAATTTTGTATATGACATTGGTTTTGTCCATTGGGAGCCTGTGACCAGTACAGTGAAACAAGCATCGGTGCTGGATTCACTACCTTTTGTCATTGACATAAATGATTTGCATGCGAGCATAAGAGGTACTGCTTGTAAGTTTGCAGATGACGCCAAAATTGGAGGTGTAGTGGAGAGCGAAGTAGGTCACCTCAGATTGACCAAATGGCCAATGGGCTGAGAAGTAGCAGAGGGAGTTGAATTCAGATAAATGCGAGGTGTTGCATTTTGGGAAAGCAAATCTTAGCATGACTTATACACTTAATGGTAAGGTCCTAGGAAGTGCTGCTGAAGAAGATACCTGGGAGTGCAACTATTTCACACAGAGAGTGGCACGTATATGGAATGAGCTGGAAGGTGATGTCGGGGAGGCTGATATAAGTGTAACATTTAAGAGGCATTTGGATGGGTAAATGAATAAGAACGGTTTGGAGGGTTATTGACCAGATGCTGGCAGGTGGGACCAGGTTTGTTTGGGATATGTGGTCGGCATGAATGGGTTGGACCGAAGGATCTGTTTCCATGCTGTACATTTCTATGACTGTATGATTCTATGACTTATATTAATCTCTGTTTTTGTTGCACCATGTTGGTGAGAAAGTCCAAAGGGATATTCTCCATGATGAGCTTACAAAGACCCAACAGACCCGCGGAGTCTTCAGACATCAAACACAACAAAATATTTTTCCTAGCACAGAAAGTAAGGATATATTTTTTTCCCCCATGTGCATCTGTATAAGATAATATGAGCAGGCCCAGGAAAAGAGAAAACGGTTTCACCTCCAATTCGTTCCCCATGACCCACTCTACCACACCTAACACAGAGCTACAATATATTCAAAGCCTGCAGCAGGTCCACATGCAACGAGTAAGAGTGCCTGTAGTCATTCTGCATTTCGGACATGCTGAAGATAATCCCACTTTGAATTTTGAGAGAAAATCGTGCGTCCTTGAAAGTGGAGTCGCAGGTAGATAGGATAGTGAAGAAGACTTTTTGCACGCTTTCCTCTATTGGTCAGAGTATTGAGTACAGGAGTTGGAAGATCACGTTGCGGCTGTACAGGACACTGGTTAGGCCACTGTTGGAATATTGCGCGCAATTCTGGTCTCCTTCCTATCGGAAAGATGTTGTGAAACTTGAAAGGGTTCAGAAAAGATTTCAAGGATGTTGCCAGGGTTGGAGGATTTGAGCTATAGAGAGAGGCTGAACAGACTGGGGATGTTTTCCCAGGAGCGTCAGAGGCTGAGCGATGACATTATAGAGGTTTACAAAATTATGAGGTGCATAGATATGGTAAGTAGGTAAAGTCTTTTCCCTGTGGTCGAGGAGTCTAGAACGAGAGGGTATGGGTTTAGGGTGAGGGGGGGGGGGAGGAATATATAATAGCGAACTACGGGGCAACTATTTCACACCGAGAGTGGTACGTGTATGGAATGAGCTGGCAGGTGATATCGGGGAGGCTGATACAAGTGTAACATTTAAGACGCGTTTGGATGGGTAAATGAATAAGAAAGGTTGGGAGGGTTATTGGCCAGATGCTGGCAGGTGGGACTAGGTTTGTTTGGGATATCTGGTCGGCATGAATGGGTTGGACCGAAGGGTCTGTTTCCATGCTGTACATCTCTATGACTCTATGATTCTATGACTTATATTAATCTCTGTTTTTTGGTGCACGATTTTAGTGAGAATGTCCAAAGGGATATTCTCCATGATGAGCTTACAAAGACCCAACAGACCCGCGAAGTCTTCAGACATCCAACACAACAGAATATTTTTCCTAGCACAGAAAGTAAGGACCACATGCAACGAGTAAGAGTGCCTGTAGTCATTCTGCATTTAGGACATGCTGAAGATAATCCCACTTTGAATTTTGAGAGAAAATCGTGGGTCAGATAGAACCTATGAAGTACTTTCAACTGTATGGAATGGGTCATATTACAGATCAAAATCCATTGAGCATTTCCACAAATATCCTCCCATGTCTCCGAAAAGATATAAACCCCCAACTCTCTCGCACAGACGTCACGAAGCTGCACAGTCTTGTCTGAGGGGACACTCTCCAACAAATGTTAAAGGGTACTAACAGACAGTGCATTATTTACAATAATCACCTGCTTCTTTGTATCGGATATATAAGTGTCTGTTAAAATTGTGTTTTTTAATCAAATCTCTAATCTTAAAAAAAAAACAGAAGAGGTCTCTGCCAGGTAGTCCATACTTACGAGCTATTTGTTAAAATGATATCATTGTTTCTCCCTCAAGTAACATGTCGTGACTCATAGCACCTGGGTCACACGTTTAGTTCCAGCCTTGGGTGACTGTCTGTGTGGACTCAGTATATTCTCAACTGTGTCTTTGTGGGTTTCCTCCCACAGTCACAAACATGTGCATGTTCAATGAAGTGGCCATTGCTCAATCGCTCATAGTGTTCAGGGATGTGTAGGTTTGGGCATTTGTCAGGGTAAATATAGGATGGTAGGGGAATGGGTCTGGATGGCTACTCTTCAGAGGGTCGAGGTGGACTTGCTGGGCTCAAGGGCTTGTATCCACACTATAGGGATTCTACACATTCTAAATTACTCAAGCAAGGCACACCCCTGGCTGCTCACAGGTTTAAACCTGGAATCCAGTATCCCAGGTTGACAACCAGTATACTAATTATAGGGGTATGAAACATGGTTTTGGCTGCATTGCCCTCGATCTGACGCATTGTCCTTCAAGTTTTAACAGTATTGATGATCATTAGTTTATGACAATACTCCGTAAATGTTGTCATTTTATCTAATAACAACAGACCAATAAGGGTGCACTTTGTCTGAGAGGGCTTAATGTCTAGCTGGATTGATGCCGAGTCCTCAAAGGCCCAGGCACTAACATACGATGAAAAAAAACTTTATTGATTGCTGTTAATCGGGGATATCTACCACACACTCCCGCCCCTCCCCCGCCCCGCGCCCCCACACACACACAATCTGTGGGGCAGTTGGAATTTTGTTAGCTTGATATAGAATCGCTTATATTGCCAAATAAAAGAGCTAAACCAGCCATTATCTTTCCGAAATATCTGTCTGGGAAACATCAAAGGAAGCATTCACACAGGGTATAGCAAATGAAGAAGGACATTTATTTTAATAACAGCTATCCGACTGAGCCAGTATATTGGAAATGCCTCCCATCTTTGAAGGTCTTGTTTCATTTTGTCAAACAAATGGACATAGTTCACGTTAAATAAATAATCAAAGACAGATGTAATAACATACTGAAATAGGGAAACCACCCCCATGACCATTTAAAAGAAAACTAGGATTTGGCCTCATTATCAGTTATTTCCCTAAGACCTCCCATAGGCATGGCCTCCAACTTTGTAAAATTAATCTTATTGCCCGGAAAGGCAACAAGCAAATTAATGCATTGCATAACTACCGAAATTGCGGGATTTGACAAAAACATAAGACCTTCACCTGCATACAATTCAATCTTACGTGACTTCTATCCCATTTCTGGGGCAGATATTTTGGCATCCCATGGATGGCCTCCGCCAGTGGCTCAACCACCAACGTAAACAACAATGGCGAAAGCTGGCTACCTTGTTGGCTGCCTGGAGAAATATTAATATTACTGATTAGTGACAACCACAGCCAGAGGATCGCGGTAAAGGACCCTCACCAATTTGATAAAAACTTTGCGTAGACCAAACCATTCTAATGTACAGAAGAGATCCAGCCACTCAACCCAATCAAATGCCTTCTCTCATCTAAAGAGATCAATAATCCCTGGACAGATTGTTGTTGACACACTTGGATCATATTGAGTAAATTCTTAACATTGTAGGAAGATCTACGTCCCTTTATAAAGCCTGTTTGGTCCTCTTTAGCAACGGAAGGCAGCAAAGTTTCCAGCCTGATTGTACGGGTCTCAGGCAGGATTTGAAACCAACATTTAAAAGTGAAATTGGAGGAGAAGAAGCACAATCTTCCAGGGTCTTCCTTTCTTCAGCATCAGAGAGATATAAGCCTCTCTTAAGGATGGAGGGAGGGGTTCCTGACTGTATGAGTGACGGAGCATGTTAAATATCACCCTGACAATAGGTTTATAAATTCTCTAGGAAATCCGTCAGGAACGTGCACCTTTACATTCTGAAGCTGCTTTACACCCTCCTACGCATTAAGGCACAACACTTATTCAGGGGTTACTCCTGGAAGACCCAGGTTCTTGAAACATGACTCCATCTTAATCCATCTATCCTCAAAATGTTCAGTCTGAAATAATTCGGTGAAAAATCTCGGACAGGAGACATTAATCTTTTCGAAATTGAAGGTAAGGATCCCAATACCTTCCCTAATTGAGGTAACGGCTTGAGAGGGGCGCTCGTTTTCCTGGCAAGATAGACTGAAAACCTGCCTGCTTTATCACCATGTTCAAACAGCCTTTGTTTTGCAAAAGAAAGTTCCTTCTCGGCTGTCTGTGTGAGCGTGGAATTCACTGTAGAGCGAAGCATTGTGATCCTCTGCAGCTTAGCCACTGAGGGTCAATCACCTCAAGCCAGCGTTCCTGCTCCCCCTTCTGCAGCATCCTAAGGAATAATTATTCCCTTGGCATAAGCCTTAGCAATTTCCCATAGAGTGCCAGAGACCCGGGTTCAATTCCCGCCTCAGGTGACTGACTGTGTAGAGCTTTCACATTCTCCCCGTGTCTGCGTGGGTTTCCTCCGCGTGCTCCGGTTTCCTCCCACAGTCCAAAAATGTGCAGGTTAGGTAAATTGGCCATGCTAAATTGCCCGTAGCGTTAGCTAAAGGGGTAAATGTTGGGGGGATGGGTCTGGGTGGGGTGCACTTCGGGGGGGTCGGTGTGGACTTGTTGGGCCTGCTTCTACACTGTAAGTAATCTAATCTAAATAAACAATGAACTAACTAGTCTTCAGAATAGAGGGATACCTTCGCTGGTGTCTCAAATCTGTTACATTGCCTTTAATCTTAATCAATAAGAATACTGCTTCATGGTCAGAAATGGTAATATTCCCAATTGTGCAGGAAGCCACCGAATCTAAGATCATGGCAGGGATGGGGAAGATATCAACCCTCGTGTGGCATTTCTGCGGGTTAAAGAGGAAAGTAAAATCCCGACTTGTAATGTGGATCTGCCTCGAGACATCCATGCTCTAGTTCTGCACACAAATCCACTAATTGCTTACATTATAACGAGGGTATTGGGGCAACTTTGGACATTCTGTCCACCGTGGGGTCCATAAGACAGTTGAAATTTTAATGTGCCACGATGCAAGATAAGTGAATTGGGAAAATGCATCGACCAGGATTTTAAGAGGGTGCGCCGGAGGAAGGGTGTGGCAATAAACATTCAAAATACTGTATTATTTACCATAGTTCAAGGCTTTGGGGATTATGGGCCTTCCGTGATTGTCAAATACAATCTAGTAGATTAAATGGAAGATTCGTTTTATCCATTATGGCTTCTCCCCTACTCGAAGTATTAAAAGACGAGAAATAAACCCGATCAAACCCGCCCTGCTGTAATGTCAAATTTTCCTTGTCATCAAGGTGCATCTCCTGCAATAGAACAACATCCACCCTCTCCTTTTAAGGCGAGAAAGTAATTTTTTCCTCTTTTCTGGCCAATGGCTCCCCTAATGTTCCAGGTACACCATTTAAGCACATTATAATCCAGAACACATTGTAGCAACATTTGAACTGGAGAGAGGAAGAACTTGAATTACTGATCATTAATAAACAAAGTCTCATAGAGCTTAAAAACTACACAAACTAAGACTTTTGCAACTGCCAACTCTCAAAGCTTTCGAAAACTAAGCATCCTTCCTGTAATGTGATTCCCAGAACTACACACAGTATTCCATCTTGACATCACCAAAATTCCGCATAGCTCTTATAATCTGTGCTTTAATGAATCAAGGTTATGTTTACAGTCCCCTATGGTTTCCCAAATTGTATATTAACCTATCC
Organism: Chiloscyllium plagiosum; assembly: GCF_037043375.1. Taxonomy (NCBI): domain Eukaryota; kingdom Metazoa; phylum Chordata; class Chondrichthyes; order Orectolobiformes; family Hemiscylliidae; genus Chiloscyllium; species Chiloscyllium plagiosum. Next base: position 103,138,075 of record NW_028270183.1, read on the forward strand.
ATCACACTCAGGGATGTCTGGAGAAGCACCCTTTGACCTTCCTAGTGTGCGGCCATTCATTGAGTCCTCACCCGTCTGGTTCCTTCTTCCAAAGTGTATCACCTCATATTTATCAGGGTTACATTCCATCTGCCATTGATCTTCCCAGCTGACCATTCCATCTGTATCTTCCCGTAATTTAAGGTCTTCCTCCTCACTGCCAACCAACCGGCAATTTGCATATCAACACAAACTTACTTATCACACTCCCCACCCCTCGTCCATATTCATAGCGACATCATTTATGAGTACCACAAATAGTAAAGTTGAAAATCACACAACATCAGCTTAGAGTCTAACAGGTTTGTTCGGAGGCACTAGTATTCGAAGCGCTACTTCTTCATCAGGTGATTGTGCACTTTGATGAAGAAGCAGCACTTCGAAAGCTAGTGCTGCCGAATAAACCTGTTGGACTGTAATCTGGTGTTATGCGATTTTTAGCATTGTCCACCCAGTCCAACACCAGCACCTCCGAATCACAAATAATAAGGGACACAGCACTGATCCCTGTAGTATACCATTGGACACTGGCCTCCAGTCACACAAGGAGTCAATCACCACCTTGTGTCTCCTACCACTAACCTGCATTTGGATGCCATTTGGCAAGTCACTAATGAGTCCTACCTGTTCCCTGGCCATTCTGTTCCGCTGGACACACGTGCAGAATATCTGGGAATTCTCCCTAATCTTGCCCTGGCAGCAGGTTTCCATGCCCCTGTGTTCGTTAGTCCCCTATGCGTACAGAATTTCCTCCTTATTGCAGTCTTAAATGGTCTGTCCTTTATCCTGCCATTATTTCCCTTGATTGTGTATTAGGCAGACGGAGAAACATCCTGTTAATTTCCAACTTGTCACATGTTTTGTTAATTTTATACATTTGACAGTGACCCATCTCTCACTCTTTGAAACTCTAGAGAGCGCAATCCGAGTTTCCTCATCACGCAATCTCGCCAACTGAGGGATTAATCTGGAGAATGTCCATTGAACTTCCTCTGTCGTCAGTATATTCTTTCTCAAATTTGGGAACCAAAACTGAATTCAATATTCCAGGTACAGTACTCACCAACACGCTGTTAAACTGCTTCAACATGTCTTTACATCTATATTCTGACTCCCTTAAAGCAAGGCAATCCAAACTTTAACTTACTACTTGCATATATTCCTCCAAATACCCTTCACATTCATTGCATTTACGAACTCATTGTGTGAGTTCTTATAGAAAGCCTTCTGATAATCTAAAATATGCCAATTGCCCTGGTCCCCCATTATCTATGTTGTAAGAATCAACTTCAAACAATTCCAAAGCTTGTCAAGTATGATTTCCCTTTCAGAAATGCATACTGATTCTCTCCAATGTTGCTGTTAATTTCTAAATAACGAATATCACATCCTATACAATAGATTCCAACAGTTTCCCCACAAATGTCGAGTTAATTGGTCTGCAGTTCTCCACACTATCTCTTCTTCCCTTTGTAGATGCTTGGGTCACTACCGTTCATCTCTAGTGCTTGGATCCAGACTATGCAGAATGCACTGGGAAATAGAACAAAGTCATCGACAATGCAACTAATACTTCGATTAGTGGTTTATTTCTGAAGATTTTGGTATGAAGTTCATCTGTTTTGTCAAGGTTAGCAATGCTCAATCCAGCTCTATGTTCAAGTAGAGCCTTGTTACTGACATAAATTGACTTTATGTCTTTCGATCCACAAGTCCTATATGATGACGTCGTATTTCTGGGTGATTTTCTGGCTCTGCCTCCATGAAGACAGATGCAAAGTAACTGGTTATTTGCTTGGCCATTTCTCTGTTATCCATAATAAGCTCGTCTCTCCTGATTGCAGATTTCCACATTTGACTATGCTTTTCTCTTTCCTTTGAAATATAGAACATAGATTTATGCAGTCTTTGTGTTCCTGTTTGTTTGCATGTATGTTTGCTTTTTGATTTCCTTACCCGTTTCATGGCCCTCCTTTTCTAGATCGTAAATTTCTGAGAATTCTCATGATTCCACAATGTGTGGAATTCTTCTGAAGTCACTTCCTGTGATTAATATAATCTTTAATTTATTATGCTAATCATTGTTAACTCACTATCTCACTCTTGGGTGTTTTACCTGAAATAAATAGATATATTTTTCAGACTTTGTAGTATTTCTATAAATCTCCTTGTCCTGACCATATATATTCAGGAACACTGCAAGAGGACAGGAAAGAAATAGCGGGGGCCCTGGTTGGTACTTTTGCATCATCGGGAGCCAATGGGTGAGGTCTTGGAGGACTGGAGGGTAGTGAATGCTGTGCTGTTACTCACGAAGGGCTACAAATAAAAACCGGGGAACTATAGACCAGTAAACCTAAAATCTGTAGCAGGTAAGTTACTTGACAAGATTCTGAGGGAGAAGATATACATGCATTTGGAAAGACAGGGCCTTGTGAATGGGGGATTATGGCTCAGAAATTGGTTAGACTGCTTTGATGAAGTGACCAGTAACTTTGGCAAAGGCATGGTTGTATATCAAGGTATCGTGGACAGTGAGGAAGTTTCTCAGAAATTTCAGAAATTACAGCAGTACCTTGATCAGGTGGGGAATTGGGCCGAGAAATGGCAAATTGAGTTTAATTCTCATAAGTGTAACTTCTTGCATTTTAGAAAGTCAAATCAAGGCAGGAGTTTCATGGCGAATGGCAGGGCCTTAAGGAGTGCAGGGGAACAGAGTGACCTTGGAATTCAAGTGCACGGTTTTCTGTAAGTGGAGTCCCAGGTACACAAGGCACTGAAAAAGGCTTTTGACTCACTGGCCTTCATCAGTCAGAGCACTGAATATCGAAATTAGGGAGTTATGTTGCAGTTATACAAGATGTTGGCGAGTCCATACTTGTAGCGTCGTGTTCAGTTTTGTTCACTTTGCTCGAGGAAGGATGTTATTAAACTATAAAGAGTGCAGAAGAAATTTACAGGGATGTTGCCAAGACTCAATGGTCTGAATTATAGTGAGAGGTTGAACAAGCTAGGAGTTTTTACTTTAGAATGTATGAGGCTGAGGGAGATCTGATAATAGTGTATAAGATCATGGGAGGCATGGATAGAGTCAATGCACTCAGTCTTTTTTTCCCCAGGATTGGGCAATCACTGACTAGAGGGCATCAGTTTAAGGTCAGAGGGGAAAGAGGGAAAGGGAACCTGAGGGGCAATTTCTTTTACACACAGGGTGGTATGCATATGGGATGAGCTGCCAGCAGAAGTGGTTGAGGCGGGTACATTCACAAAATTTAAAATACATTTGGACAAATACACAGGTAGAAAAGGATTAGAAGGATACAGGGAAATGGCAGGGAAATGGGGTTAGTGTGAATGGATATTTTGTTCGGAATGGACTAGTTTGGGCCGAATAGCCTGTCTCCGTGCTGTAAGACTTTTTGGGTCTAACAACCATTGTTCTCCTACTGAATGTTATATTGTATTTTCCCAATTCACTGGAGCGAACTTGACACTCTAGCCTCTGGGCTCCTATGATGTTTGACCAGAATGTTCAAACATTCCACATTGAATGCAGACGACGTGGAAAATACAACATATTAATGTCACTATTCCTCCAAAGCTGCTTCAGAGCAAGGTTAGTAATTAGTCCTTCCGACCACACAATAGACAATAGACAATAGACAGTAGGTGCAGGAGTAGGCCATTCTGCCCTTCCAGCCTGCACCACCATTCAATATGATCATGACTGATCATCCTTAATCAGTATCACACAACACGAAATCCGAAATAATCTGCTCTTTAGTTTGGTTCACAACATACTCTTCAACCTACCTAATATACACTGAAGGAATTTATTTTTCACAACATTAGCAGTCACTTCTTTAATTCAGTTTCGATGCAACTTGACACCATCCATTAATACTGCAGAACCCACGAGTATTTGTTACTCATTCACATTTACTGGCCATGCCAGACGGCAGTTAAGAATCAACAGCGTTGCCTTGGACCTGGAGTGACATGCAGGCCAGACCAGATAAGGACAGCCGTTTCCTTCCCTAAAGGACATTAGTGAACCAGATGGGATTTTCCAACAATCAGGATGGATTCCTGATCAGCATAAACCCTTGATTCCAGATACTTATTAAATTCACATTCCACAATCTGCCATGGCAGGATTTGAAACCATGTCCCCAGAACATTATCTGGGTCCTGGGTTAACAGCCCAGCGATAATATCAGTATGTCATAGCTTCCCTTTGCATATAGTTGCATATATAATTTCCAGCGCATATGATGCAAAATATTTGTGCGACAGTTTTGGTTCAGATATATAACACAACAAGTTTGTTTCTCCTTGCTATTTGTAAGACCCACCCAAACTAATTCCGTGGAATCTGAGGAACAGAGCCTGGGTCGTTATTCGTGATAGACTTGGATAAGACATTCGGGGAGGCTCACCTCGATGCCGAGATGATCTGAAGGCATGACCAGCAATCCAGGACAAGCATCAACATCCATTCCGCTCTGTCAGGATAAGTGTCACTGTATATTCTCGCTGATCCCTCACACTCACTGTATGTCTCTTATAGCACCTACCCTCGACCAAGGCTCACACTCTAACTCCAATAAGGCTCAAGCACGACCATTCCCGCTGTTGAATTCAGCACCTTCACTCCCCCACATTTTCTGTCCCTGATGCAATAGCCCCGCACGCTAATAGCACTACATGGATACAACACTATGGACAGACTCCCTCCGGCCACCTCACCATGTCACACCTCACTTAGTCCAGCACTAACAGCAGGGCCATCCACTCCCACCCTCACTCATTCCATACCTTTCTCCCATTCCAGGAGAAACAGCCTGGAATAGGACAGAAAGGACCAAGCCTGTTGGTGGAGTGCCGGATATCCGTTCCCTCATCCCCCTACTCTGATATGTGGGGAGGATCGTGGAGAGCTCTGGAGAGGACCAGGAGGCCTTGTGTGGAGATTCTGAAACATCCTAGTCCCACCAACCGAATAAGGAGCAGTGTTCAATAAAGAGTAATTCTCACTTCAAACCTACTGTCAGTTCCAACCTCATCTCTCTCAGATACCCCATTGCACAGAGATGCAGGCATTGAAATACACAGACGTATTGGTAAATACCCCGATATTATAACATACACAATGCATACAAGGAGATAAGCATGTACACACGTAGAAGCACACAAAGACATAAAACGTCACACACAAATAGACACAAACAGAGATAGAAACACACAGGCTGATACAATGACAAACAGACTTAGTCACACAAATACAAAAATAACAAGTACGTGGACACACACACCTAAATACACATTAAGACACAGACGCGAGTGCAATTAGGACACAAAAATAGGTTTTTGATTTATAAGGAGATCAAGGATTCTGGGGAGAAGATAGGAGAATGATGTTGAGGAACATACTAGAAATGACTGAATGGTATATCAGACTCGATAGGCCAAATGGTCTAATTCTGATCCTTTTTTTTAATACTCATGTGGTGTAATGCTATCAGGTATTCTCTTCCTAAGACAGCAGCAGCAGCATATTTGATTGGAAATACTCAGTGGTAATGTGGGAAAAGATTGGAGGGCAGAATGGTTAATGTCTATTCCTAGTTATTGTATCACTTTATCCCAAAAGTGGCAGTGATTTGATATCAGATTAACACAGTTTTTCAAAAATGTGTCCCACATTGAAAGAAGGATGTCCCTTTCCCTTTACTGTTGTGCTATCTGCGGTGTCCCCATCCTCAGGGAGCAGAGAAGACTCGGTTAAGTAAGGTATTTTAGTTTGAGCTTGACTGATCTTTGCCGGACAGGAGAGACAATGTTTATTGGGAACAGACAGGAGACGGATGGTCAGACACACTCGGATCAGCCATGAGCATTCTGAATGGTGCCAACAAATGGCCAACTGCTGCCCCTTTCCAATGTGTTGTTTCCTTAATCCACCCTCCCAGCCGTTACAGAGATATACTGCTGCCCCTACCACTTGTGTTGTTCTCTCAATCCACCCCTCAAGGCTGTTACAGAGATATACTGCTGCCCTTACCCCATGTGTTGTTACCGCAATCCACTCCTCGAGGCTGTTACAGAGATATACTGCTGCCCCTACCCCTTGTGTTGTTCCCTCAATCCACCCCTCGAGGCTGTTCCAGAGATATACTGCTGCCCCTACCCCATGTGTTGTTTGCTCAATCCAGCTCACAATGCGATTACAGGGGAGAGGACCATCACATTCAGCCAGACTGGATCGTTACAATGAGACCGGAAGGAGACCATTCTGCCCCTCCAACGAATCACACAGGAATATAGGATGAAGTAATTCAGCTCGTTGAGTACATTACACAGACCAGGACGAGGCCATTCGACCCGCCTGAACTGCTGCACAGGAACAGGGATGCTTTCACTAACAGTAAATAGACAGCAGAGGTTTATGATCTTTTTAAACAAAACTGTAACTAGTTTGACTCAGATCACTGTAGGGTCATCGATGATCAATAATCTATATAAAATATCTGGATGAAGGGACTGAATGGATCAAAGCTGAACTACCTTGTACACCAAAATGATCATTCAATAGATCTTCAAATGGAGGTAGTGAATCTGCATTATGATGTAGACAGGGAAGGTTAGTGAGCATACCCTCAGCAGTAATAATATAACGTGAGTTGTCTATTGCAGTCGGGAACAATTTAAATGGAGAGAGATTGCAGAACTCTGTGATGCAGATGTTTTTCATATTCTTTGTACATGAATCATATGAAGTCTGTCTGCAGATGCAGCAAGTGATTGGAAGGTAAGTGGAATGATGCTGTTTGTAGCAACGGGTATTGGGTTTAATTAGGAATATTTCACTGTATCTGTACAGGGCAGTGCTGAGACCACATCAGATACTCTGGGTGCAGTTCTGATCCTCTAAACTAAAAAAGACGGATACAATTACTTTCAAAGATGTTCAAAGATGCTTCCCTTTACTCATTCCTGAAATTAAGGCATTTTGTTATCGGGGATTATCTGTTTAGATCTTAGATGAGAAATCTTACTGAACCACGATTTTCAGAGAAGTCTTTCAGCTGGATGCATATTTTCTCTTGTTAAGAAGACTAAAGCTAGATAATATTTTTTTGAATGAGATGCATTGGTATTAAAACAAATATTTTTAAGATATCAACCCATTTTTAAAAATTATGCAGATGCATATAAGCATCACATCAAATCATAAAACGGGCACATTATTTTATTTTGCTAATGCAAGGCACTGTGCACAACAACAGCAACGATGCTGCATACAGCATACATTCTATTATCATCCATTTCAGAGAATATACATGGAGAGTGCACATGGTCCAGTTTGGTGTTCAGTTGACATTCTTATATTTTTCCACAAAGAGACGGAGAAAAAAATATTACTTGCTTCAGAAGCAACACCCAATTGGTCTCTCTCTCTCTTACTTTGTTCTGCCTGAAAACAAGGCGTGAGAGCAGAAAAATCCTGAGTTATCTTTAACATTTGTGGAGGATTCCTGATGAGGATTCATAGGAATCTCTGTACAGCTCGTAGCAAAGGGAATTCAGCCAAATCCAACTGTTCCGGGAAGAAATCCGCATTCTCAGACATTTATTGAGCAGAATAAGTTCAAAGTCAGAAAAATATTTGAGACACTCGTTCATTTTACCATTGGTTCACAGTTCAACTTTCTGTGTCTCAGATTTTTCTAGACAATTACCCAGTCCGATACCTATATCATTGGACACAGCACTCAAATGGTTACATTTAAAATTTGCTTTCACCAATAGAGGAGTGGGAAAAGACATGAATGCCCCTCCAGCATTTGGCAGAACTCGACCAAGAGTTTCTCAAAGGTTTGTTAAGGTGTGAATTCCCTTCCACAGAAGATTGTGAAGCCTGGATATTTCCATTTGTTCAAAATTATCTATGTTAGACATTTGAAAGACAAAGGAATGTAGGGAAATGATACACTGACAGAAAAGTGCTGCTGAGACCTTAATCAGATCATAGTTCATGGTAGAGCAGTGACAAAGTGTCTGATGACCCACTCTTGCTCCACAGTCCTGTGTTACTATGGTGCATTCAGCCTCACACAGCTTCTGCAAGTTGCAGATGAGGGCCACTTGCTCCAAATACCTGGTCCACAGTAACACATGATTTAATTTAATCACTCACAACTGTCACACTCATATTGGTACGGAATGGAAAATGTTATTTGGAAATCCAGGCTGGTTTTGAAAGACACCTCTGGTCTGTTTACTGAGTGCCCCCTCTCTGCAACTTGTGCTTAATTTGTTGGTCTTGGTCTAGACCAGGAGGCATTATGAATAAAGCTCTATACCTCACTCACAAAAATGTTTTGCTCTCTCTGATTACAACATACAATAACAGTACATCCAGGAAAATTACAGCCGTTTACTTTGAAATTACAGAAAATGAAAACATAACGAACAGGAATATGTAATTCGGATGGTCAAGCCATTGTATACGATCATAGCTGATCTACTGTGAGCATTAACTCCTCCTTAATGCCCAGTTATTCACACTCCTCCGCTCTCTGAAGGTCAAAGATTCATGTACCACCTCTTTAAATACTTTCAGTGATGTCGCTCCCCTAACTCTCTAGTCCAGATAATTCCTGACATTGATTACCATCTGTGAGAGGAAAACACTCTCTACACATACACCGTCACCTATTGATATGAACAAGAGGTGAACACAGGGGCTCAGGAAAGAGTGAATGGCCTTGATATCAAGGCAGTAATTGACTGAGGATGTCATCGGGACCACCTACTTATCTGAGCTTAATGAGAATCAGGTCTAACCTCCTCACTGATTGGGGTCTTTCAGAGCACAAAGGAAGATGTTTGTGGTCTGTGGCCGACAATCCTCTCAGTCCCGGGACATCTCTTCAGGAGATCCTGAGATTAACTTTCTCAGCACAAACATCTTCAGCTCCTTCGTCAACGTCTATGTGCCCCCATTCCCGGCGCCCCCCATCTATCCCAAGATCAGAAGCGGAGTGATCACTGAAGATCACACAATATTCAGAACATTTTTCCCCACTCAGCTCCTGAACGGGTCTGTGTCCCTATTGAGCAAGAACCAAACAACATTCACGTTTGTGCTGTTAAAGTGTCGGTAACATTCATGTAACATAACGGCCAGGCACTGCACATTTCCACAGTTAAAAGAGGAGCTCATTCAGCACCTCAAGCTGGTTACACCCGGATATGTGGAATCTATTCAGCCCATCGAAATGACTGAACAAGAAGAGGGACAGCCCATTCATGCCTCCTGCCTGTTTCACAGGAAGAGTAGGCGTCTGGTCAGTACATTGAGCTGTTAAACAGGAACAGGCAGAGTCCAGCAAGACTCCTAAATCTGTTCTATGGAACCAGGAGGAGACCATTCACCCGTCGAGACACTTACACAGGAATAGGAAGGTGTCATTGATGCTCCAAACTGGAAAACGAAAGGAGCAGAGACTGCACTCATAGACTGCTCACAATGTTCCTCGTGGCTCCATTGCCTGTGGAACAAATGATTCTTTAACGTGTTTTGCCGGCAGTGAGGAAGGAAGCCAAATGTTTTGTGCCAAGCCTCAAGTAGGCATCTTCCATATCCAAGAAGACAGACCCATGTTCGCCGTGGGGGTCAGAAGCTGGTGGGCATAGTTTACTTTTTAAAATGAAGGTATTGTGGCTCCTGTCACGGTGGTGGATAACGTGAAGTTCTATGTATGATCACACACCAAATGCACTGTATTAATGTTGGAAGAGTTTAGTTAAAGACTGGCCCTCTCTCTCTCTCAATCGAAATGGTGAGTGGCGTGGAGTGAGAGGAACGTTCTCAGAGTCTTTTAAGCCATCGAGAATCATGTAAACCAAGTTTAAAAAATATGGAATTTGTCACCATATTAGTTCTGTTTGGAATATAATGAGTGCCTGTACATCACTTTAAGTTTCAATGCAATCACCTCTTATTCTTCAAAGCGCTACAGATTACTCCTCATGCATTCCCGATGGTACAATCAACCCAACAATGAGCGTGGTGAAACTCCTTTACACTCTTTCTGCCAAGCGATTATTCCTTATAAAGGAGAGAAGATCTGCCCACAATACCCCAAATACTATCTCGACAACACTCTCAGGGTTGATCACACTAATTCTGTTCCCTCACTTAGCTGTCTCAGCTTCTTTCCGGTGGTATAAAAAGCCATTCCTTCTCTCCACACTGCGAATGATGTGGAATTTTGAAATCTCTTACATCTTTGCGTCAGTCATCACCAGAGGTGTCGATGGAGATGCATATCACGTTCAGATAGAGACTCAATCAGAAAGAATTCACTTGAAAAGGGAATGGTCACCTACCTGAATGGAAATGACTTGCAGAAACATAGAAATCAGGCAGAGAAAGGGAGCAATCTTTCGTTTTGTTCTTCCTCACGGGATGTGTGCAGCCCTGGTCAGGCCAGCATGTTATGCTGATCTTGAACTTAGTGGCTGATTCAGCTGTTGCACAGGATAATAAAGAGTAAACCACATTGCTGTGGGTTTGCAGACACACAGAGACCTGAACATGAAAGGATAACCCATTGCCTTCTCTAATAACATGAGGCAAACAGATATGCTTCAGTGGACAACTAGTGGTGATGATTTCATTTGCATTCCATCAACTTCCTTCATGAGACACCAAAAGATTATTATTCTGTGCCGCTTGATTATGAGTAATGACATGACCACCATGCACTGTCTGTCCATCTGACAGATTCTGTGGAGAGGACAAATTACCCATCTCAAGTGCAAATATTTTGTGACGTAAGCATAGTTTGAAGGGACTTGAGACGGTTATATCTGGATTTACCAAAGGCATAAACGATGGATTATTCAGCAGCTGCATTGAGACTGAGAAGGAGACTGAAATATCCTGATAGTGGTCTTGGGCAGGATTGGTGATTGGGGAGAATATGGAGAAATGCAAATATGAATGAAGAAAAAAGATAATGGAGATTAAGAACAGTCTGGTTTCTCATCGTGTATTTTTGAGTAAGCTGTGAATAGTAATTTGCTAGTTATAATCAGTAAGGAATAAAATGTTTGACTGGATCTGAAAATTATGACTTCCAAATTTTAAAATTTGAATATGAACAGCAATTCAGTTCGACTCAGCTTAATGGTCAGATGGAATGACTCACCAGGAGCACCAACTATAGCGAGGATGGGATAGTAACCACCTTGAATAATCCAAAGGATATATCCGATCCGTGATGCTAATGATATTCAAGGCTCAGAAGGGTAGTAAAGAACCAAGGATAAACTCCTGTCTGTTGTAATATTCCAGTCTAAAGTTCTCAGATTCTGATCCATTAATGGAACATCCCAGTCTAATGTTCTCAGAGTCTGATCTCTCCTCCCCTGTCTCTCGAGCTACTGATCCCTGTTAGTCCAGTCATTGATGCTCCCGCCCATACTGGGATAACACATTGAACCGAGTCCTTAATTAATAGAAGAGGCAAACCCTCCAGTGACAAATCTGGAATCCACGGAGATTGACATTAATCACAGTCACTGAACAAATAGCTCCAGCCAACGCCTTTCAATTCAATATTGTTTTATTCAAATTCAAAACAATGATTCAAACTGTCATTTTCTGGATGGGCTATGTGAGGGTGACTGATGGAACAAATCTTGAGGCCGGTAGGTCAATTGAGTGTAACCATTCAATCTGTCTTGGATGCAGGAATAATGCCATAAGTTTATCAGAACGTAAACGTGCGTCTCTGATTATAAATGGAAACATACATCCTGGAACTATTGATCAAGCATCATAATTTCAATTAAACATTGAGACAATTTTTATAATTCATGATCTGAGGCGAATGTTTGTCTGATAAACGTGGGGTTGTAACAGACAAATGGAATGGATATGTTAACAGAGAATTGAACGTGACAAATGCAATTCAGATTGTTATTCCAGTTTCGGAGAGAGGCAGATGAGGCCTGTGCTATTGATGTTATCGATGTTAGTGAACTGTGATGAAGTGTCATTTACTGGACTTCAATTGCAGTGTGATTATGTTATTGTAGAGGAGACAGAAAACAGAGAGAATTGTGGGACATGGCAGTTCAGACTGGAGAGAGGGAAAATAATATTCCCAAGTCATCAGTATTGGAATGTTACTCTTTATAACTCATATGAAGAACAGATTCAAGAATACATCTAAAGTGAGTAATGAGGAGTAAAATCTGTTTATTGAACACAAAATACGGGGACAAAATGATTTTCTGTCCGTACTGAACTATGGGAAGTACAAAGAAATAAGGTACACTCATGATATTGAGCTACATAAATTGAAATGCGTGTTACAAAACCATGGAATTGGTGTGTAATCTTTATCAATCATTATTTGGCCCACAGCTGAGTTGCTGATTTCCCCTCTGTCAATGATCCATCTCATTGAGATTCTTTGGCGCAGTATCTCAGTATTGAGGGGGGGTCTCAGTTCCTGCTAATTAAATTAAATCACCTTCTCACTGTAGAGAAAAAAAATCACTTGGCCTCTTGGACTCTGTTTAACTGTCAGCAACTAAGCTCTGTGATATTATTGGCGATAAATACTCTGGGACCACAGCGTATCCGCACAGTGCTCAAACGTTATGGCAATAGATAAATACCTTGCCATCCATGAGAATTTCTAAACAAAACTGCCATTTTCTGTCCGTTCCTGTCTATCACCCCTCATGCTGTCTTCTGACATATCCAACTCACCCTCGTTTAACATCCCTGTTTCCAAATTGTGCAGTTATACAGCTTGATGTTGTGGCCATTTTGGAGAAATGGATAGAGCAGGGACAGGAATGATCATTGTCGGGTCCGGGGTTTAGATGCTTCAATAAGGACAAGGAAGGTACTAAAAGTGGGGCGGGGTGGGTGTTGGGGTGGAGGAGGGTGGGGTGGCATTGAAAATCAAAGACAGCATTACGTTGGTAGGAAGGATGCTTGATAAGGACTCGTCTAATGAGGTAGTATGGGAAGAGGTTAGAAACAAAAACGGAGAGGTCACCCTGTTGAAAGTTCTCTGTTGCCGTCTGAAAAGTTCCAGAGATGTAGAGGAAAGGATTGCAAAGATGATACTGGATACGAGCGAACATAACAGAGTACTTGTTATGGAAGAATTTAACTTTCCAAATATTGACTGGAAATGCTGCAGTTCAATTACTTTATATGGGTCAGTTTTTGTCCAATGTGTGCAGAATGGTTTCCTGACACAGTATGTAGACAGTCCAATAAGGGCCGAGGCCAAATTGGATTTGGTACTGAGTAATGAAACAGACCAGGTGTTAGATTTGGAGGTAGGTGAACACTTTGCTGATAGTGACCACAATTCAGTTATGTTTACCTTAGCGATGGAAAGGGACAGGTGTATACCGCAGGACAAGAGTTATATCTGGGGGAAAGGCAAATTATGATGCGATTAGGAAAGGTTTTAGGATGCATAGGATGGGGAAGGAAACTGCAGAGGATGGATACAATTTAAATGTGGAGTTTTGTCAAACAACAGCTACTGTGTGTCCTTGATAAGTTTATAAACGTCTGGAAAGGAGGAAGTGGTCGAGTGAGGATTCTGTGGTTTACTGTAGCAGTTGAATCTCTTGTCAAGAGGAAGAAGGAGGCTAATGTAAAGATGAAACGTGAAGGCTCAGTTCGGATGCTTGAGAGTTACAAGTTAGCCTGGAAGGACTTTAAAAAAGAGATAAGAATAGCTGGAGAGAGCATGAGAAGTCTTTGGCAAGTAGGATCGTGAAAAACCCTCAAGCTTTCTATCAGTATGTCACGAATAAAAGAATGACCAAATGAAGATTAATAACAATCAAGGGCAGTTGTGTTAAGTTGTGTGTGGAGTCTGAGGAGATAGGACAGGCTGTAAATTCATATTTGAATCAGTATTCACAATGGAAAAAGAAAATGCTGTCAAGACCAATACTGAGGTACAGGCTATTAGACTATACGGGATTGAAGTTCTTAACGTGGAGATGTTAGCAGTTCTGGAGAGTGTGAAAATAGATATGTCCTCTGTGCAAGATGGGATTTATCCTAGGATTCTCTGAGAAGCTCGGGAGGAGTTTACAAAACCATCTGTTCGGATTTTTACATCGCCATTGTCTACAGGAATAGTGCCAAAAGACTGGAGGACAGCAAATGTTGTCCCTTTGCTCAAGAAATGGAGAAGAGACAACCCTGGTAATTATATACCAGGCTTACTTTGGTTGTGGGCAAAGTGTTGGAAAGGACTATAAAAGATAGGATTTACTATCATCTAGAAAGGAATCATTAGATTAGGAATAGTCAACAAGGTTTGGTGAAGGGTATGTCATGCCTCACAAATCTTACCGAGTTCATTGAGAAGGTGACCAAACAGGTGGATGAGGGTAAAGTGAGGTATGTGGATTTCAGTGAAGCGTTTCATAAGGTCCCCCATGGTAGGCTATTGAAGAAAATATGGAGAGTGTGGTGTTGGAAAAGCAGAACAGATGAGGCAGCGTCCAAGATGCATGCAAGTTGATGTTTCTCTTGTAAGCCCTTCATCAGGAATCAGTTTTCTGGTCTGCAGCATCTGCAGTCTTCATTTTCTCCTCGCTCCTCGGATGTTGCCTGACCTGCTGTACGTTTCCAGCACCGCATTCCCGACTCTGATCTCAAACATCTGCAGTCCTTACTTTCTCCCAGAAAATATGGAGACGTGGAATTGTGGGTGATTTAGCGTTTGGATCACAAATCGGCTAGCTGAAATCAGACAGAAGATGGTAGTTGATGGGGAATGTTCATCCTGGAGTTTAGTTACTAGTGGTATACTGCAAGGATGTGCTTTGGAGTGACTGTTCTTTGTCCTTTTGAAAATGACCTTAATGAGGGTATAGAAGGATGAGTTGTAAATTTACCGTTGGCAGTAAGGTCAGTGGATCTGTCGGCAGTGCTGAAGGATGTTGTAGGTACTGAGCTGTCATGTTCTATGTGCATGGACCTACAATGGGCTAAATAGCTTCCTTCTGTGATGTAACGATTCTGAGGTACTCTGGCCCACAATAAAAGCTTTAGGTGCCTGGAGAGACAAGCTAGTCCAGTAAAGGACACACACTGCACAGTCATCCATCATCTCTTCCTGTTTTCTGATATACAGTTGCCTCAAAATATCAGTCCAAACAAAATAGGTTGATTCAAATTCACGCAGTCAGGAGGACGTTCACCCGAGGGGATTGCCGTCAGAGGATTCAATGAATAATAAGAGTTCAGAATAACACAAAAAAAAAACAATATCACAGCAGCATAATAATTGGCAGCAGAGTAAAACTTACAGTTCCAGATATTTCCAAGTTCAGCATTGTGTTCAGTTTCGGTCACCTTCCTGTAGAAAGGATGATTTTAAACTGGAAATTTACAAGGTTGTTGCCAGGGCTCAAGGGTCTGAGTCATAGAGAGAGGTTGGATAAGCTGGGACATTTCTCTTTAGAGCGCAGGAGACTGACCGGAGTGAAGTTCTTCGAGAAGCTAGTCATGGCCCACAGCAGTTCCAGTCTCCCAGCCTGCCTCGATCCCCTACAATTTTCATATCAGTGGAATGGGTCCATAGCGGGTGCCATATCCCTGGAACATCTGGACAACAAGGACACCCACGTCAGATTCCTCCTCATTGACTATAGGTTCACCTTCAACGCCATTATTCCCTTCAGAATAATCACAAAACTCCCTGACCTTAGTCTTGGCTCCGCCCTCTGAAATTCGATCCTCAGCTTTCTGACCTACAGTGCACAATCAGTTAGAATAGGTAAGTTGTCTCCTCCACAATAACATTCAACACTGAAATCCCAAAGGATGTGTCCTCAGCCCCCAACTATACCCCTGTACCACCACGACTGTATTGCCAAATTTTGAACGAATGCCATCTACATGTTCACTGATGAGACCATCATAGTAGGACAGGTATGTAATGAGGCAAGTCAAAATACAGAACGGAAATAGAGAACTTAGTGATGTGCTGCACTGAGACCATCCTCTCTTGCAACGTCGGCAGAACTAACCAACTGATCAATGACTTCAGAAAGAAATGAGGAGAACATGCCCCCATCTGCATCAATGGAACTGAAGTTGAAAGAGTGGAAAGCATTAAGTTGCTTGGAGTGACGATAACGGACCTCACATGTAGATGTGACAGC
Source organism: Chiloscyllium plagiosum (assembly GCF_037043375.1). NCBI lineage: Eukaryota > Metazoa > Chordata > Chondrichthyes > Orectolobiformes > Hemiscylliidae > Chiloscyllium > Chiloscyllium plagiosum. The sequence continues at coordinate 103,154,353 of NW_028270183.1, forward strand.
CGAGATGGCACAACAACGACCCTTCTTTCTCTGGCAGCTCAGGACATTTGTCATGTCCAACAAGGAACCTCACCAATGTCGACAAATGCACCATTGACAGCAAAGTATCTGCGTGCATAATGACCTGGTGTGGCCACAGCCCTGCTCAGGACAGTAAGAGAAATGACAGAAGTTTGTGTGCACAGCCCATGCCATCCATTGTCCTATTCATTGTCTCCATTTACACAGCTCACTGCCGCGGAAAGGCTGACAACATTATCAAAGACCCATCGCACCCTGGATCTCCTGCAATCTCTTCCATCATTCAAACAATACAGAAGCTTGAACACACAAACCAGCGGCTCATGAACAGCATCTTCCCAGCCATTATTATACTAAGGAGTGGACTCTCTAACTTCAAATAATGTTGATCTTGCTCACATTGATGTTGCCTATAGCATGCCCTTTCTGGTGTAGCCTGTATGCCTCAGTCTAAGTTTTTCCTTTACCCTATGATCTGTATGTCCTTGCTTATTGTAGGAGCGAGATTCCCCAGCGAGGGACAAAGACTCTGGAGGCAGACAAGACACAGGCACGGAATGGACTTTAATTCAAGCAAAACCTAGTGAATGCTGGGAGAATACCAAAGGATCTTCCTCGAATCTGGCTTTGACATGAGAAGACAATCCTTTACTTAATCTTGAGCTCAGATCAGACGACAAATCAATGACACACTTCGATTTTACAGTAAAAAGACAGTATTTTTATAAGTTCTGTGTTGCAATGATCGTACACAGCCTTGTCAGTGTTCCCTCCACTCCCCTTCTGCAGAACCAGTCTTGTAAAACAATTGATCAATGATGGACACTCGCATGGATAGCCCGAGCTTCTTATTTGTTTCGGATATTTAACGATTGTTGTTATCTCTAGTCCTTGGGCTCTTTCTATAATGCATTCCAAAGTTCGGGGCTGAGCTCTTTTTAGTCATATCCCTCTGTGTCTATCTTGAAGGATTGCATAAATTCTATTCTCCATTGGGCAGGCTATCTCATATAAAATTCGGTGATCACATTTTACATTAAAAAGTTGATTCTGTTACAAAATTCGCAATATTTTTATTATTTCTATGGTTAATCTTTTTCTTTGCAAATTAGACAAGACATGCCAGGCATCTCTTTAAGGTTTTATAATTACGTTGAAATCTGTGTCCATGATTATTTACCAAATAGTTAACTAGAACTTATTACTATTGTAAATAGTTTCAAAGGCACAGCTCGCTCCTGAAAGATAACTTGAGTTGCTGTTTATGTGGATGAAAAGAATCCTTATTGAGATCAGAATAAGTAGTGATTCTTCAAAGTCTTTGTGCTACAATTTCATTACTTCATCTGTGATCTGTTACAAATCATCTTTTTTTTTTAAAAAAAGAACCTGCTTTATCACTATGTTGGCATGTTTCAGAATCTTGCGAATCAGATTATCCTTTCTTTTGCCTTGGAATAATTCCCTTTTCAAAGGCCCATTTTCACTAATGCTGAAGCAATCTATTTTAATTTCTGGCTATTTTGTGGCTCTTCAAAAACAGACAGCTGAATTAGACTTTTAAATTTCGGCCACTCCATGTTCTAAAAAAAGGCAGCTCCAACTCTCACTATGATCTACCAGAACTGTGTATGAACAAAGAGTTTCACTCTACTTAGACACATGCGACAATGACTCCTATCAAATCAAATGAAACCAAATCTAATGATAGAGAGAGCGAAATTATCACAAGGTAAGTACACCCAGATCGAACTCTGCAACCTTTCACATCCTGCCAAAAATCGTGATAGACGATTAAACAACTAACTGATGGAGAGGGCTCCACAAATATTCCCATTCTATCAATGGATCAGCTCTGCACCTCTGTGTAAACAACAAAGAATAGCATCTGTACCATCCTAGCCATGGGTGTTGAGTCGATGATTCATCATGATGCCCACAGAATCACAGATGCCAGTCTTCAACCAATTCGATTTGCTGCACGTGACATGAAGAAACAGCTGAACACAGTAGATATGACAAAGGCAATGGGCCATGACTTTTGATAGAGCTGTCAAGCAGCACAGACGTAACTTGTTCTGTGTGGTTTCTGATAGGCCCCCATGTCGATATGGTGCTGTTTTAGAAAAGTCGCTGGATTAATAATCCAGACCAGGCTATCCAATTCAATATAATGATGGCTGATCCTTTATTTCTACACCCATACTCCTGCTCTCTCCCCCATCCTTTCGTTGTCTAGACATCCTTATTAGTCTTTAGTGCCTTGTCTTCCACAGCCTTATGTGAGAGAGAATTCCCAGGTTCACTAATCTCTGAGTGCAGATATTTATTCGTATCGAAATGCAACGTGACCTGTCTGTACCTAATAGTGTGTCCTCTTGTTTTAGGCGTCCCAGCCAGCGGAATTATCATCACTGCTTCTAATCTACCTAACCCTGTCAGTGTTTTATATATCTCACTGAGATATCCACTCATTTTCCTAAACCCCATGGAATACAGGCTCATTTGCCCCAAACCCTGCTCCCACAAAAAGTCTGTCATCCCAGAGATCAGTCTGGTCATCCTTCGCTGCACTCCCTCAATGTCAGGTTTGTCCTTTATTAGGTACGGAGACCAAAACTGCACACAACACTGCACAATGTTCGAGTTGAGGTCTCACCAAGAGCCTGTACAGCTGCACTGACACACCCTTGCTCCTGGACTCAAGTCCCCCTGAAATGAGGGTCAATACCTCATTTACCTTCCTGAATGCTTTCTGCTCCTGCAGTCTTGCTTTCAGTGACTGGTGTACAGGGCGATCTCAGATCCTTTTCAATGTTACAGCTCCCCAATTGGTGGATCTGTGTAAAAAGGTCTGTGTGCCAATGTATTCCCAGTATTGGTTTCTGTCTTCAGAACTCACTGCCCTGCATGGAACTCAGATGTCTGTCCAAACAATAACAGAAGAAAAGTGCAGTTCCCTTCATAGATCAACATTTCTCAACCACTCCCTTTTCCAATGGTTGGCTGGTATTTTAGTGTTTCCCAACAAAGTAGACAACATCACCTCTAGCCACACTGCTCTTCATCTGCCATATATTTAATCATTCACTCCATTTGTTTCAATCACCTTGAAGTTTTTTTCACATCCTCCTCACTTTCCAAAATCCTCGTTCCGTCAGCAGACTTGGAATCTTTCAATTTGACCCCCTCAACGAGATGTTTGAGATGTGTTGTGAATATCTAGCGCCCCAGCACCAATCGTTGTGATGCCTCATGAACCTTCCAAACTGAAAACCATTCATTTATTCCGACTCATTGTTTCCTGTCAACACTCCCATTTTAACACCATGTTCATATATTACCCCCTATCCGATGTGCTTTTACTTTGCACACTAGGCTTGGGACTCTATTAAAATTCTTGCTAAAAATCCAAGTTTAATGCCTCTATTGTTTTTTACTGTAATTAATCTACCAGTCAGTTTCTGAAATATGTTTCCTATTTCTTCAATGTGCGTTGATTTTTTTCCTATGCCCATTATTTTCAGTTCCAATAATTACTCCAAATTAGTTTATTTGCTAGATTAATTCTACATCATTTTCTCGTCAGACTCAGGTTTTCTCCTATTGCTGGGAAGGTTTTGTTTATGTCTTTTTCTGTGAAGACAGAAGTGAAGTAGTTGTGTCATGTTTCTCTGTTCTCCATTCTCCATTCCCTGGTTTCAGGCTGAAAGGAGGCTTACACTTTGAGTAAAAAGAACAGCTGTTGTCTATTCACCCTGTCCATGACCCTTGTAATCTTAAATCTGAATTACCTACCCTCTCAACTTCCTCTGCTCCAAAATAAATAACTCGAACATACCCAGCCTCTCTCCACATCTCATATGTTTCATCCCAGGGAACATCCTGGTGAATGTCTTCTGCACCTCATCCAGTACAATCACATCCTTCCTGTAATGTGGCTCCCAGAACTGCGCACAATATTTCATTTAGCCTTACCAAAGTGCTATATAAAACTCGTATAATCTTTGGGTCAATGAATGAAGGCATTATATACAGTCATGCTGAACTCATCAATTACCATATCCAGTCACATTCAGGGATGTGTGGAGAAGCAGGCTCTGAGCTTCCTAGTGTGATGCCATTCATTGAGTACTCCCCTGTCTGGTTCCTTCTTCCAAAATGTATCACCTCATATTTACCAGTGTTACCTTCTATCTGCCATTGATCTGACTATCTGACCATTCCATCTGTATCTTCCTGTAACATAGGACCTTCCTCCTCACTGCCAACCATCCGGCCAATCTTTGTGTCAAACGCAAACTTACTTATCACACTCCCCCCTACCCACGTCACTTTCACATCACTTATGAATACCACAAATAATAAGGGACACAGCACTGATCTCTGCGGTACACCAGGGGAAATTGGGCTCCAGTCACACAAATACCCTTCTACCATGAAGTTGAGTTGGGATGCAACTTGGCAAGTCTCTAATAGGTCCTACATGCTCCCTGGTTGTTCTGTTCCACTTGATATACGTGAAGAATATCTGGGGATTCTCCTTAATCTTGCCCTACCTCTGTGTTATTCAGTCCCCTCCGACAGAAGAATTTCCTCCATATTGCGGTCTTAAATGGCATATCCCTTATCCTGTCATTATTTGCCTTAAATATAGAGTAGACAGCTAGAGAAACATCCTATTTATTTCCACATCATCACATGTATCATAGATTTTTGAAATTGCACTGCGATCACCTCTCATGCTTTGAAACTGGAGAGGTTGCAAGACAAATCTCCCCATCAGAAAATCTTGTCATCTGAGGAATTAATCTGGAGAATGTCCATTGCACGTCCTCTGTGATCAGTGTAATCTTTCTTAGATTAGGTCACCAACACTGCACTCAATACCTCAGGTACACTCTCACCAACACTCTATGCAACTGCTTCATGATGTCTTTACCTCTATATTTCGATTCCCTTAAACAAACTCCAACCTAACTTTAACTTTCCAATTACACGTATTCCTCCAAATACCATTTACACTAATTGCATTTACGAACTCACTGTGTGAGTTATACAGGCATAGAGATGTAAGCATGGAAACAGACCCTTCAGTCAATCCGTCCATGTCTAGCAGGTATCCCAACCCAATCTCATCCCACCTGCCCGCACCCGGCCCATATCCCTCCAAACCCTTCCTAATCATATAACCATCCAAATGCCTTTTAAATGCTGCAATTGTACCAGCCTCCACCACATCCTCTGGCAGCTCATTCCATACACGTACCACCGTCTGTGTGAAAAAGTTGCCCCTTAGGTCTCTATTACGTTTATATTTCTTAAAGTATGGAAATAAGTCCATACCGACCCACCGAAGTGCAACCCACCCAGACCTATTCCCTACATTTACTCCTTAACCTAACACTACGGGCAATTTAGCATGACCAATTCACCTAACCTGCACAGTTTGGATTGTGGGAGGAAACCCACACAGACATGGGGATAATATGCAAACTCCACATAGACAGTCCACACAGCCTGAGGCAGGAATTAAACCCCAGTCTCTGGCGTTGTGAAGCAATATTGCTAACCACTGTGCCACCGTGCCACCCAATAACATTTGCGTCTCACACTAAATCTATGCCCTTTAGTTCTGGACTCCCCGGCCCCAGGAAAAAGACTTTATCCATTTATCCTCTCCATGCCCTTCATAATTTTGTACATCTCTATAAGGTCACCGCTCAGACTACAATGCTCAAGGGAAAACAACCCCAGCCTGTGAAGCCTCTCCCTATACCTCAAATCCTCCAACCCTGTCAACATCCTTGTAAATCTTTCCTGAACCCTTTCAATTTTCACAACATATTTCCGATAGGAAGGAGACCAGAATTCCACACAATATTCCAACAGTGGCCTAACCAGTGTCCCGTACAGCTGCAACATGACCTCCCAACTCCAATGCTCAATACACTGACCAATAAATGAAAGCAAACCAAACGCCACTTTAACTGTCCTATCTACCTGCGACTCCACTTCCAAGGAGCCATGAACCTGCACTCCAAGGTCTCTTTGTTCAGCAACACTCCTCGGGACCTTGCCATTAAGTGTATACGTCCTGCTAAAATGTGCTTTCCCTAAATGTAGCACCTCACATTAATCTGAATTAAACTCCATCTGCCACTTCTCAGCACATTGGCCCATCTGGTCCAGATCCTGTTGTACTCTGAGGTAACCTTCTTCGCTGTCCACTACACCTACAATTTTGTTTTCATCTGCAAACTTACTAACTGTACCTCTTACGCTCGCATCCAAATCATTTAAGTCAATGACAAAAAATTGAGAACCCAGCACTGATCCTTGTGGTACTCCACTGGTCACAGGCCTTCAGTCTGAAAAACAACCCTCCACCTCCACCCTCTGATTTCAATCTTTCAGCCAGTTCTGTGTCCAAATGGCTAGTTGTATTCCATGAGATCTAAACTTGCTAACTAGTCTCCCATCGAGAATCTTGTCGAACGCGTTACTGAAGTCCATATAGATCACATCTACCGCTCTGCCCTCTTCGTTACTTCTTCAAAATTCTCAATCAAGTTGTGAGATATGATTTGCCATGCACAAAGCCATGTTGACTATCCCAACTACGTCCTTGTCTTTCAAAATGCATGTACATCCTGTCCTTCAGGATTCCGTTCAACAACTTGCCCACCACCGACGTCAGGCTCACTGGCCTATAGTTCCCTGGCTTGTCCGCACCACCCTTCTTAAACAGTGGCACCACGTTTGCCATACCCCAGTCTTCTGTCACCTCTCCTGTGACTATCAACGGTACAAATGTCTCAGCAATAACTTCTCCAGCTTCTCACAGAGTTCCAGGGTACAGCTGTTCAGGTCCTGGGAGTTTATCCACCTTTACCCGTTTCAAGACATCCAGTACCCAATCCTCTGTAATATGGACATTTTTCAACGTGTAACCATCTATTTCCTGACATGCTATATCTTCCATATCCGTTTCCACAGTAAATAATGATGCAGAATACTCGTTTATTATCTCCCCCATTTTGTGCGGCTCCACACAAAAGCTGCCTTGCTGATGTTTGAGGGGCTCTATTCTCTCCCTAGTTATGATTTTGTCATTAACGTATTTGTAAAAACCCTTTGGATTCTCCTTAATTCTACATGCTAAAGCTATCTCATGTCCCCTTTTTGCCCTCCTGATTTCCCTCTTACGTATGCTCCTACTGCCTTTATACTCTTCTCAGGATTCGCTCAATCTATCCTGTCTATACCTGACATACGCTTCCTTCTTTTTATTCATCAAACCCTTTAGTTCACTAGCATTCCCTATGCCTACCAGCTTTTCCTTTCATCCTAACGTGAATATACTTTCTCTGGAGTCTTGTTAACTCATTTCTGAAGTCTTCCAATTTTCCAGCCGTCCGTTTACCTGTGAACATCTGCCCGCAATCAGCTTTTGAAAGTTGTTGCCAAATACAGTCAAAATTGGCCTTTCTCCAATTTAGAACTTCAACTTTTAGATCTGGTCTATCATTTTCCGTCATTATGTAAATCTAATAGAATTATTGTAGCTGGCCCCAAAGTGCACCTCCACTGACACCTCAGTCACTTGCCCTGCCTTATTCCCCCAGAGTGGGTCACGTTTTGCAACTGCTCTAGTAGGTTCATCCACATACTGAATCAGAACATTTTCTTGTTCACACTTAACATGAGCAGCAATTCAGTCCAACCTGGCTCAATGACCAGATAGAATGACTTACCAGGAACACTAACTATAGCGAGGATGGGATAGTAACCAGCTTGAATAACCATCAATACATCATAGATCCGAAATGCTAATGAGATCCAAGGTTGACAAAGCCAGTAAAGACCCCCGGATAAAGTCCTGTCCATTGTTGGTACATTCCAGTCTAATGTTCTCAGATTCTGATCCATTGTTGGAACATTCCAGCCTAATGTTCTCAGATTCTGATCCATTGTTGGAACATTCCAGGTTAATGTTCTCAGATTGTGATCTCTCCTCAACCTCTCTCTGTGTCTGCTGATGCCTGTTATGCTGTCGCTGATTTTCCCCCTGATACTATGTGATAACGCATTGAACCGAATCCCTAATTAATAGAAGAGGAAAGCCCTCCAGTGACACATTTAGGATGCACGGAGACTGACATCAATCACAGTCGCTGAACAAATAACTCCCGTTCACCCATGTCAATTCAATACTTTTTCTTCAAATTCAAAATTATGATTAAAATTTACACTTTCTGGATGGGATATGTGGGGGTGACTGAGGGAACAAATGATGGGAATTTTCTGTTTTGAGGAAAAGACAAAACAGCAGAAAATTATTTAAATGCATTGAGAATGCAGAACTTAGTGGTACCGAGAGATTTATGTGTTCATGCACATGACTCACATCAAATTACTCTGAAGATGCAGCAAATGATTTGGAAGGTAAATGGAATGATTCTGTTTCGTGCAAGGTGTGTTGGGTATGATCTTAGCGATGTTTTTTCTGCATCAGTACAGGGCATGGCTGAGATCACATCTGAAGTATTATGTGTCGTTATAATTGCTTAAACTGAAATAAAAAACAAAATTGCTTTCGAAACGTTTCAAAGTTTTTTCTCTTTACTCATTCTTGGGATGAAAGCATTCCGTTATGAAGAATTAACAGTTCAGCCTGAGAATGAGGGTTGTTGTGTTGACCATATAAGTTCTTGAGAAGAGTATAATTGGTGAATACCAGATGGGTATTTCTTCTTGTGTGGGAAAATAAAACTGGAGAAATAATTTCAGAATAAGTCAGTTTGAAAGGCAAGGTCATTGTACTGAAGAATTGAACTCTGATTTCTCTTCATACATGCTGCAATACAGGCTGAGCATTTCCAGTAATTTCTGTATTTGTTTTAGAATAAAACATATTCATCTTAACACAGATATTGTGAAGACATGAAACGCTTATTTTTACATTATGCAGACATATATTAACAGATCTTCAAAACAAGTAGGGCTATTTATTGTTCATGAATTGATTCTGTGTACGACAACAGCAATAAAGCACTGACCTGGAGTCGAGAATGTGATGGTGTCATATAGTTCGGACAATGTTCAAGGAGAACCCACATGGTCCCGTTTGGGGTCTGGTAACGTTATTGATTTACTTTAGAGATCGAAGAATGTAGCCTATCTGTGAAGGAACTGTCTATTGCTCCTTTTCTGTTTCCCTGTCGCTCATCACAGCAATATGTGGGAGTGAAAAAAAAACAGTCGCCTTTCCCACTCATGGAGGATTCCTGATTAGGATTCATTGGAATCTCCCCACTGCCTGAAGCAAAGCAATTCAGCCAAATCCAACTGTTTCATGACGAATCCCATTGGCAGAAGGTTGTGCGAGCAGAATAATTTCAGAAGTAATTATTCAGACTCGATAGTGAGGGTGACAGTCAAGAGATGCTGTGCCTGCAAATGGGAATCCGGGATGGTGTTTAGCCTCCCACGTGCCAGGGTCCAGATTGTCGCAGAGCGGCTGTCGAATGTTCTCACCAGGGTGGGGGAGCAGCCAGAAGTCATTGTGCACATTAGTACAAATGACACAGATAGACATAGTGATGAAGTCCAGAGTGATTATAGAGAGCTAAGAATAAGGGTAAAAGACAGGACCGCGACAATGGTAATATCCAGTTTACTTCTCGTGCACCGTGCTAGTGAGGGTAAGAACAGGAGGATATTGCAGATGAATGGGTGGCTAAAGAATTGGTGCAGGGGGCAGAGATTTAGATTTTTGGATCACTCGGATCTTTTGTGGGGCAGAGGTGATCTGTTCGGGAAGGACGATTGTACCTGAACTGGAAGGGGAACAATATCCTGGCAGGCAGGTTTGCTAGTGTTGCAAAGAGGGTTTCAATGAGTTTGGCTGGGGTTGGGGAGGGGTGGGATCCTCAACAGCTGGAAGGCAGGTGTGAGGCTGGAAAGAGATACAGTAATCAGAAACAGAAAAGTGAAGAGACAGGTTAGGCTGGAACACGACAGGGAGCAAGGAATGTCTGTTGGATTAAATTGCAACTGTTTCAATGCACGATGGCTGACAGGTAAGGCCGATGAACTCAGGGTGTGAATAGATATGTGGAACTTGGATAGTATAGCCATTACAGAAACATGGCTATGGGAGGGACAGGACTGGCAGCTTAATGTACCAGAGTACAAGTGCTTTATGCGGGACAGAGACGGAGGAAGGAGGGGACGGGGAGTTTCATTTTTGATTCAGGCGAGTATCACAGCAGAGATAAAATAATTAATTGATCATCCAATGAGGATTTGTGGGTGGAGCTAAGAAATAAGAAGGGAATAGTGATAGTATTTGGGTTGTTCTAGAGGCCCCCAAATAGTAAAAGGGGAATTAGGAGAAAAAAATATATGTAAAGAGATTGGGGAGACTTGCAGGGTCAATAAGATTGACATCGTAGGAGATTTTAATTTTCCTAACATAGACAGGGAATGATATAGAATTAAGGACGAGATGGGCTGTATCTATTGAGTGTGTTCAGAAAAGTTTCCTCAAACAGTAAGTAGAGGTTGCAACTCGGAAAGGGACGAAACTTGACCTACTCTAAGGACTAGGGCAGGACAGGTGACTGAGGTAACAGTGGGGGAGCACCCTGGGGCCAGTGACCATAGTTGTATTAATTTTAAAATAGTTATGGAGAAGGACAAAACTGGTCCACATGTTCAAATTCTAAATTGGGGCAAGGCGAATTTTGACGGAATTAGACAGGAGCTTGTAGGGGTTGGTTGGAGGAGTTTGTTTGCAGGCGAACAGATTTCTGGCAAGTGGGAGGACTTTAAAAGTGAAATGTCTACAGTTCAAGGTCTATATGTTCCTGAGAGGGTAAAAGGCAAGTTTGGGAGGAATAGGAAACCCTGGATGTCAGGAGATATTGAGGCTTTGACCAGCAAAAAGGAAGCGTGGCTCATGTCCATGCAGCTGGGATCAAGGGAATCCGTGGCGGTGTGTAGGGGATATAGGAGTTTACTGAAGATGGAAATCAGTAGGGCGAAAAGGGGGCACAAGATAGCCTTGGCTGAGAAGATTAGGGTGAATCCAAAGACGTTATTTAAGTATATTAAAGTAAAAGGAATAAGCAAATGAGAATATGACCCCTCACGGTCCAAAGTGGACATGCATGTCTGGAACCGTAGGAAATTTGCGAGATTCTCATTGAATATTTCTTCTCTGTCTTTACCGTCGATAAATACATGAAGACTTTGGAGGTTAACAAAGGTCGTGGTATTATCTAGGGGTGAGTTATTATCACAGGACAGGATGTGTTGGCTCTATTAGAATGTATGAAGGTGGATAAATCTCCTCATCCTAAACAGATGCATCTAAGAATACTGCAAAAGACTACAGAAGAAACTACGGGGACCTGGTTGATATTTTTGCATCATCGTTAGCCACAGGTTAGTTTCCAGAAGATTGGAGGGTAGCAAATATGTGCCATTATTCAGGAAGGGAAGCAAAGAAAAATCTGGGAACTATAGGCCAGGAAGTCTAACATCTGTGGTACATAGGTTACTTGAGAAGACTCTGATGGCTAAGATATACATGCATTTGAAAAGACAGCGTTTGATCAGAAATTTTTTTTTTCAGATTCTCTACAGAATGGAAACAGGCCATTTGGCCCAACAAGGCCACACCGACCCTCCAAATAGTTACCCACCCAGTCCCATTGACGTACCCTTTATTTATCCCTCACGAATGCACATAACACTATGGGTAACTTAGCATGGCCAATTCATGTACATTTTTGGATTGTGGGAGGAAAATGGAGCACCCGGAGGAAACCAACACAAACACAGGGAGAATGTCCAAACTCCACACAGAGAGTGACCCGAAGCTGGAATCAAGCCCAGATCCATGGCACCACGAGGCAGCAGTACTAACCACTGAGCCACCATGCCACCCTTGCTTGTTGGCAAAACAGTTCAATGACACAGGTACAAAATCTATCTGCCCTCACCCATGATGCAAGTTTATTCTCCACTGAAAATGTCATCTTATTATTATTATTTATTATTGTTTGTTATTATTAAATTTAATAATTATTATTAATTGTTGTTTTAAGACTGAACAGATTGCATGGCTTTGTGAGTGGGAAATTTGCCTCACAAACTTGTTTGAGTTCATTGATGAAGTATTCAGTACTATTGATGAGGGCAGGGCGGTAGAAGAAGTCTGTATGGTTTTCAGTAAGGCCTTTGGAAAGGTTACCAATGATAGGCTGTTCTGAAGGTTGAATCGCATGGAATCCAGAGGGAGCTGGCAAATTGGATACACAATTGGTTTGATGGTAGTAAGTAGAACGTAATAGTGGAAGGATGCTCTTGGACTGGAGGCCTGAGACACATGACGTTCATCTGGGGTCAGTGCTGGGTCCATTGCTGTTTATTATCAATGTCAATGATATTCTTGAGAATGTACAAGGCATGATTAGTAAATTTGAAGATGAGACTAAAATAAGTGGTATCGTGGACAGTGAGGAAGTAGATCAGACATTGCAGCAGGACCTTGATCAACTGGAGAAGTGGGCCGAGGAATATTTTTAGGAGAATGTGAAGACTGCAGATGCTGGAATCAGAGCTTAAAACTGTGTTCCTGGAAAAGCGCAGCATCAAAGGAGCAGGAGAATCAACTTTTCTGGCCTAGGAACCCCCCAACCACAAGGGATGAATGCAGATTTCTCCAGCTTCCTCATTTCCCCTCCCCCCACCTTTTCTCAGTCCCAGCCCTCAGACTCAACACCGCCTTCTTGACCTGCAATCTTCTTCCCGACCTCTCCCCCCCCAACCCCATCTCCGGTCTATCACCCTCACCTTCGCCTCCTTCCACCTATCGCATTGCCAATGCCTCTCCCCCAAGTCCCTCCTCCCCACATTTTATCTTAGCCTGCTTGGCACACCCTCCTCATTCCTGAAGAAGGGCATATGTCCGAAACGTCGATTCTACTGCTCCTTTGATGCTGCGCTTTTCCTGCAACATATTTTTAAGCAAGGAATATATTTGCAAAGTTAGATCAAAGTAGGAGTTTCATGGTGAATGGTAGAGCCTTAAGGAGTGCAATTGAGCAGAGGGACCATGAAGTTCAGGTACACCGTTCTATGAAATTGGAGTCACAGATGGACATGGCAGTGAAGAAGGCTTTTGGCATACTGGCATTTATCAGTCAGCACTTGGAGGAGAAAATTGGGAAGTTGTGTTGCAGTTATACAGGATGTCGGTGAGACTGCACTTGTAGTGTTGTGTTCAGTTTTGCTCACATTGCGATCAGAAGGATGTTTTTAAATTGGAATGTGTGCAGACGGAATTTACAAAGATGTTGCCAGGACTCAACAGTGTGACTTATAGGGAGAGGTAGGACAAGCGAGAACTTTTTTCTTTAGAGTGTAGGAGACTGAGAGGAATCCAATAGAAGTGCACAAGATTATGACAGGCATGGATAGGTTGAATGGACTCAGCCTATTTTCCCAGAGTTGTGGAATTGAGGAAGAGAGGATATCAGTTTAATGTGAGAGGGGAAAGAATAAAAGGGAAACTGATGGAAACTGTTTTACACAGTGAGTGGTACGCAAAGGGAATGAGCTGTCAGCTGAAGTGGTTGAAGCCTTTATATTAACAATATTTAAACGGCATTTGGACAAGTACATGGGCAGGAAAGGAAGAGAAGTCTATGGGTCAAGTGCTGGGAAATGGGGTTAGTGTTCATGGACATTTGGGTCAGCATGGACTCGTTTGGGCCAAAGGGCCTTTCTCCATGTTGTAGGACTTGATTACTCTATAAATAGAACAGCATTTCTCGTTTTTCCTTTGGTCATGTGTTCGAATAATATTTGGACAAAGATCATTCAAGTGAACTTTGCCGATATTTTGCCTTTCAGTTTGTTATTATGTGTGTGTGTGTGTGTGTGTGTGTGTGTGTGTGTGTGTGTGTGTGTGTGTGTGTGTGTGTGTGTGTGTGTGTGTGTGTGTGTGTGTGTGTGTGTGTGTGTGTGTGTGTGTGTGTGTGTGTGTGTGTGTGTGTGTTTGTTTATTCCACAGTACTTTTCAAAGGGAAATATTAATGTACATATTTGCAAATCCTCTCGTCATTCTTGTTTCCATCATAGCTAGAGTAATTTTGCTTTTGTCATAAACGTGTTGTTTTAGCAGACAAAAGAAATCCATCTGACTTGTTCCTAACACTGACCCTGACACACTCTGAGAACTATATCCTTGGCCACATCACCATACTAGTTATATTTTTTGTGGCCAGTGGAGGAGTGGGACTAGAAAAGGGAACAGCGGTCCAAAAGCACATGTAATTATAGACCCAGTGAGCCTAACGTCAGTGTAGAGGTGTTTGTTGGAGGGGATTCTGAGGGATAGGACTTCCATCCATTTAGAAAGACAAGGACTGATTAGGGATAGTCAACATGGCTTTATGTGATGAAAATCATGTCTCATTGATGTGTTTGAGTACTTTGAAGAGGTGACAAAGAAGACACTGTTGTATATATTGTTTGCACAGACTTCAGCAAGGTGTTTAATAAGGTTCCCCATCGTAGACAGGTTACTAAGGTCAGGTCACAAGGAATCCAGGGAAAGCTAATCAATTGGTATAAAATTGTCCTGAAGGTAACGGATTATTTTCCAGACTGGAGGCCTGTCGCCAGCGGTGTGCTGAAAGAATCAGTGCTGACATCACTGTTTTTCATCGTGGATATAAACGACTTGGATGGGAATATCGGAGGCATGGTAAGTACGTTTACAGATAACATCAAAATCATGGTGCAGTAGATAGTGAAGAAGATTATCTCAGAGCACAACGGCACCGTTAACCATCAAAGGGCCAAGGACTGGCAGATAAAGTTTAATTTAGATATTTGTGAGATTTTGCATTTTGGTAAGTTAAAGCAGGGTCGTGCCCTGGGGAATGTTGCTGAACAAAGTGACCTATGGGGGAAGGTTCATAGTTCCTTGCAAGTGTAATTGCAGGTATACAGGGTGGTGAACAATGCAGTTGGCATGCTTGCCTGAATCGGTCACAACATTGTGTATAGAAGTTGGGGTGGCATGTTGTGCTTGCATAGGGACGCTTGTGAGGCCACATTCGGTATACTGCGTACAATTTGTTTGGGCTCTGCTAAAGGATTGATGTTGTTAAGCTTGAGATGGTGCAAAAAAGATTTATAATGGTTTTCTGGAACCTGAAGGTTTCATTGACAGGGAGAGGATGAACAGGTTGAGGCTTTTCCCCCTGGACTGTCTGATGCTGAGGGGTGACAAGAAAGTGGCTTATAAAATCATAAGCGGTATGGATAGCCTGAATGGCCAAGGTCTTTTCTCCAGGGCGGGAGAGTCCACAAGTAGAGTCATAGGTGGAAGGTGACGGGGGAAAGGTTTAGAAGGGACTTTAGGGGTAACGTTTTTCATGCAGAAGGTGGTGCTTGTACGGAAAGTGCTGTCAGAGAAAGTGATGGAAGCGGGTACAGTTACATGTTTAAATGTATCAGGACAGGTACATTAATAGGAATGGTTCAGAGCGATGTGAGATAAATGCTTGCAAGTGGCACTAGATCAGATTGTGATATCTCGTCAGCACGGGAAAGCTGGAATAAAGGATCTGTTTCCACGCTGTATGACTCTCTGATCGAATAAGAGGAATGAGGAAAAATTCTAAAAAGAGCCTTTCAAGTGAAAATTTTCTTCCCCAGATGTTTGAGGTGTCTGTCTGATTACAAGAATTCAAAGCTGAGTTAGTTAAATATTTGACAGAGAAGTGAGTCACGGATAATGTGATACAGACAGTAAAGTTGGGCTTACAACACAACCTGATCAGCCACAATCTTCGTGCCTGGTGGAAAAGCTCAAAGTATCACATGACCCACTCCTGCTCCTCAGTTCCATGTTTCCGTGTTCCATTCAGCCCCTCACACCTGCTAGACAGGAGCAGTTGGAGACCACTTGCTGTTATAAACTAGTGCCAGAAACAGAGGCTACCATTCAGTCCCTCAATACTGTCACATACAGTTTAGGGTGATTTGGAAAACGTAATTGGAAATCCCAGGATGATTATGGAAGAGAACCCTCATCTCTCCTTACAGAGCTGCCCCTCTCTGCAACTTGTGTGTCATTTATTGGTCATGTTGTCGACCCAGGTTCATTGCGAATACAGCCCCCATACCTCAACCAGAGATGGCTCACAAAATTCTCTGGTCTCCCAGGCCACAACATTCAAACAGACCTACCAGGAAAATATCACCCACTAACATTCCAATAACAGAATGTGAGAACATCAGAAACAAGAGCATGTTGTTCACCACCACGCCCCCCCCCACTCACCCCGCCCCCAAGCCTGCTTTGCCTTTCACTAAGGTCGTGGCTGATCTGCTCTTAGTCTCAAATCCTCTTTGAAGTTCAAATCTTCATAACTCTCAACTCTCTGACAGGTCAAAATCCAACTCCAGCCTCTACAAACACTTCCATCGAACGCAGAACATTGAACAGTACAGCACAGTAGAGGCTCTCGACCCTTGATGTTGTGCCATCCGTTTGTCCTACTCTAAGATCAGAATCACCTATATTCTTCCATGCACTTTCTTTCATGTGCCTATCCAAGAGTCTCTCAAGTTTCCCTCACGTATTTGACACTACTCCCACCGCTAGTAATGCATTCCACACTGCCACCACATTCTGTGCGAAAAAAAACCAACCGCTGACATCTCGTTTAAACCTTCCTTTAATTACCTTAAAATTATGACCCCTGGTGATATACATTTCTGCCCTGGTCAAAAGCCTCTGGCTATTCACTCTCTCTTTGCCTCTCTTCACCTTTTATCCTCTATCAAGTCACCTCTCATTCTCCTTAACGCAAATGAGAAAAGCCCTAGCTCCCTCAACCTTTCTTCATAAGACCTGCCCTCCAGTCCAGGCAGGATTTCTAAATCTTCCTCATCCTTCCTATAATAGGTCACCAGAAGTGAACAAATACTCCAGGTGCGGTGTAACCAGGGCTCTACAGAGCTGCAGTATAACCACACGGCTCTTAAAGTTAATCTCCCTTCTAATGAAGGCTCACACACTATTCGCCTCTTTAACAACCCTATCAATTTAGGTAGCAACTTTGAGGGATCTATGGACATGGACGCCAAAATCCCTCTGTTCTTCCGCACTGCCAAGAACCCTGCCTATAACCCTATATTCTGCAAATATGAGCTTTTAAAGGTTATGACTTCACTCTTTTCCAACTTGAATTCCATCTGCCACTTCTTAGCCCAGCTCTGCATTATGTCAATGTCCTATTGCAATCTACAAAAGCCCTGCAAACACCCATGTACCACTTCACAAACCTTCGTGTCATCGGCAAACTTGCTAACCCACCCTTCTACTTCCTCATCCAAGTCAGTTATAAAAATCATAAAGAGAAGAATTCCTGGAAATGATCTCTGTTGGACACCACTGGTCGCTTTCAGTGATCTATCTCCCCTACCTCTCTGTGTAAGAGAATTCTTGACATTTACTACCCTCTGTTTGAAGAAAACAATCTCTGCTTCTACACAATGACCTATTGATATGAACAAAAGACGGTACACGAGGGATTAGACAGAGAGACTGGCCCTGAACTCAAGGCAGTATTAGACTGAGGTTGACATCAAGGAGTCTGAGGAAAATCGCACTTATTGAGAATTGATAACGACCTCATCTACTGTTTAAAATCATTCACAGCACAAGAGAAGATGTTTATCATCAGTGGACATCAGTCACCTCAGTCGTAGGGCATCACTGCAGGAGATCCTCAGAGTAGCTCCCTCAGCCCAGGCATCCCCAGTTTGTCATCATAGAATCCTTATAGTGTGGAAGGAGGCCATTCATCGCATTGAGTCCAAAGTGAGCAAAATTGGGGATATTCACTGACGTCTACATAGTTTTCAGAGCAAGGTGACCCTCCTCAGCTCTTGAAGCAGTCTGTGTCCATGTGTAACAAGAATTGGACACCGTTTAAGATCGTGCTGTTATAGTCTGGGTAACATTCATGTAACAGCACTGCGAGACACTGTACATTTCCACAGTAAAAGTTGCAGCTCATTCGGCACCTCAATCTGTGTTCACAAGAATATGTGGAGGTCATTCAACCCATCAAACTATTGGACAAGATGTGTGATAGCTCATTCAGTCCCTCCTGCCAAATACACAATAAGATAAGGAATGTGCTCATTCCCTCACTGACAAGGGATCAGAAAGAGAGGGTTTTGCACCGAGAGTTACTTACTGAGGGACAGAAAGCGGTCATTCAGCTTCTCAAGTCACTAACCCAGGAACAGGAAGGCGTCAGAGATGTTCCAACGTCACAAACAACTGGAGCAGGGACTAAAGAGATAGACTGCACTATCTTGTTCCTCGTGGCTTAATTGCTCATAGTACATATGTGTAACTTTAACATGGTTTTCTGGCAGTCGGAATGAAACCAACTTTTTGAACCATTCACCAAGGTGTCTTGCATCTCCATGATAGTAGACCCATGGTCTCCATATAAGTTAGAAGGTAGTGCGGAATTGTCAACACTTTCAGAATGATGGTATTGTGACTGCTGACAGGATTGTGTCCAAAGTGACATTCAATTTAGTATCACACAGTAACTGTGCATTAAAATGTCAGGGACAATTAAAGTGTCAAGCATACTAGCGTCGCACCTTCATCAGGTGATAGTGGAGGGCTCGATCCTAACACACAGAACTTATAGCAAAAATTTACAGTGTGACGTAACTGAAATTATACATTGGAAAATTGACTGTCTGTTAAGCCTTTCATCTGTTAGACTACCGTGATAGCTTCACTTCTTTAATGTGTAAATCACAAAACCTTTTTTAAAAAAAATGCATTCTCGAGTTAGCTGTTAACAACGCTGATAGCTACACAATATGTTGAAGGTATTGGCCCCCTGCGTTCTCTGTCTATGCCATGATGTTGAGGGGGTCACCATATGTTTGGGTCTCCCTGAATGGACGCAGCAGCTGATAACACAAACCCGACAAAAGCGTCAATAGAACCTCTCTTTACTCTGTAATGACAGGAGCAAGTCAAATCCCCACACACACGGTGCACTCATTTAGTGTTGAAAACGTTTCTCTTCTTAGCGGAAAAAAGCCGTTACATCTCTGCACAGTCCCACACTTACAGATCCTCTCTCCAAAGAAGCAGTTGACAATGTAACTTTGCCTTTCTCTGTATCTCAGCAAATATAATGGCAGCACTTGTATTGCAGATGGAGTAGATCACCTTATTTAGAGAAGAAGGACGAAAGGAATATAACTCAATTTAAACAGGGACACATTAAAATTAACATGATATTCAGGAATATGGGAAAACTGGAAATTTTAGAATTAGCTCCCACTTTATTTTCCTTCTGGTTCATCAGCAGCAGTTCCTTTGTTCACTTTTCATTCTCGTGCTCTCTCTCTCTCTCTCTCTCTCTCTCTCTCTCTCTCGGTCTCTGTCTGGACATTTCTCCAAAATATTCAACTAACCTCCCGATCACTCATCCGGCCATCCCTGATAGAAATAATATTATTTCCTAGTTGCTTTCAGTTGTGATATAGGGTCACTAGAATCGACACTTTATCTGTTTTTCTCCTGACAGACGCTGCCATACTTGCTGAGATTCTCCAAAATTTTCAGACACTGGAGAATTTTATTTCATATCTCCATCATCCACAGTTCCTTGATTTTTTTCACCTTTAATAGTGTTGTTTCACAGGATGTCAGCATCACTGGCAAAGGGCAGCATTTGTTATCCGTCACTAATTGCCGTTGACTGCGAGACCATTTGTGCAGACAATATGGAGCTAATTTTTTTTTGTCACACTCAGTTTCTTTACCAAATGCTATCAGTGAATTAATAAAAGACATCCTGATTGTTTATGGTTGCTGGTGTAAAATGAGGTTTCATTTCAATTGTTCCCATTCAAATTTAAGTTCTAACATCGGCTGTGGTAGGATTTGAAACAACGCTTTTAAAGTCATAACTTGTGCCTGTAAATTGCATCTGAATTACACGGCCAGTGACATTATTACTCTGATATGAGATCACTATTATGAAATAACTGGAGAGACAAGAAAAAGTTTGTGGTCAAAATATTTGTAACTGGAAAAGTTGTCAGAAAAGAACTGGAGCCGTAAAATATGAAATTATGAAGGAGGCAGATGATGGCTTATTCAGCAACAGCACTGAGGCAGAGTTGGAGACTGGGGATATTATAAAGGTAGGTGTAGGCAGGTTTGATGACAGGGAGAATACAAAGACATAAAACAGTTCAGGGCAAAAGGGAAACTCAAGGGTCTGAACAGTCTTGTTCCTTCTTGGATGTTTATGAATGAGGAGTCTGATATTGATGAAAATGAAGTGGAGTTAGTGACTGAAACTGAAGATAACAGTTTATGCATTTTAAAAATGTAAATAAATGAAATAGCAATAACCTTCACCATTGTTTATAGAATGGGCAGAGATTGGCTTACCAGGAATACCAATAATAGCGAGGATGGGATAATAACCCGCTTGAATAATCATCAGTACAGCTCGTATCTGCAAGTCGAACCATGGCCAATCCCGAGAAAGCAAGTATAGTCCCAAAGATAAACTCCTGTCCATTGTTGGAATATTCCAGTCTAAACCATGCAGATTTTGATCCATTGTTGGAGCATTCCAGTGTAATGTTCTCAGATTCTGATTCATTGTTGGAACATTCCAGTCTGTTGTTCTAAGATTGTCTTCTGCTCCCTTTCTCTGCAGCTGCTGATCAAATAGTCTTGAGGTTGAGACTGCCGCTGATGCTATGAGATAACACGTTGAAAAAAGTCCCTTATGAATAGAAAAGGAAAGCCTCCGGGGACACACTCAGGATCCATGAAGACTGGCATCAATCACAGTCACCGAACAAACAGCTCAATTTAACCCCTTTCACAACAACCATGACAAATGACAATAATACGTGGTCTTCCTGAGATGTTGACATCGCTGACTATCGGGCTAATGGCACATCACGAATTGTAAAGTTAGAGGTGAGGCAGAGAGATGATGCTTTCTCTTTACTAGCTCAGTGATTCGCCTCTGTTTTGGCAATGCAGGAATTGCTGGGCTCCTGAGGCTGTGTCTGATTACTAGGCCTGCTGCATCCTTTGGCTTTATTTATTTCTATTCAACTTTGACATTTATCTTACCAACATTGCATGGCTTAGGTGGGTTTAAGCATTTTTGAGAGACCCACTTCAGTTGTATGGACGGTTAGATACAGTCCATTCCGTGTTGTCCTTGCAGCCGCGGCCTGGTCCTGTAGAGTGATGGTCAAACTCTCAAAGAACCAGGATTCTTAGTTTGACCTTTCACCATTTATTGCTGAGGTCTCAGCAGGGCTGCAAGGCAGTAAATATCTCCCTGCTGCTACATACTCTAGATTTCTCTCGGAATTGGATTTTGATGTTCATTCCACCTGGATTGGAGAACTGCACGTCAGTCAATATGTTTCCTCAATTGGTTTTTGGACAAGTGTGCGTTTCCAGGATGTTAACATATTGGAGCAGTTACTGTTTAGTAATTAAATAACCTATTAATCTGTTAAGTTTTCCAATAAATTAAATGATTCCAAGTTCCTCTTGCTTTTGTTGTATTTTGTCTACAGTGTTGGAGTAAATTGCGTTTTGCTTAATGTCAAATATTTTGACCAAACGAATTGCATCTGAAACACAGCACTTCACAATTACGTTAAAATAAGAAAACGTTGGGGTGGAGACCACCTTCTTCATATATTATGAGAGGAGTCTGTTCGGATCCATAACAAGAAGGACATATATTCATGTTTTAATTGGACGGGGTTTGACAGCGGAATCCGCCGAGCTGGATGAGTGATAACTCTAATCAGGAATTATATTAGATACACAATACACCCCACAGTTCCAGCCCAGATACGTATCAGACCAGATGAGATATCTGCTCAGCACGGAGCACTGTGCAGACCAGGCTCAGTACAATTCAGCAATCTGTCCAGGAGGGAATTCTGTGCAGCTCTCTGTAATCCACTAGCTATCTGTC
Source organism: Chiloscyllium plagiosum (assembly GCF_037043375.1). Lineage (NCBI taxonomy): Eukaryota > Metazoa > Chordata > Chondrichthyes > Orectolobiformes > Hemiscylliidae > Chiloscyllium > Chiloscyllium plagiosum. Next base: position 103,176,486 of record NW_028270183.1, read on the forward strand.
CAACATGGGGAGCAGTACAGACCACACCAGTGCATTGATTAATAAGCCTGGACGAAACAGTCTGTTCAGCATGGGTGATATGTGGAGTCTTGCTCTATAAACGTAGACAAGGTATCATGTTCAGTGTGGGAGGTGTGTTGTGAATAATAGTGAATTCATCTGTTACTCTCCCACCATGCAGAGCTGTGTACACCACCCCCGTGCATTCTTCAGTAACTCTGTGTTAGATCATTGCCCAGCGTGGAGAAACTAGCAGCCTATGCTGGAAGTGACAGGATATGCAGCTCCCATCCATTTACAGCTCCATATCTCCGTTGTGCATTGACAAGGGGTGCTGTGGGTGTGTAAATCACTGCCAGAGAGTGATGACAGGGGAATCAGTTAAAATAACTACAAACAAAATCATTTTGTGAAAAAAGGGAAAGGAAGATTGAGAGACAACTTCATGAAAGATCACAGGTTTCAGAATGCTTAAATGAAGATATTTCGAGAGCAGCCTACAAGATGAGCCATTATTATCAGGAATGATGGATGAATGTGCTATTGGTGTCAGTTCAGATGATGGAGAATTCCGGATAAGCATTTGTTCTGCAGCTTTGTAACTGTGAGTAGGGTCAGCAGAGTGTATGACACATTGGGCTGAATCTAACAATAGTTTGTCTCAGTGCCATTTTCATTGAGTGTGATAGAGGGATTGTCTGTACGAGGTTGAGCTAGTTTCCTGGTACTATCTTTTCGAGCTCACCTCATTAAGTACCCACCCCACCCCACCCGATGGTGTCCCTCTCATTCAATACCAGCCTGATTCTCCCAGCCATCATGGCTGGAAGTACTCACCATCGCCCGGATATCCCTGGATATTCCGTGATCACTGGAACTGGTGCCATCTTTAAAAGGCCAATGGGCACACTGTTGAGCTTTCTCAGTTTGGAGCTGCCCTGCACAATTTACCACGAGCATGGCAGATAAGGGGCAATTATACCACGGTTTGTCGACAGGGGAACGGAGGTCCTGGTGAATAGGCTAGTACAGAGAGGGGCCAATCTCTTCCCAGAGGAGGCCACAGCATCAGACCCACCGAGCATAATCTGAGCTTACCACCCGGCTCAGTGCAATATCTGCGATCTGATGAAATGTCCAGCAATACAGGAAAAAACATCAATAACATTCCTTGCTCTGTCAGGATAAGGGTCACCGTATTCTCTCTGCTCCCTCACACTTACGGTATATCTGTTATAGCACCTATCCCCGAACAAGGCTCATGCTCCACCACTCCCTCTATTGCATGCAGCACATTCCCTCTCTCTCTCTCTGTCTCTCTCTCTGTCTCTCTCTCTGTCTCTCTCTCTGTCTCTCTTCCCAACCCCCCTCCCCTCACATTTGCAATACCCCCACACGGCAATGGAATGTCCTGGAGAATGACAATTATGGAATGTTCCAGACAACGTTCCAAGTAATTCCAATTTACAGAAAAATGTCAGTGCCCCAGTATGTAATACGTCAGGGGAAGGAGTAGCGATGTATGTTTTAAAATCAAATAGCATTCAAATCCACCATGAGGCATTTCAACGATTTTAAACGTGCTCTAGTATTAATAAGATCGGGGGTGATCTGATTGTGCACTGAGCTCCATGTTAGAGGAACTTTCAAACATTCAGCCCCCTGGGTTTATGTCACTGACAAGACGACACTCAAGCACTTTTACCCCGGTTTTCATTAAGCACCTGTTTGAGGTCATTTCCCATGGGGGACGGACTCTCCTAACAATATTAGATTAGATTACTTACAGTGTGGAAACAGGCCCTTCGGCCCAACAAGTCCACACCGACCCACCGAAGCGCAACCCACCCATTTCCCTACATTTACCCCTTTTACATAACACTACGGGCAATTTAGCATGGCCAATTCACCTGACCTGCACATCTTTGGACTGTGGGAGGAAACCGGAGCACCCGGAGGAAACCCATGCAGACACGGGGAGAATGTGCAAACTCCACACAGTCAGTCGCCTGAGTCGGGAATTGAACCCGGGTCTCTGGTGCTGTGAGGCAGCAGTACTAACCACTGTGCCACCGTGCCGCCACCAGCTTTATACGTCTATGTATTGGTAAGCACATTTTACACAGATATTTTATGGTTATCAATATCAAATTACAATTAATAATTCTGGTTAATCCACTTGTCTTCTCTTATTGTATTCAGCTAAAGACAGCTTCAAAACACTTTTCTCATTATAAAATACAAATTATAGCAAATAACATTTTTATCCTCAGCCATTATCTTGACCGTTCTCTGAATTGTAACTTTTTCCTTGTTATGAAAATTTCTATTGCCCTCTTTCTGTGACTTTTTTCTGAATGTAGCAGTTACACAGTCTCCCACGCAGTTGGCTGGACGTCTGGTTTGTGGTGCACAGGGAAGCCAACAGCCCAGGTTCAATTCCCCACCCTAACTAGAGGTTACCATGAAGGGGATGCTCTCTCATCCTCACCCCAGCACCGAGGTGTGGTAACCCTCAGCGTAACCCACCACAAGTGGTCTCTCACTCTATTGACAGAGCAGCCCCATGATCTTTTGGAACTGTATTCTATCCCTGTTAACATTTTAAATTGTTATCCATGTCATCATTTCGTTTTGCCTAATAGTCCTGGATGTTGTGGAGCAGTGTTATTTTGAACCACTGTCAGCATTACCCCCATATTGTACATTCCTGCCCATTCCCCCAAAATACATAACTCTGTCGTTATTTATGAACCTTGCGGTCTGTGTCTCAAAACAATTCAATATCTCTGCCTCCAATTATCTGCAAAAAATTTAACAAATTATCAAAAACAAAATTAACGTCATATCTGTGTGTCAGAATTATTTTTGTGTCCTTACCTTAGAAAGGATATAATTACATTGGAAGCAGTTCAGAGATGTTTCACTTCACTGCGATGAAGAGCTTATATTATGGAGACTTTACCAGGTTGCTCTTGGAATGAGACGTGATGTGATTTAAACACACAAAACCTTGAGGACAGTGGATCAGGTAAATACACACTGGGAGTTTTTATAGTCCAAACTTGTGTCATTTTCGTGGAACTTCGACAATGTTGAAGCACGACCTTCTGCCCATCGAGTCCACACTAACCCACTGAAAAGCATCCCAGACAGCCCTTCCCCCACCACGTAACCCAGCTTTTCCCATGAATAACCCACCTAACCTACACGTCTCTGGGCACTATGGGCAATCTGGCATGTTGCACATCTGTAGATTGTGGGGGGAAACTGGAGCACTGGGAAGAAACCCACACAGACTCGGAGTGAATGTTTAAACTCCACATAGAGGGTTGCCTAAAGTTGGAATTAAGGTCAGCTGCTTGGTGATGTGAGGCAGCAGTGCTGAACACAGATCCACCATGCTCCTTGTGGACTAAAAAAAACAAACTGTCTGACTGTTCCTGTCACTGAACCTGACGCAGTCTGAGACCTTTATCATCGGCCATATCACCAACCTGGTTACATTTAAAGTTTGTTGTGAGTAATGGAGGAGTGGGACTAGAAAGGGAAACTGTTGACACCCTCCAACCTCAGTCAGAACCAGAGTGAGGAGAAATTCAGAAAGTGCGAATTCACTCAAGTGGGAATTCTCTTTCCCAGAAGTTTGGAATGGCTGAATCTTTATATTATATCGATGCTGGATTCGTCGGCTTTTCCATTGACAAGTGAATCAGGGATAATTTTGCATGGAGAGGAAAGAGCAGCTGGGGACACAATGAGATAAGCCATGTCCTTATTTAATGGTGGAGTAGTGTCAAAGGGCCGAAAGGCCCAATCGTGTCTGTCAGCCCTATGTTCAGATGTTCCATTCAGCCCTTCGAACCTGCTATAGAGGCAGATTGAGGCCATTTCGGTGGTTAGGTGTAGTTTCAGAAATGTACTTGGAAAATCCAGTCTGAGTCAGATAGTGACCCCCACCCACCAATCCCTCTTTCCAGGCCTCCCCTCTCTGTATCTTCTGCTCCCCACTTGGGTTATGTTACAGACACAGATTCGTTGTAGATACAGCCCCCACACCCCATCCAGAGTTTACTCAAACAAATCCTCTACTCTCCCTGAATGCAACATTGTGCAACACGACTTCCAGGAAAATAACCAGTTACTTTCCAAAAGCATAACATAAGAACGAAAGAAATAGGAACAGGAGCGGTCTGTTCGGCCCCTCAAGCCTACACTGTCATTCAATAAGTACATGGCTTATCTACTCCAGGGTTCAACTCCACTTTCCTGCTAACCCCTTGTATCCTTCAACTCGCTGATATGTCAAAAACCATTCCACTCCGTCTGTAAATACATTCAGTGTCCCAGCCCCCACAACTCTCTGCGTTAGGGTATTCCAGATATTCACGACCTTCAGAAATAATGCATTTTTTGCATCTCAGTTTGAATTCGGTATCCCTTATTCTGTACCGATAATCCCCGAATTCAAGACTCTGGCCAAGAGTGGACCCATATTCTCTACATTTACCTTTCAGCCTTCTCTGTATTTTGTAAGGTTCATTAATATCACCCTCATTAATTTCAGGCACAATAAACAATCGCCTCACCAATTTATATGTACTCAATAATTCAACCTTTTCATCCCAGGAACCTACCTAATGAACCAGCCTAGTTACTTGCTTCATCAGCATGCTGACGTTATGTTTTATACACAGAAACAATCCAATCCCTTTGAACTGCTGTTTTTTTGGGAGTCATTTTCATTAAATAACAGCCTGTCTTTTGGTTCTCAGTGTCATCCACAAACTCGGATGTATACTGCACTCAGCTTCCACCGTCAGGCTATCAGTATTGATGGTCAATACCTCATGCCATTTGTGGTACTCCACTTGATACATTTTATCATAAAGATCTATTAATCCTTACTCTCAAATTTCTATGTGTTAACCAATCGTCACTCCATGCAAATATAAAATCCGTCATATTATGAGCTCCTGTATTATGTAAGAACCTTTATTTTGTGATACCTTATGGAAAATCTCTGGAAAGCCTCATGTCTACCAGTTCCCTTTCATCAAGTCCGCTTGTTACATTCTCAGGGGTATCCAGATAAACTTTGCATGATTTTGTTTTAAAATCCCTTTCATAAAACCATACTGACTCTGCTTGAAGCATTTCTAAATACCCTGCAACTCCCTCCTTAATAACAGACTCTCGCAGATTCCCAGCAATAATGGTGAAGCTAAATGGTTCCTGCTTTCAGTCTCGCTCATTTCTTGAAGACAGGCGCAACATTGGAGGGTCTCCAGTTAACTGGAACACTCTTGTAATCCAGAGAGTTATGGAATATATTACACAGTGCCCAAATCTATGTAATACCACATAGTCAACATTCTTCGTCCTGGTCTCCCTATGTGGTTGTGCCCTCCTTTATCTTGCACTAAATATAGAGAACTCCTTTCCCCAACTCACATCTGACTTTATACACATTTTACATCATCTTCTCGTTCACCACTGATAAAAACTCGATTTATGTTTTGCCACACCCTCTTTACACGGTCATCCAACCGCCACCTCTGACAAGGGATTAAAAAGCCAATTTTCCAATCATTTGCAATTCTGAACAAGCATCACACTGGACTTGAAACGCTAATTCTGTGTCTATGTCTCTCCAAATGCTGCCAGACCTGGTGAGTTTCTCCAGAGTAAGCACAACACAAATTTTCAATTAAACAAACAACGATGGATATTAGAAATAAAAATACAAAAATTTCTGGAGGATCTGGGAGCTTTGTAGAAGGGACACTTAGCCGAAAGATTAACTCTGCATTCACTCCAGAATATTCTGCCCAACCTGCATATTCTGTGGTCCCTTGTTTTAGACATCCCAGGCAGGGTAATTACTATCCCTGCTTCCAATCTGTCTCACCTTTTCAGAGTTTTATATACTTCTCTGAGATCTCCACACATGTTCCTAAAGTCCATTGAATACAGTCCCAGTCGCTCCAAACTCTGCTCCCACAACAAGACTGTCATCCCAGAGATCAGTCAGGTCATCCTTCGCTGCTCTCCTTCAATGTCAGGTTCGTCTTTTATTAAGTAAGGAGACCAAAACTGCACAAAAATACTGCACAATGTTCAAGATAGGGTCTCACCAAGAGCCTGTACAGCTGCAGTAAGACACCCTTACTCCTGGACTCAAATCCCCCTGGAATGAAGGTCAACACACCATTTATCTTCCTAACTGCTTTCTGTTCCTGCAATAATGCTTTCAGTGAATGGTGTGGAGGGAGATCCAAACCCTTTTCAATGTTACAGGTCCCCACTTGGTGGCTCTATTTATCACTGGTCAGCGTGGCGAAGCCATACCCAGTATTGACTGCTTGCTTCAGAATGCACTGCCTCGGAGGTCTGCGCAGAACGAAACAAAAATGCAGCATAAGTTCCTTTATAAATCAATATGTTTTCAACCAATCCCTTTTCAAATTGTATGTTGCCGTGCTGTTTTCCCACCAAAGGGCACGACGTCACATCTACCCCCATTGCTCTCCATTTGCCACGTATTAACCCCAGTTCCATAAGATTTGAATTTGTTTGGTAGGCTTGGAGTTTTAATATCTATTTTCCTAAAAATCCAGTCATATTGTATTGATTACCTCCCCATAATTTTGCTCGGTCAGTTTCTCAAATATGATTCCTTTTTCATAAATCTCTATTGACTTTGTCTCTGCCTATTACTTTAGGTTCCAATACTTCCTCTAAAACTGTTTAGTTTCCAATTCCATTCTATTTCCTTTCTTTCCCAGCAGATTAAAGTTTCCTCGTATTGCTAGGAAGATTGCTTTTTGATTTGATTTCTTCTGTGAAGACATAACTGAAATATTTGTTTCATAGTTCTGCCATTACCCTGTCCTCAATTGTCTGGTTTCAGCCTGTCAGGAAACTGCACCGTTTTTCCCTTACTTTTGCCACGTACATGTTTTTAGAACCAATTATAAATTCACTTTTATAACCCTTGTTAATATACTTTGCAGAAACTCATCAATTCCTTTCTTAAGGTGCTGAATGACTGACGTTCCACAGCCATACAATCAGAGGAGCATAGACTCTGTCACCGTCACAAATACAGCACGGTCGGCATTAGTCCCACTTTTTGACCCACGACCCGTAACCGGGAATGTTATGGCATTTCAACTGCGCAACCTTGAATCATTTTTTAACGGTTGTGAGGTTACCCGTGACAACTCCCCTCTCAGGAAGTTCATCATAGGACCCACCACCGGCTGGGTTAAAACAAATCCTCAAATTCTCACTAAACCTCAAACCCTCCACTTAAAAAGTGCGCTCTCTTGTTCTTGACCCTTTGACTAAAAGGAACAACTGCTGTCTATCCACTCTCTCCATGCCCCTCGTAATCTTATCCTCCTGAATCACCTCCCCCTCAGCCTTCTCTGATCCAAAGTAAGCAACCCGAACTAATCCAACGTCTCCCCATAGCTGATATGGTCCATCCCAGGGAACATCCTGGTGAATCCCCTCCTGTCCAATCACAAGCTTCCTGTAATGTGGATCCCAGAACGACGCATATTATTCCATCTTGGATTAACTAACGTTCTGCATAGCTCTTATAATCTATGCCTCGATGATAAAAGACCATGTTTACAGTCGATATGATTTATCAACTGTGTGTTACCCTGTCCATACCCATTCAGGGATGTGTGGAGAAGCACCCGCTGAGCTTCCTAGTGTGCTGCCACTCAATTACTACTACCCTTAATCATTGCCTTTATTAGGGTTACGATCCGTCTGTCATTGATCTGCCCATCTCACCGTTCCATTTACATCTTCCTGTAAATTTAGAACTTCCTCCTTATTTCCAACCAACTGGTTAATCGTTTTTAAGGTTACAAAATCACACCACGTTATAGTCCAACAGTTGTATTCAGAGACACTAGCTTTAGAAGCGCTGCTTCTTCATCAGGTGATGATGCGCTTCGAATGCTGCTGCCTCCAAATAAACCTGCTGGACTATGATCTAGTGTTCTCTGACTTTTAACTTTGTCCACCCCAGTCCAACATTGGCACATCCGAATTACAAGTAACAAGGGCACAGCACCGATCCCTGTGGTGCACTTTTGGACATCAATCTCCAGTCGCACAAACAGCCTTCTAACACCATACTAACACTAAGTTGATTTGGATACGATTTGGCAAGTCGTTGATGAGTGCGAATTGTTCCTTTTTTTATAAGATTAGATTCCCTGCAGTGTGGAAACAGGCCCTTCGGCCCAACCAGTCCACAAAGAGTAATCCATCCAGACGCCTTTCACTCTGACGAATGCACCTAACGCTATAGGCAATTTAGCACGGCCAATTCACCTGACCTGCACATCTTTGGACTGTGGGAGGAAACAGGAGCATCCGGAGGAAACCCACGCAGACACAGGGAGAACTGGCAAACTCCATACAGACAGTGCGAATTGAATCTGGGACCCTGGTGCTGTGAGGCAGTAATGCTAGCCACTGAGCCACTCTGCCGCTTGATGTGCCAGCAGAATACCTGGGGATTCTCCCTAATCTCACCCTGCCAGCAAGTTTCCATGCCCCTGTTTTAGTTAGTCCCCTTCAAGTGATGGATTTGCTTCTTCTTTCTATTTTAAATGGCCTATCCCTTATCCTGTCATTATCTGCCTTAAAAGTAGATTAGACATCCAGAGAAACAGTTTGTTTATTTCCAACTTGTCATAAGTTCAGTGACTTTTCTAAATTTCACTGCAGTCACCTCTCAATCTCGCCATTTGAGGGATTAATCTGGAGAATGTCCATTGCACTTCCTCTGCGGTCAGTCTATTATTTCTCAGATTGAGTCACCAACACTGTACACAATACTCCAAATACAGTCTTTCCAACACGCTGTGAAACTGCTTTAACGTGTCCTTCCATCTATATTCTGATTCCCTTAAATGAAGGCGAACGTAACTTTAACTTTCCACTTACATATATTCCTCAAAATGCCTTTCACATTTTTTTACGAACTCACTGTGTGAGTTCTTATCGAAAGACTTCTGAAAATCCAACTATGCCAATTCTACTGGTTCCCCATTATCAATGCTGTAAGTTTGTCAAGTATGATTTCTCTGTCAGAAACACATGCTGATACTCTCAAATGTTGCTGTTAATTTCTAAATACCGAACATCACGTGGTATGTAGTAGATTCCAACGGTTTTCTTACAGATGTCAAGTTAATTGGTCTGCAGTTCTCCACACTGTCTCCTCTTCCGTTGCAGATGCTCGGATCCATTCCATTTACCGTCAATTCTTGGAACACGTTTACTTCCTTCCATTTATCTACAATGGCTTCCGGCCTCTGCACAAAGTGCAGGAAAATAAAACACAGTCATTGACAGCACAGTTAATACTTCTTTTGCTGATTTATTGCTAATATTTTGATGTGAAGTACATCTGGTTTGTCAGACTTAGAAATGCGCAATCCAGCTACAGGTTCACGTACTACCTTGTTACTGACATAAATTGGCTTTATGTATTTAGTGTCAAACGTTCCATATGATCATTTGGCATTTCTGGGTGATTTTCTGGCTCTTTCTCCATGAAGACAGATGCAAAGTAACTGCTTGATATCTCGGCCATTTCCCTGTTTCCAACAATATATTCTCCTCTCCCGATTACACAATTTCCTATTTGACCTTGCTTTATTTTGTTTTCTTTGAAATACAGATTGTAGATTTATGCAGATTTTGTGCTCTGAGCATGCTAACATTGTGAAAAAGGCCATTGGGCCCAGCAGTTCCACACTGCCACTTCGAAGAAGAATCCACGCAGACCCATTTCCATACGATTCTACGTTTACGCCAGATTAATTCACCTAATGTACACACCCCTGAACGCTATGAAGCAATTTAGCAAGACCAATTCACCTAACCTGCGGATCTTTGGATTGTGGGAGGAATCCAGAGCACCCAAAGGAAACCAACGGAGACAGTGGGAGCATTGGAAACTCCACACAGGCAATTTTCTGAGTATTCTCACGTTTTCACAATGTCTGAAATTCTCCTGCAGTCACTTCCTATGATTAATATAATTTTAAATTTGTTAGGTTAACCATAATTAAGTCACCTCCCCTTTCTTTGGGAATTGTACCTTAAAAAATGGACGTAATTATCAGACTGTGCAATATTTCTAAAGATCTCTTGGTCCTGACCAGATATATCCCATAACACAGCAATCAGGGAGAGAAGAAATTGCGGGAGCTCTGGCTGATAATTTTGCATCATCGTTAGCCACGGGTGAAGTCGCCGAAGGCTGGTGGGGAGCGAATGTTGTGCCCTTATGCATGAAGAGCTGCAACGAAGAACATGGGAACTATAAACCTGTTAGCTTCACAACTGTGATAGGGATGTTACTTGAGAAGACTCTGTGATAAGATACACAAACATTTGGGAAGACACGGTGCAGTCAGCACGGCTTTGTGCATGGGAGATCACAACTTACTAATTTTTAGAGTTCTTTGATGAACTGATCAGGAATGTTGACGAGAGTAGGGTGACAAGTGGAGTCTACATAAATTTCAGAAAGGCCTTTAGATTAGATTAGATTAGATTCGATTCCCTACAGTGTGGGAACGGGTCCTCCGGCCCAAGTCCACACCACACCGCTGAAGAGCAACCCAACCTGACTAAAGCACCTAACACTACGGGCAATTTAGCATGACCAATTCACCTAACCTGCACATCTTTGGACTGTGGGAGGAAACCGGAACACCCGGAGAAAACCCACACAGACACGGGGGGATATGCAAACTCCAACCAGTCAGTTACCTGAGGCGGGAATTGAATCCAGGTCCCTGGCGCTGTGAGGTAGCAGTGCTAACTACGCAGTCACCGTGGTTCCACATGATAGGCTGCTCTGAAATGTTAGATCACATGGAATCCAGAGGGACCTCGAAAGTTCAACACAATTGGCTTGATGCTATGTAGCAAAGGGTAATAGTGGAAGGATGCTTGTAGGACTGGAGGCCAGTGGCAAGTGGAGTGCCTCAGGGGTTGGTGCTGGGATCATTGTTGTTATCTCTATCAATGATTTTGTTGAGAATGTACAAGGCATGCTTAGTAAGTTTGCTGATAACATTAAAATAGGCGGTTTCGTGGACAGTGAGGAAGGTAATCAGAAATTGCAGCAGGACCTTGATCAGCTGGGGTAGTTGGTTGAGAAATGGCAAATGGAGTTTAATATAGATTAATGTGACGTCTTGAATTTTGGAAAATCAAATCAAGGTAGGAATTTCATGGTGAATGGTTAGGCCCTAAGGAGTGCAACGGGACAAAGGGTCCTTGGAATTTGGTGCACGGTTCTTTCAAAGTAGAGTCATCGGTAGAAGACAGTGAAGAATGCTTTTGGAACACTGGCCTTCATTAGTCAGGGAATTGATAAACAAAGTTGCGGAGTTACGTTGCAGTTACACAGGATGATGGTGAGGCTGCGCTTGGAGTACTGTGTTCGGTTTTGTTCAAGTTGCTCCATGAAGTATGTGATGAAATTGGAAAGAATGCAGAAGAAATTCACAAGGATATCGCCAGTACTCAATAGCTGAGATATCGGGAGAGTTTGGACAGGCTAGATCATTTTTCTTTAGAGTGTACAAGACTGAGATGATATATTACAGAAATATATAAGATCATGAGAGATATGGATAGGGCGAATGCACTCAATCTTTTTCCCAGTGTTGTGAATCATAGACTAAATGGCATCAGTTTAAGGTCAGAGGGGAAAGAATTAAAGGGAACCTGAGGGGCAACTTTTTTTACACAGAAGCTGGGACACACATGGAATGAACTGTTGAGGGGAGAGGTTCATTAACACATTTAAAAGGAATTTGGACAAATACATGGATAGGAAATGATTAGATGGAAATGGGGCAATGGCAGAGAGATGGGGTTAGTGTGAATGCACATTTTGGACGCAATGGACCGGTTTGGAACAATGGGTCTGTCTCTATGCTTTAGGACTCTATGACTCTAACAACCATTGCTTGTCTCCCACTGAATGTAATATTGTACTTTCCCAATTCACTGGAGCGAACTTGACCCTCCAGCCTCCAGGATTCCATGATGTTTGACCATCATGTTCAACATTCGATACTATAAGCAGATGCCGTGTAAAATGCAACATATTTCCTTCAGAATTAGGTTATCAATTAGTCCTTCTGAACACACATCACCAAATACAAACTAACCTTGTCTCTAGTTTGGATCACAACATACTCTTCAAGCTACCTGATACACACTTCTGGAATTTATTTTTCACAGCATTGGCATTCACTTAGATTACGCAGTTTAGATGTAACTTGAGATAGTTCAGTATTACTGCAACACCAACAATACCAATTTCACACAGCATAAGATATAAAAAATTTGCACGACAATTTTGCACGGCAGAACACACCAATGTTTGTTTCTCATTACTAAGATCCTCCCAAACTGATTCTTTGGGATCTGAGGGACAGGGTCGGTGGCATTACTGGTGACAGACTTAGAGAAGACGTTCATTGAGGCTCACCTCGACGCTGAGATGATCTGAAGAAAAGTCCAGCAATACAGGACATTCTGTATCCTCGTTCCACCAGGATAAGTGTCACCGTATTCTCTCTGCTCGCTCACACTCACACTGTTGTAGCACCTGCCAAAGAATAAGGCTCACGCTCTATCTCCAAATAAAGTTCATGTACTACCACTCTCACTGTTGAATTCAACACCTTCCTTTCATCATTTTGTCTGTCGCCTATGCAATACCCCCACACCAATAACACCTTATGGATTCTGCACTCTAGACTGACTCCCTCTCGACACCTCACCATTCAGCAACCCTCTCCCCCACCACCACCTACAACAGTACATACAGATGATTCCCTGCTTCCCTTTCTCCCATTCCAGGATAAACAGCCTGGAACAAGACAGAAAGGGCCAAGCCGGGTGGTGGCGTGTCCGATATCCGTTCCCTTTCCCCCCTCTCCCTGCCATGTTGGCAGCACTCTAGCATGAGCCGGAGCGGACCATGTGAATCATATGGAGATTCTGTGATAGCCATGTCCTGCCAACTGAGTATGAAGCAATGTTCTGTGGAGGGCAATACTAACTTTAACTGCTCTGTCTGTTCTGCTACTTCTTTCCTTCCCAAAACAACAAATGTCTCATTGCAGAAAGATGCAGATACAGAAATACGTGGAGAGATATGTAAACACCCCAATTTACTAACACTCACAGCACATGCATTGAGATGGACCCGCACACATGTCGAGGCATACAGAGACATACACAGTCACACACTAACAGACTTAACAGATAAAACGCAGAGGCGAATACACGGAAGAACAAATGTATACACACAAATACACAGACACACAAACACATGAACAAACACATGCATGCAGACACACAGAAACACAAGAACGTGTATCTGTAAGCCAGCGAAAGATAGGTTTTTGATGAATAAGGGTACCAAGGATTACAGAGAGAAGTCAGGAGAATGATGTTGAGAAACCTCGAAGCCATTATTAAATGGCATTCAGACTCGATGGGCCGAATGGCCTAATTCTGCTCCTTTTTAAAATGCTTGTGTGGTGTTATGCTATCTGGTATTCTCTTCCTGGGACAGGAGCGGGGAATGAGTTAAATACATATTTGATTGGAAAGAGTAAGTGGTAATTTTGGACAGGTTTAGAGGGTTGTGTAGTCTATGTCTAATCCTAATTAATCTGTCCTTAGGTTTCAAAAAAGATAGCAATTTGATATTAGGTGAACACAGTTTTAAAATAATGGGTCCTGAAATGAAATAAGGACGTCCCTTTCCCTTTAGTGTTGTGCTATCTGTGGTGCCCTTCTCCTCAAAGAGCAGTAAAGACACGGTTATTGAAGATATTCAAGGCTGAGCTCTAGTGATCTTGCTGGGCAGGAGAGTCAATGTTTATTGGGAACAGACCGGAGATCGGTGGTCAGACACACTCGGATCAGCCATGAGCATTCTGAATGGTGCAGCCAATGGACATCTGCTGCTCCTGTCCATGAAGTTAGCCTTCAGATGTAGCAAGTGGTTTGAAATGTTGTTGTATCTGGGTAAGGATATCGGGTTTAATCGTAGCAATGTTTTACTGCATCTGGACAGCGAGACTGCGGATGCTGGAGGTCAGAGTCGAAAAGTGTCGCACTGGAAACGCACAGCAGGTCAGGCAGCATCAGAGGAGCAGGAAAGTCAATGTTTCGGGCATAAGCCTTCATCAGGAATGTGCCCGAAACATGACTCTCCAGCTCCCTGTGCACACGTTCCTGTGAGGCCTTTTGAATGAAGCATTAGCAGTTTAGGTATTGGATGCAAAATCTTCTTAAACCATACACGATTTTGAGAAAAATTAGCTGGATACATATTTTCTCATGTTAGGGTGTTTAAAACTACGGAAAACATTTTAAGAATAAAATGTATTGATTGTTATGAATGCATTGACAGGTACTGTACCTTTTAAAGAGAGTGAAAGTTGGCAAGGACTTAACAAGCACAGAGTGTGCAGCAAAGTGTTTAAAAAGTAACATTTGGCTGAAACAAACAACTGAGTTGAGTGCTAATGAAGTTGAATTTTAATGATATAAAACAATGAGACAATTTGATGTTTTGTGGTATAAAATCGGGCATTTTGAACAGTTGGTCAGAGCAGCAAAGAGCACTAACAAATGCAGACTGCCTGCAGAATCGCTCTCTGAAAAGTACCTGTTTCTATGAAATCTGTGCAGCAGAAAACCAAAGAAAAGACCCAGGAAAACCTACAGAGGAAGATGCACAGGAAAATCGACGTAACTCGCTGGGGGTTTTGAAATTCATTTTTTTTGTAAGTCTTAATTGGGTGGTTTTATCGAATCAGTATATTGCTGTAGAGAGGGAAGGAAATAAATTGATCAGACCAGGATGATTACACTGTAAAAGTTGTTGTTTAATGTTCTTTTTTTCTTGGAGTAAAAGAATAAAATGGTATTGCTTTCTATAAATAGTGGGATTTGGTCGTTCTTTGTCACTCACACTTTTACAGACTATGTTTGCGAGGTGATTGTTTTCTGTGTGTCTGGTTTAAATTAGCAGAAGGGCTTCACACTCTATCGTAACATTGATTTTAACGCAGATATAATGAAGACATCAACCGATTTCTTAAAATTATGCAGACACATGTAAACTTGCCATCAAATTATACAGCTGAGATTTTATTTTTTTTTTGTTGCTAAGGAAAGGCACTATGTACAATAGCAGTAATGATGCATTTGTATAGAACACCATATCATCAATTCCAGAGAATGTTCAAGGAAATCATACATGGTCCTTTTTGGTGTTTAGTTGGCATTATTGCATACTTTAGCACAGGGAGGGAGAAAAAATGTTACCTGCCTCAGAAGCAGCAGCGTAGTGCCCCCTCTCTCTCTCATTTTGTTCCGCCTGACAAGAGAAAAAATCCTGTGTCTTCTTTACCAATCGTGGAGGTTTCCTGATGAAAGATTCTTTGGCATCTTTCCACTATCTGACGCAAAGTGAATTGAACCAAATCCAACTGTTCCGGGGAGATATCCCAATACAAGCAGACTGTGTGAGTGGAAGAACTTCAGAGGACATAACAACATTTGGGACATTCTGTTATCTTTCCATTCGTTAAGAGTTCAGGTATTATGAAACTCTGGAAAGCTTTCATTCTCCTGTTTTGTCTTAAAATGTGTGTGTGTGTTCATGTGTGCATGCAGCTGCACGTTTGTGTGTTTATGACATGTTTCTAGAAGATGAGCCAGGTTGACACTTCTTTTATTGGCCTTATCACTAAACTTTGACATTTGTTGTAACCAGTGGAGGAGTGTGACTGCAAAAGGAATCAGTGACCCTGTAACATTGGTTGGAAAACGAATGAGAAATTCTGCAAGAGCTGTACAAGTGGGAATTCCCTTTCCCAGAAGTTTGTGATGTCTAGGTGTTTGCATTGAACAGAGAATTGAATGAAGAAAAATGGTGCATACAGAAAAGTGCTTCTAAGACAACAACCAGATCAGCCACGAAGATAGTGCCTGGTAAAGCAGTGGCAAAGTGACTAATGACCCACTCCTGCTCCTCACTAAAATGTTCCCATGTTCTATTCAGCCCCGCAAAGGAGCAGATGGACGCCACTTGCTTCAAATACCTGGTCCACAGGAACATAGGATATCATTCAATCCCTCCAGCCTGATACACACAGTTTGGTGTGGGTTGGAAAATGTTATTGGGAAACACAATCTGGGTCTCTTTACAGAGTGTTTCCGCACTGCAACTTGTGGTTCATTTGTTTGTCATGTAGTGGACCTAGATTCACTGTGAATACAGCCCACAGGCATCGCTCAGAGATGATACACAAAATACACTACCCTCTGTGAGAAGAAAACACTTTCCACACAGACACAATAACCTATTGATATGTTCAAAAGAGGTGAACACAGGAGTCCAGCTAAGAGTGACACACCCTGACATCCAGGCAGGACTTGGCTCAGGATTGTGTCAAGAAACGCTGACAAAATTAAATTTAGTGGGCATCAGCCACACTATCTCCTCTGGTTGGGGTCATCCATAGCACAACGGAAGATATGCGTGGTTTGTGGACATCAATTCTTTCAGTCCCAGGACATCACTTCCTGATATCCTCGGGAGCTTCCTTAGCACAAACAGCTCCAGCTGCTGCCTCAATCTTTTCCTCCATCATAAGATCAGAAGTTGTGATGGTCACTGAAGATCAGACAATTTTCAAAGCATTTTGTCCACTGTCAGCCCCTGAGCCAGTCTATGTCCATATGCAGCAAGACCCGGAAAACATTCAGGCTTGTGCTGTTAAAGTCTCGGTAACATTCACGTAACAGCACGGCCAGATACTGCACATTTCCACATTTAAAAGAGGACCTCATTCAGCATCTCAAGATGGTTGCACATGGGTATGGGGGAGTCATTCAGTCCATCAAAACGAATGAACAAGAAGAGGGACAAACCATTTAAATCTTCTGCCTGTTCCACAGGAAAAGAAGCAGTCTGGTCAATGCATCGAACTGCTAAACAGGAACGTGCAAAGTCTAATAAGACCCTTGAACGTGTTCCATGCGACCAGGGCGAGAACATTCATCCCCTCAATGGCTTATGCAGGAATAGGAGGATGTAATTGATGCTCCAATGTGACAAACCAATGAAGCAGAGACTGCACTCAGAGACGACTCCATGATGTTCCTCGTGTCCCTATTGCATGTGGAACGTGTGCTATTTTAACATGGGGCCCTTGTAGTGAGAAGAGAAGCCAAATATTTTGTGCAAAGTCTCAAGGAGGTACCTTCCACCTCCAAGAAGACAGACCCGTGTTCTCCATCGAGGACTGAAGCTGTTGGGAATTGTTAACTGTTCTAGAGAGAAGGTATTGTGGCTGCTGTCGGGATTGTGGATAGCATGCCTTTCAGTGCTGAATCACACACCGAATGCACTGTATTAATGTGGGGAGACTGTATGCAAAGCCTGAACCAGTCTCTGTCAATCGACAAGGAGAGTGGGGCTGAAGTAGGGGAAACGATCTCAGAGGCACTTAAACTATCGAGAATTATAATCCGAGTCAAAAACCAAACAATGGAATTTATCACTTTCTTAGTGTCTGATTTGAACATAATGAGTGATCGTCCATTTCCCTCAAGTTTCAATCCAATCACCTCTTATTCACTCACATCGCTACAGATTAATCTTCACTCACTCCTCATGGTACCATGATCCGAGTGATTGGTCTGTTGACACTCTTTCACACTCTCTGTGACGAGGAGATCATTCCTTATAAAGGAGAGAAAATCTGCCCACAATACCCTAAAGACTGCCTCAACAACACTCTCAGAGATGATCACAATAATTCGATTCCCTCAGTTTGCCGTCTCTGTTTCTTTCCTGTGGTGTGAAAAAGCCATTCCTTGTCTATGCCCTGAGACCGACGTGAAATTTACAAGTTCCTTACGTCTCAACATTAACATCAACACCAAATATGGAGATGAACATCACTCTTGGGAAGAACTTCAAGGATATAGAATACACCTAAAACAAGGAATGGTCACCTACCTGAATGGAAATGAGCTGTCAGAATATGGTAGACAGGCAGAGGAAGGAGCTATCTTTCCTTTGTTCTCCCCTCACGAGATGTGTGCAGCCCTGGGCAAGCCGGCATGTTATACCGATCTAAAACTGAGTGGCTGATTCAGCTGTTCCACAGGACAGTAAAGAATAAAGTACATTGTTGTGGGATTGCAGCCATACGGAGACCTGACCAGGCATGGATGACTCATTGCCTTCTAAAAAGGACATGAGGCAAGCAGATGGGCTTTTTCCCACAAATGATAATGGTTTCATTTTAATTATATCAACTTCCTTCATGAAATATCAATGGATTATTATTTGATGGCAGTAGGTTAAGAGTCAATGACTTGTGGACTATACACTGTCTTACATCTGACAGATTCTGTGCAGAGAGCAAGTTAAACATCTCAAGGGCAATTATTTTGTAATGGACACGTGGCTTGAAGAGACTTGAATAAACAGCTGTATGGGATTTAACAAGAGCACAAACGGTGGTTCATTCAGGAATGCACTGAGGCTAAGGAGGTGACTGGAATGTCATAATGGTGATATTCGACAGGATTGGTGGGTGGGAAGGATATGGAAATGCAAATTTGTGCAGGACAGAAAGGATTATGGAGTTTGAGAACAGTCTGGATCTTTCTCACATATCATTGAGTAATTTATTAATAGTAATTTGTTTTATATATTTTATAAGGAAAGGACTTTTTGATTGGAACCGAAGACATTGATTTCCATTTTCTAAAATTTACATATCATGAGCAGAAATTCAGTTCAACCCAGTTTAACAGTCAAAGAGAATGACTTGCTAAGATGGGATAGTAACCACCTTGAATAATCCAAAGGATTTCCTGGATCCGCCATGCTAATGATATCCAAGGCTGAGAAATAAAGTAAAGACCCAAGGATAAACTCCTGTCCATTATTGGAACATTCAAGTCTAATGTTCTCAGATTCGGATCCATTGTTGGAACATTCGAGTGTAATTTTCTCAGATTCTGATCTCTCCTCCCTTCCCTTTGGAGCTGCTGATCCCTGTTAGTGCTATCAGAGATGCTCCCTCTCACACTATGGGATAATGCATTGACAGAACCCATTTATCGTTTAAAGATGGAAACTCTCCACTGGGATAATTAGAATGCACAAAGATTGACAATAATCACAGTCGGTGAACAAATAGCTCCAGTTAACCCCTTTCAATTCAATATTAATTTTATTAAAATTCAAATTAACGTTTAAAATTTACACATTCAGCATGGGATATGTGGGAGTGACTGAGGGAAGGGATGTTGGAGATGGCAGATTGCTTGTAATCATTCAATCTGCCTTGGATATGAGAGTAATGACAGAGAATTGTTGGAACATAAACCAGAATCTCCATTTATAAATGGAAACTTATAGCCTGAAATTATTGATCAGTAATTACATTGATGAGTAAACTTTTATAGTCCATAATCTGATGGAAAAATGTGTTTAAGAAAACATGGATTATAACAGGCAAACTGCATGGATATGTTAACAGAGAATTGTAGGTGACAAATGCAATTCAGATTGTTATTCGAGGATCAGAAGGTGCAAGTGAGTGTCATGCTGTTAATGTTATTGATGTCAATGAACTATGATGAAGTATCATTTATTGGACTTCAATTACTGTGTGATTATGACATTGGGGTGGAGACAGAAATCAGAGAGAATTGTAGGAAATGGCTGCTGCGACTGAGGGAGAGATAATTATATTGCCATTCATCAGTATTAGAACGTGTCACTCTATAAAACATAAGGTCAGATTCAGGACGCATCTCTAGTGAGGGATGAGGACAGCCAAAGTTAACCATAAGACCAGAAGACATAGGAGCAGAAATTTGGCCTTTCAGCCCATTGAGTCTGCTCTGCCATTTGATCATAGCTGTTAAGCTTCTCAACATCACTCTCCCGCTTTCTCCCCATAACCTTTGATCCCCTTGACAATCAAGAACCTATCTCAGTCTTTTTCTTTTTTTATAGATATTTTTATTAGAAATTTAACATTTTTACAAGTTTACAAAAATAAACAAAACTCTCAGATATAAACATTGATATACAATTAGCTCAAATATACAATAGCCAAAATTTAACAAAAAAAAACCGAAAAAGAAGAGAAAAAAACAAACAAAACTCAACTATCTACTAATCTAACCTACAACTAACCAGAGTGTATATTTCAGTCTCTTACATGCCCGGAATGTGTTAACATCAGATGTAATAAAACCCGTATTCGTGCGGGATTCCTCCCCCGAGGGGCCCCGGACCAGCCAGGTTTGTAATCTCAATGAAATAAAAGCCCTTATCAGGATAGCCGAAATATCTGTATTTATGTAATTCAAGAAGGGCTGCCATATTTTATAAAATAATTCGGTCTTTCGGTGCACCATATTTGTAAGGAAGTCAAGGGGAATACATTCCATAATTAATCTGTGCCAATTTGAAAGTCCAAAGGGGCCCTCAGCCACCCAGTTCACCAAAATATTTTTCCTTGCACAGAAAGAAAGAATAGAAAATAGTCTCTTCCCGTACGTGTCCAGGGAGGGAAAGTTCGAAAAGCCCAAGAGGAGAGATACAGGGTCCACTTTAATTTACGTTCCTAAAATTTCTGTCAGGGTACTTGCTACTTTAGTCCAATATCTACGGATCTTATGACAGGTCCATAGGCAATGTACAAGAGTGCCCACCTCTATTTTGCATTTAGGACACATTGGAGATGCTCCTGCCTTAAATTTTGCCAATCGAACCGGTGCTATATGGGCCCTATGAAGTATCTTCAGCTGGATAGCCTGGGTTCTGTTACAGATAGTAATTCTTCTAGCATTTTCCCAAATATCATTTCACGTTTCTATAGAGATTTCTAGTCCCAAATCCTGATCCCATGTTTTAAGCAGATTATCCATATCTCCCGATACTTCATCATGTAGTAAATGATAAATAGTACTGACGGAAGATACCCCCACTGGTCGTAGGACACTACATTCTCTATCTGATTTATAAAGACTATCTAATAACGTAGTCTTCTTCTGTATATAATCTCGAATTTGGAAGTATCGAAAGAGGTCTCTATTAGGTAATCCGAATTTCTGACGCAGCTGTTCAAAAGACATCAGGACCCCATCTTTAAATAGATCCCCTAAACATGAGATACCCCTGGATCTCCAGAGTTTAAAAGTGGCATCTATTAAACCCGGTTGAAATCCCCATGCTCACACTATCGGTGCATAGGGGGATGTTTTATGTGAATTGCCCTCATTTTGCCGCAATATATTCCAAGCCTTGATTGTATTTAGTATTATAGGGTTTTTACAGTGATCTGTAATGATTTTCCTCTTGTCTGAGAATAAAACGTTAATAAGTGGGTATTTTACTTGAGAGGCCTCGATGTCCAACCAGATTGATTGTGGATCAGACAAGACCCAATCAGCTATGTAACTTAATAGGGAACTTAACTGATATTTCCTAAAGTCTGGGAAGTCCAATCCACCCCTTGCCTGTGGAAGCTGTAGCTTCTTCATCTTAATGAGGGGCCGCCTATGATTCCAGATAAAGGAACCCAGCCAGCCATATAATTTACATAAAGCCGTCCTCGGCAGCATCACCGGAAGCATTCTCATAGGATATAGGAGACGGGGCAGGACATTCATTTTGATTAGTGCTATTCTACCCAACCAGGAAATTGGTAGGTCTCCCCAACGCTGGAGGTCCTGCCTTATCCTTTCCAGTAAATAAACAAAATTAGCCTTATACAACTGACCAAATACTGGAGTAATAAAAATGCCTAGATATAAGAAGCCCTCCAGGGACCAACGAAAGGGAAAAAGGGATCCGTCCGCTAAGCGGGGTATCATAGCAAGGCCACCCATTGGCATAGCCTCCGATTTTGATAAATTAATTTTATAGCCTGAGAATGCACTAAATGTATTGATAACTTGGATTAGGCGAGCTATGGACATCAGAGGGTTACTGAGGAATAGAAGAACATCATCTGCATAAAGGGTAATTTTATGTTTACCTGTACCAATCCTTGGGGCCACTTTTTTGGATCAGCTCGTATAGCTTCTGCTAGTGGTTCAATTATTAGCGTAAATAACAATGGCGAGATGGGACATCCCTGACGGCAGCCCCTACCTACACTGAAGCTATCCGAACCTAATCCATTGGTAACCACAACTGCTTTGGGGTCACTATACAATGTTGAGACCCATTTGGTAAACACCTGTCCAACGCCAAACCTTTCCAATGTGTAAAACAAATATGACCATTCGACCCTATCAAATGCCTTTTCCGCGTCGAATGAAACCACTACTCCTGGTATCTTTTGCTGATGACAGGCTTGAATCATATTCAGAGCCCTTCTAATATTATTGGATGATCTACGGCCCTTAATAAACCCCGTATGATCCTCCTTTATAATATGTGGCAGTATCCTTTCTAGTCTCAGTGCTAACGTTTTAGAAAGGATTTTAAAATCTACATTTAGCAAGGATATTGGTCTGAATGATGTACAATCTTCTGGGTCCGTTCCTTTTTTGAGGATAAGAGAGATATTTGCCTCTTTCAGCGAAGGTGGGACACAGCCCTGACTATATGCATAGTTATACATGTCCATAAGTGGACCAGCCAATATTTCTGTAAATTCTTTATAGAATTCAGCTTGAAAACCATCTGAGCCCGGCGCCTTACCATTCTGAAGTTGCCTAATTGCATCAAGTATTTCTTGGAGTGTAAGAGGGACATTTAGGACCGATACTTGTTCCGGAGTTAGGCCTGGAAAAGTCAAAGTTTTAAAAAATGACTGCATCCTCCTCGTCCTATCTTCACAATCCTGCGATTTATATAACTCAGAATAAAATTCTCTAAAGATCGCATTTATCTTTTTATGATCATGAGTCAAAATACCCGTACATTCCTTGATAGATGTAATAGTCTGAGGGGCTTTTTTTTCTTTGCAAGAAATGCTAAGTATCTACCCGGTTTGTCGCCATATTCATATAACCTTTGTTTTGCAAATAATATTTCCCTCTTAGCCGTTTGAGTAAGCCTAGTGTTTAGAGCTGTCCTAAGAGCTGTAATCCTTTGCAATTTAATAATAGAAGGTCTATCAGTGTATGCTGTTTCAGCCGCTTTTAAGCGGGCTTTAAGCAGACGCTGTTGTTCTCCCTTCAATTGCTTCTGGGCCGCTGAGTAGGAGATGATCAAACCTCCCGTGTAAGCTTTGATGTTCTCCCACATCATTGACGGGTTGCTAGCTGTACCTGAATTAATTTCTAAAAAAGTTTAAAATTCTTGAGAGAAGTACTTTACAAATTTACTATCTTTCATTAGGAAGGGGTCCAGACGCCAATGCCGAGGGGATGTCCCATTGTTCCTCCCCTTAGTTTCCATATATACAGCAGCGTGGTCGGAAATTGCTATACTACCTATTTTACAGGATGATATGGAATTTAAAAACGTCGAGGGGGCAAAAAACATATCAATTCTGGTATGACATTTATGTGGATTGGAGTAGAAAGAAAAATCTCTGCCCTGTGGATGAAGACATCTCCATACATCTACTAATCCTAATTCTTTGTTCAGATCCATCAATTGTCTAGATCTGGGAGATACTCCTGCAGTACTCTTGGAATCCATCTATTTCCGGTTTAATAATACAATTAAAGTCTCCCCCTATAATTATATGACGGGCATCAAAAGCCATCAATTTTGAAAAGGCCTCCATTATAAATTTAAAGGGGTGTGCTTGGGGGCAGTACAAATTGAAAATCCCATATTGCTCTCCATTTATGAGGGCTTTAATCAAGATATATCGCCCAGATTTGTCTTTTATCTGCTTTAGGATTTTGAAAGGGAAATTCTTCCGAACAAGAATAACAACTCCCCTGCTTTTTGAGCTAAAAGAAGAAAAAAAGGCCTGATCAAATCCGCCCTGTCGTAATTTCAAGTGTTCTTTATCCGACAGGTGTGTCTTCTGTAGGAGAGCTATATCAACTCTTTCCTTCTTAAGATTTGATAATATTTTCTTCCTTTTGACTGGCGAATTACTCCCCTTGACATTCCAGGTGCACCACTTAACCAACTGATCAACCATAATCCTCTGGGCCAATCCGAGACCCATCGGGAGGGGGAACCCTATCCAGAACATCCCGAGCGTAGAACATATAAAATTTACAAAAATAAAACCTCCTTAATACACCCACAACAATACAATAAAAAACCACTTCTAAATAAAAAAAAACGTATCTAAGTGGAGATTTTCCCCCTTGTTCCCAGGGGGTGTCACTTCCTCTCCAAAAGTCCATCATATCCTCTCCCAACCAATGCCCCACCCTTGACCCAGGCACTCCTCAATAAAATGAGGAGAATTCAAATATAATACAAAGCTAGAGTTAACAATGAGCACCCTACCCCCACCCATACCAACACCTGGATATATTTGGTAATGTTAATACCATATATAAACATATAGCAATAAAATTACCACCTCAACAAATAATAATTACATATAATAATACAAAATAACAAGTGAAAACAACCCCGCTCCTAGAGACAGAGGTAAAATTGAATAAGGTAACCACCTCCCCCCACCAACACATAATATATATATATATATATATATATATATATATATATATATATATATACACACACACATATACATACATCCCTCATATATTCATAAAATAATAACAGAAAACAACCCCGGGGGGGGGGGGGGTGAAAATCAAGTCCCTCTCCCCACCCCCCATGATAATATTAAACAGTAAGGTAAGAGAAAAAAGGGGGGGATATAAACCAAAGCGGGGGGAAAGGCAAACCAACATCCATTATGTCTTACAGTTTATCTAAGAGAGTCCAATAATTCCTTAGCCTTTTCTGGTGATACAAAGTTATATACGGATCCTTCATGGTTAAAGCGTAACGTCGCTGGGTAGCGTAAGGAGTACTGAATATGTAAGTCCCTTAAACGCTTCTTCGCCTCGTCGAATGCCTTCCTCTTTCGAACCAGAGCCTGGGAAAAGTCCTGAAATAGCATGATATTGGATCCTTTATAGATCATAGCTTGGGGGTCTTTTCCGAGATTTTTTGAGGCTTCTAGGAGTATCTGCCTCTCCTTGTAGCTCTGCATCCGGAACAGGACCGGGCGTGGGCGCTGGTTCGAGCCGGGTCCGCGTATTGCGACCCGGTAGGCCCATTCCACCCTGATCCAGCTTGCAGATTTAAAAGCTGTGACAGCCACTGCTCCAGGAATGCTGTCAGCTGGCCTTCCTCTTCCCGTTCAGGAAGGCCCAGCAAACGAATATTTTTTCGATGATCTCGATTATCGAGGTCGTCAATATGATTTTCCAAGGTCCGAACTCGCTGCTCGAGGGTCCGGACCTGATCCACGGCCGATTGCGCTGTAGTTTCAGAGGTCGCGGCCTTTAACTCCGCCCCTCCGACTCGGCGCTCGATTTCTTGGATTTCTCGGTGGTGCTTCTGCAGCACTGCCGACAGCGAGTCCCAAAGATTTGTGGATTCCGCAATAAAGGCATCGATCTTCGAATCCAGCTTGGAAATCATTTCTGCAAGGCTTGTCACTGTAGGTAAGTCCCCCGAGGCGGCTTGAACGCCTCTGCTGCAGCTGGAGAGGGTGGGGGAGGGGTTCCTGCTTGCTGAGAGCTGCGGGCTCCCTTCTCTTTAGTCATTTTTACTTAGGATTAAATTGCTTCAATATAATATTACACAACTAATTAAATTACACAACTATTATAAATGATTTGGTGAGCGTGGTAGGGGGTGGGTGACCCACTGTACCCAAGTCTTGGGAGGAGCACTATAGGCTCAGTCTTGCTGGGTCGCCGCCATCTTGGATCCCCCATCTCAGTCTGAAATATACTGAATGACCTGGTCTCTACAGCTTCCATAAATCCCGACTATCTGGCTGAAGAAGTTTCTCCTTATCTCTGTTCTAAAAGGTCTTCCCTTTATGCTGGGCCCTCAAGTCCTAGTCTCTCCTATCAATAGAAACATCTTTCAAACATCCTCTCTGTCCACGTCATTCAGTATTTGGTAAGTTTCAATTGGATGCCCCAGATCATTCCAAACTCCATCAAATATTGACCCAGAGTCCTCAAATGTTCCACATATGTTAAGGTTTTCATTCCTGGAACCGTTTCTATGAATCTTCTCTGTCAGTGCATCGTTAATGAGATACCGTGCACAAAACTGCACAAAGTACTCCAAATGTAGTCTGATCAGACCCTTATACTGCCTCAGAAGCAAATCCATGTTTTTATATTCTAACCCTTTTGAAATGAATGGCATCATTGTATTGGCCTTCCGTACTACTGACAACCTGCAAGTCTACCTTGAGAGACTCCTGGACTAGAACTCCAAAATCTCTTTGCACTTCAGACTTCTGATTTTACTCTTAATGTTGAAAATAGTGCATGCCTCTTGTCATTCTGTAAAAGAGGACGACCACTCACTTTCGCACACTGTACTCTATCGACCGGTTCTTTACCCAATCTCCCAAACTGCCCACATTCTTCTGCAGGTAAGGGTGAGAACTGCAGTTGCAAGAGATCACAGTCCAAACGTGTGGTGCTAGAAAAACACAGCCGGTAAGGCAGCATCCGAGGAGCAGGAGGTGCAACATTTCAGGCATAAGCTCTTCGTCAAGATAGAGGAGGGTGGGCTGAAGGGGGCTGAAAGATAAATAGGAGAGGGTACGGCTGGGGGGGTGGTAGCGTGGAAGGCGATAGTTAGACGAAGGTGGATTGTGATCGTGAATGTCAGAGAAGGTGGACAGATTGGACAGTTCAAAGGGGCAGTGCGAAGTTGGAGTGTTAGATCTCAGATAAGGTGGGGGGAGGTGAGATGAGGAAACTCGTGAAATTGACATTGACACCGTGTGGTTGCACGGTCCCAAGGTGGAAGATGAGATGTTGTTCCTCCAGGTGTTGGGTGACTTGGGTTTGGCAGTGGAGCAGCCCCAGACCTGGCATGTCCTTGACAGATTGGGAGGGAGAGTTGAAGTATTTGGCCATAGGGTGGTGGGGTCATTGTGTGTGTGTGTGAGTGTGTATGTGTGTGTGTGAGTGTGTGTGTGTGTGTGTGCCCCAGAGATGTTCCCTGAAACATTCCAAAAGTTGACATCCTGTCTCCTCAATGTACAGGAGCAATGGACACCGTACAATGTCTACGGGGTGTGAAAGGATCCTTTGGGCCTGAGATGGAGGTGAGTGGGGAGGTATAGGCGCGTTTTGCACAACTTGGGATGGCAAGTGGAGGTGCCAGGAGTGGATGATGGCTTGGTGGGGTTGGGGGTGTGGACCTAATGAGGGAGTGGTGGAGGGAATGGTCCCCGCAGAATGCTGATAGAGGTGGGGAGGGAAATATATCTCTGGTGGTGGGGTCTGACTGGAGGTGACAGAAATAGTGGAGGATGATGACTTGTATTTGGAGGTTGGTGGGATGGAAGTTGAAGACCACAGCGGTCGATCCTTGTTGTGGTAGGAAGGGTGGGGTTCAAGCACAGAGGCTTGGGAAGTTGAGGAGAATCGGCGGAGCACCTTTCTGCAAGCTCTCCATCTCTTCGATGCTACCTGACCCTCTTCATATCTTAGTTTTGTCTGTACATCAGTCTGTCGGTGGCACGGTGGTTTAGTGGTTAGTACAGTACCAGGGACCCATGTTCGTTTCCCACATAGGGTGACTGCCAGTTTGGAATTTGCACATTCTCTCCATATCTGCATGTATTCCCTGTGGGTGTTCTGGTTTCCGCCTGCAGTCCAACCATTTGCAGATTAGGTGAAATAAGCATGCTAAATTGCCCAGATATTACGTTAATTTTTCAGCAGAAAATGGGTCTGCTTGGATTACTCTTCGGAGGGTTGGTGTAGGACTTATTTTGCCAAAAGATTTGTTTCCACACTCTCGTGATTCTAATAATATAATTAGCCAAAGTGCCCTCAGTTCCTTCATCTAGATCGTTAGCTGTATAATGTGAAATTTGGTGCTCCCAACACTGAGTCTTGTGGAACAATGCTTGTCACTGACTGCCATCGTGAGAAGGCACATTTTACCTTTACTCTCTGCTAGCTTAAATCGATGCTAGCACGTTGCCACTGACACCATGAGTCCCCTTTCTAAATAACCTCCAGTGTAGCAATTTGTCAAAGGACGTCTTGAGGTGCACTAAAATAATATCCATTGGCTCTCCTAATTTGCTCAGTACATCCTCAAATCATTTCAGTATGTTTGTCAGGCATGACCGCCCCTTGATGAAATCATGCTAACTCTGTCCTATTTTACCATCTACATCCAAGTATTCAGAAATCGCATCCTTCATGATGGATTTCAGAATCTTACCCACAACTGAGGTTAGGTTAATCATTCTGTAATTTTCTGTCTTCTGCCTTAATCCCTTGTTAAACGGGGTGTCACGTTAGCGATTTTCCAGTCCACTTTACCCTTTCCTGATTCTAGTCAATCCTGAAAGATCACAACTAACGCTTGCACTACACCTTCAGCTATCTCACTTACAAGGCTTGGGTGTAGTGCCTCTGGTCCAGATGATTTATCTGCATTCTGGCCATTCAGTTTTCTAAACCGTGATGACCACCATACTCCGTTTTTCCCCGCACTCTGTTGATTTTTCCGGAAATTAATCGTGTCTTCCACTGTGAAGACTGATGCAAAGTTCCTCAGCCATTCCTTTGTTCCCCACCACGACCTCTCTGGCATAATTTCCATTATCTACTTTTGCCTCTCTTTTGTACTTTATATATCTAAGTGGCTAGCTTACCCCCTTATTTAATTTTCTCCCTCCTGAAACATTTTTGTTGCCCTTTGTTGGTCTTTATAAGCTTCCCAATACTTTGGTTTCACCCTGTCCTTTACCACATTATATACTTCTCCTTTTTGCTTTGATGCTATCCCTGAGTTCCCTCGGCAGCCATGGTTGCCTCATCCTCCCTCTACCATGCCTCTTTATCCTTGCAATGTATCTCTGCTGTGTCTCCTAAGTTACTCTTAGAGCCTCCTGCCATTGCTGTTCTACTGTCTTTTCTGCTAGGCTACCCAGCTTTTCCCTTATGCCTCTGCAGTTGCCTTTATTCAGCTGAAGTACTGTTGCCTCTTATTCCATCTTCTGCCTCTCGAATTGCAGTATAAATTCAACCATGTTATGATCGCTGCTTACGACCGCTTCCTTCAATTTAAGATCCCTTATCTAGTCTGCCTCTTCGCACAACACTAAATCCAGTATTGCCTGTTCCCTCGTGGATTGCACCACAAGCTACTCAAAAAAAAATCTTGTAGACATTTCATGAATTTCTTTTCTTACAATCCACTACCAATCTGATTTTCCCAGTCCCCCTGAATATTGACATCGCCAATGACCACTGTAACCTTGCTTTTCCTACACATCTTTTCTATATCCTGATATATCGGATGGCCCAGCTCCTCACTACTAGTTTGGAGGCTTGTATAAGACTCCAATTATGGTTGCTTTAACATTGTGCTTCCTCAATTTTACCGATGCAAATGCTACACCATCTGACCCTATGTTATTTCTTGCTATTGATTTAATTTCATTTCTTACTGATAAGGCAACCCCACCTCGTCAGCCCACCATCGTATCTTTTGGGTAGGGTGCATATCTTTGAATGTTTAGCTCCCAATCCTGATCCCCTTGCAGCCATGTATCCATGATGCCCATCACGTCATACCTGCCAATTTCGATCTGGGTCACGAATTCAATTACCCAATTCCTCATACTGCATGCATTCTGATATAACTCTGTCAGTCCTGTATTAACCATCCCTCCTCTCATTGTCATTCGTATTCCAGTGTGATTGAAGTTTGTTTGTTAATCATTTCTAAATACTCTATCCTATTTATGTCTGTGATGGAGATTTTAATAATCCATCCTGAATTCTGCACTCTTACCTCCTCTTTTAATTCAGGTTTCTAATTCCCCCTATAACTGATTCACGTTCCCCAATACCCACCACAACTCCTATTCCATTTACATCCCTGGCTACCGCCCTAGTTATGCATTTCATTCGGACTCTGGTCCCAGCATGGATCCGAAAAAGGCTGTCCCATCAGAACAGGTCCTTTCTTCCCCAGAAATGAAATGCATTTATTCAACACAAAATACAGGGACAAAATGATTTTCTCGCAAACCAAAATATGAAATGTACAAAGAGATAAGATTGTTAAAATACACTCATGATATCGAGCTATATGAAATGAAATGTGGATTACTAAACCATGGAAGTGGTTTGCAAACTTTTTCAGTCATTACTTGACCCACAGATGAGATGTTGATTTCCCTTCTGACAGTGATCCCCCTCATTGAGATTCTCTGGCCCAGTCTCTCGCACAGCGTCTCAGGGGGTTATCAGTTCCTGCTATTAAATACACACAGTGTATTTAAATTAATCCACCTTCTCTCTGGAGTCGGTCAATTGGTCTATTGTATTCTGTTTAGCTGTCATCCACTCAACTCTGTAATATTATAGGAGATAAATGATCTAGGAACACAACCAGTGTCAGCATGGCGCTCAGAGGGCATGGCTCCCAAAGAAAGGGCTTGCAGTTCAGGGGAAATGTTTATATAAAAATTCCATCTTCTGTCTGTTTCTCCTCATGCTGTATCCTGATCTATCTCATTTCATCCCCGATTCACATCTCTTCATTTCTCATTCACTCTGTCATTTCGTTTTCTCTTCTCTCTGTTTATCTCCCTTCACATTCTTTATCTCTATTTCATTCTCTCTCTGTCTCTCTCTCTCTCTCACTCTCTCACTCTCTCTCTCTGTCTATCTCCAACAACTCTCTCTGCTTTCAGACAGCGTAGTTGGTGAGCTCGTGGATGTACAAAAGACTGAATGGCTTCCATCTGTGCTCTATTAATTCTGAGGTTCTCTGACCCACAATAAAAATGTTATGTGCCTGTAGAGACAAGCTGATTCAGTGAAGGACACAATAAATGCTCTATTAATTCTGAGGTTCTCTGACCCACAATAAAAATGTTATGTGCCTGTAGAGACAAGCTGATTCAGTGAAGGACACAATAAACAGTTGCCGCACACAAAATGTGGATTTGCCTGGTAGCTACTCCTCGCAATTAACACTCCCTAGCTCCTGCCTGATACTGACATGACTTGCCTCACTCCAATTCCATAGCTTCTCAAAAGATCCTGACTTATCCATGTTCTTAGCTATCTTAAAACTGAAGGGGTTTCCAAAATGATTCCACAATGCTGTCCCCATGCAATGTCAGTCACCTGTCCAGGCTCATTAGCCAACACGAGGTCCAGTATGACCCTTCTGTAGTGGACTATGCACATACCGTTTCAAATAACCCGCTTGGATGCACCAAACAAATTCTGCCCCATCTAAAGCCATTGCTCTCAGGGAGTCCTAGTCAATATTGGGGATGTTGAAGTCACTTACTGTGACATCTCTGTTTTTATTACGCCTTTCCATAACTGGCCCACACATTTGTTCTCAAAGTCTCGGTGGCTGTTGAACGGACTATAGTATAATCCGAACACAGTAATTGCATCAATCTTATTTTTGTGCTCTACTCATATTGCCTCAGTGGATGAGCCCTCCAGTACGACCTCTCTGAGTGCAAATGCAACATGATCCCTGATTATTAATACAGCTCGTTCACCTCTTTTCCCTTCCTTTCTATCTCATCTAACACAACAATACCCTGGAACGTTGAACGCCCAGTCCTGTCCCTCTCCAAATTAAGTGCCTGTAATGGCTGCAACATAATGGTCCAATGTATTGAATCAGGAAGTAAGTTCATCTGCCTTACCCATACTAGTCATTGCGTTGACATAAACACACTTCAGCCCAATGCCATCAGATCCTGAGTCGATAGGATACAAGATGGACGGGATGGACCTTAATTGACAGTAATCTCCGATATGAGGATCATTGGGATTTGCAGGTCGGTAGGATGTTCGCAAGAAGAACGGGATGGACCTGCACTGGCAGCAATCTCGTGGCAGGCAGGTTTGCTGTTGTGAAACAGAAGGGTTTAAGCTCGTGTGGTCATTGGGGGGAGGGGGGAACAGTGGGAACCAGAGCAGTAGGTCCACAAGTACACGACTGAGGCGGGGTTGGTGACTAATCCCAGTACAGCTAAGACCAACAACAAACAGACAAAGGTTACTGAACATAATGGGCCTGGCAGTCTGAAGTGCGCTGATTATAATGTGAGGAGTATGACAGGCAAGACGGATGAACTTGGAGCTTGGGTCAGTATATATAACTGCGATGTTAATATTATAGAGATTTGATTGAGAGAGGGACTCGGGAATTCCAATGATACACATATCGGAAGTGCTGCCTCCTCTACCAGTTCTTTGCCCATGTATTTAACTCTACTACCAATCTATTCCTAACCTCATTGGAACATTGAAGAGTCTTGTTGCATGAAATTTTAAATATCATTTCAGCACAACTCCGGCAATTACTTTTTTCTTTAAAATGGACAGACTCAACAATAAATACTTAAGAGTGAGTTAATTAACTGGGAAAGAGGAGTCCTCTGAATCAGTCCAGTGATGACAGGATCTGTTATCTATCACCTCCACCAAACCTACTAGACAACGAACTCTATTTTTCCAGAGCGGCGAGGAGAGAATGAGGAGTGAAGTTAGGGCTGCCGGGAAGTTTAGGGCTTAATTTATATTTGGGCAGTGGCTATACCAAGATACTACATGTATATCTCCCTAACGACCCCCCCCCCTCCCCCCGCCACTAACTGGAAGAAAAAGATCCTGTAAGGTAAGGCTTTTATTTCTTATCCATCTTTTTCATTTATTTAAGTGTATTGTTTGGTTTTAGTTAGTTCGTATAAAGTTAAGCTTACAATGGCAGGGGCCTCAAACCCGTGGCATGTGACTACTGCTTGATGTGAGACCTTAGGACCGTGTCTGACGTTCCTGACTCTTACACTTGTAAGAAATGTGTCCAGCTGCAGCTGTTGTTTGACCGCATGACGGCTCTGGAGCTAAGGATTGACTCACTGTGGAGCATCTGCGATGCTGAGGAGGTAGTGGATAGCACATTCAATGAACTCGTCACAACGCAGGTTAGGATTGCTGAGCGAGACAGTGAATGTCTCCAGCTACCACATGATACAGAAACAACACATGCCCCGACCCACCATCGTTATTGTATTTAGCTAGTGCTGAATTTGTGTTTTTATTAATTTAACTGTTTTATATCTCTGCTTATGCAACTTGTAAACAATAGATGAACAAAATTCAGAAGTCATGCTGACTCAGCCCTAATTTACGATGCACCTCCAAGTACTGCATTACAAAGGCCCAGTTCTTCAGCGAAATATCCCAGGCCAAGCCATCTCCAGCAGCTTCATCAATACCCTTCCCTCCATCATAAGTTTAAAAGTGGGAATGTTCAATGATAATTGTGCAATTAATACCACCCACAATTCCTCAGTTGAAATTTAACATAGCACAATCAATTAGAGATTGGGCTACTTTAGATTTAGTCCTATACAATGAGAAAGTATAATTAATAACGTTGCTACAATGGACCCTGTGAGATCTGACAGTACCGTAGTTCATTCTGAAACTAGAAATTGGAATCTGAACAAAGGAAACTAAGAGGGTATGAGTGGCAAGTTGGCTGAGTTGGCAAGTTGGTGTCTTGGGCAAATCACTAAAAGCTTTGCCAGGAGACAGGCAATAGCTAGAATTTGAAAAGATGCATCATTAATAACATTATACATTCATCAAATGCCTAAAAATCTAATTGAAGAGATAAATCAACCATGGCTAATGAGGCTGGAACAATAGCAACATTTAAAATGCATCAGGATGGGTATATGATTAAAAAGGGTTTAGAGGGATATGGGCTGGATGCTGGCAAATGGGACGATATGAGATTGGGATATCTGGTTCGGCATGGACAAGATGGACCGAAGGGTCTGTTTCCGTGCTGTACATCTCTATGACTCTACTCTGCGGCCTCATTGTTAATAGTGGGCTCGAAAACCCGATTAATGACTGATGTAAGGCTAACTGCCTTATGATTTCTTGTCTTTTGCCTCCCTTCTTTCCTTGCACAGAGATTTTACATTCTGATTTTCCAGTTCTCTGCGACGCTCCCTGAGGACATTTATTTCTGAAAATCCACCACCACTGCCTCCACAATTTTCTCCCCTATTTGCTTCAGAATATTGGGTTGTTAGCCTTCCAGTCTGTGTGATTTATCCATCTTCAAACATTGCAGCTTCCACTGCACACTTCATCAGCACCGACCACTACACTCATCTCTCGCCCTTGACTGTCTTGAAGTTCTGGAATGCTGCAAGTTGTCAACCATTGTGAGGACTGATGCAAAGCACCTATTCATTTCATCCTGAAATTCTTTGTCCTCCATTTCTCTGTAGCTGGCCTCGTTTTCAAGTTGTCCAATGTTCACTTTTGCATCTCTTCCTGTTATAGATCTTAACTAAACTCTTGCAGTCTCTTTTCACATGGGGAGCTGGCTTATACGTTCCATATTTTCCACCGTAATGTTTATTTTAAATTATCCTCTGCTACTATAGAAAGGCTTCCCAGTCTTATCGGGACTAAGGGAGAGTATTCCAGGGAATTGACTGCAAAAGGCAACATGCAACTACACTAATCCTGTTAGCCATCGTTGGGTGGCTTGGTGACATAGCTCTGCTGCCTCACGGTGCCAGGGACTCGGGTTCAATTCCAATCTCTGGAGCATATCTGTGTGGCCTTTGTACAATCTCCCCATGTTTGCATTAGGAGCATTAACTCCTTTCATCTCCCCACTGCCTATCTCCGTGTTTATGCCATCGGCAGTATTTCTGTTTCAGGTCGATAAAGAAATGCGGCAAATTCAACCGATTTTCGTAAAAGCGACCCTGGTGTTCAGGATGCCCTGGGTGTTCAGGATACTTGCCTGGCCACTTGTGTGAGTGCAATGTCACTAGTTCCCAAGCTATCCCTCTCAGTCCCTCGGTCCATCCATTACTGCGTGCAGCCTTTCCTCGAGCCACTCCTGAGACTCCTTAGAACACATCGCTTGGCACTGGATGCTCCCTAAGCAGGGATGTGGACACAAAGACACTGGGCACTTTGTGACCCACTAGGGTTGCTGTGTAAAGACCCTGCTATTGAAAGGAATAGAATAACTACAATCCAATTGATTCGCAAAGCAGAGTAAACGGACTAATTGGCATCCAATGGCGTGGTCTTCATCCAAACCGTGCTTGGACCAGAATACTCGGGGATCGCACATCCAGGCCTGGAGACAGGGCTTTAAACTAAATAGGGCGAGTGTGGGCACGGTCAGATATTGGCGGAATTAGAAAACCCGAGTTATAGAGGATGTAAGAGTGCTGAACTCAGGAGAAGTTATTAAAATCTCCAACACAGACATAAATATGACAGAGTGTATGGAGAGTGTTAGCAATCAAACTTCAAGCACACTGGACAAACGAATGACAACGTGAAGAAGAACGATTAATACAGGACTGAAGGTGTTATATCTGAATGTATGCAGTGGAAGGAATAGAGTAAATGAGCTAGTGACGCAGATCAGAATTGGCAGGTATGACGTGGCAGGCATCACGGAGACATGGCTGCAAGGGTATCAGGATTGTGAGCTGGATATTCAAGGATATACATCTTAATGAAAAGATAGGCAGGTGGGCGGAGATGTAGGGTTGCCTTATTGGTAAGAAATAAAACTAATTCAATAGTAAGAAATTGAGTAGGGTCAGATGATGGGGAATCTGTGTGGGTAGAAGTGAGGTATCGAAAAGGTGCAAAAAACATAATTGGAGACTTGTACAGGCCTCCAAACAGTAGTCAGGAGCTGGGGCACAAGATCCACCAGAAGAGAGCAAAGATGTGTAGGAAAGGCAAAGTTAGAGTGATCATGGGGATGTTAAAAAGAAAGTTTGTTGAGATTGACGACGGGCTCAGCCCGTTGGAGGATGGTGGTGGTGTTTGGATGCAGTTAAGGCCTTCGTTCCAGGAAGAGCAGAGAGTCCTGAGACCATCATAATGGGGGTAGGGGTTGGGGAGGGATGTTGGTGGATGTGTAATGGGATGGTACGACCATGGGAAAGAGGAGGTCGATGGAACCTGCAAAATGGAAATTCTGAAAGTGGTATAAAGTGTCAGATGAATTACGGATGTAGATGGACAAAGACTGGACCAGGAGGGATTACTGAGTCAAAGTAGGAAGAGATGAGTTGTTTGTAGCAGGTGCAGACTGAAGCAATGTGGTTGCCTGGGCCACCCTGTTTGTGGATATATGGAGGAGATGGAAACGAACTGTGCTATCAGAGGGCCATCAGCTTGGGGCAATTGGCTGGTGTTGGGAGGGCAGTGTGGGGGTGGGGGAGGGCATCACCAGGAGGAATTAGATCAGTTATCGCTGTTGATACAATGTGCCATGGTGGGGATCATGGTCTAAGAAAATACTTGTTATACGTTTTTTCTATCACTTGATTCTTGTTCAGGTTGTGCAGCTATCCTGAATTTCTGTATTTCCATCAAGTGCAGACGACATCTTTTTTCTCGCCTAGTGCAGTGCCTCAACATTTCTTTTTTTTTTGCAATATGTGCAACAATGGACGTTTGTTCTAATAATTTGCTTCCAATTCAAGGAAAACGTGAGAATATGATTTGAACTCGGGAAGTCTATCCATTACGTGCAATTTAATTGAATCTTTACCCTCATCACACTCACTCTTTCAAACAAAAAATGAATGAATCCGTAAATTCCGCAGATATATTTTCAGCTCTGACGATCGTTGGGAATGTTACAAAGGACATACTTCAGTGTCACGGAAAATACAAATGTTCCAGTGCAAAGTGCCAAATCCTGGTCCATCCTAAATTATTCACAAACTTTATAAATAAAATATGCAGAGGTGGCAAAGCGTACTTAAAAGGAGAGTTCAGCGCTGTGTTCAAAATGCTATTTCTGGCTCCCTCATATAAGACCTTAACTACATCACTGTAAATTCCCCAAAATAAGAACAGCAAGAGACTGTCCCATTATTTCCATCGCTGTGAGCATCGTGTGGTGAGGAATACAAGTTCCAAGGTCACATAGCATCCTGGCTTGAATCAATATCATTGACAATTCACTGTCACTTGTTCATAATCCTGTGGCTCTCTTTGAAACATAACAGTTAGTGTCCCTGCACCACGAGGATCACTGGGGCTCACTATTCTGAATGGAAATTAGACATAGGCAATAAATGCTGGTCTTGCTAACGTAATTCACCTTACAAGAGCAACTAACAGGAATCTGCTCTATTAAAGGCATCCATTCTAACCTATCTGATTTCTAACGCAGTTTTAATGAGGCTCTAACTTTGACCGAAGCATCTGATCTTTCTGTAACTCCATGAAACTTCCACAGTGCTGATTAAAAATCACAAGTTGTGCTCATCATCCTGAAAAGGAGAGCCTTTGTCCGCTTGAGAATGCGTTCATTACTTGTCAGTATCTAAAGGCAATAGCAACGTAGAAACTAAGATCAGGAGTAAGTGATTGGACAACCTGAACTAAGTCTGCCATGTGATAAGATCATGGATGCTCTGACTGTGGCCAGAAACACACATTCCTGCTATGCCCTATAACTTTAATTCATAATTTATAGCCGATAAACTGTCTGACTGTGTCTTAAGAATATTCAGTGTCTTACTTTGCATCCCTCTCTGGGAGGGACGTTTCCACAGATGCAGATCACTTTGAGATGGTTAACACAATCACCAACTCCTTCACTGTGATATTCTCCAGTTTCCAGGAGTCCATCCATTTCTGGAAATCACTCGCACAAATTGAAATATTGTTTCAGCATTCACCTTGAATATACTACTCAGAATATTATGAGTTCAAATGGGATCATGCGTCATTTGCCTAAACCCCAACTGATCCAAGGCCGATCTGACAATGTTTCCTCCAGAGATAAATGCTCCTCACAGGAATCAGTTGAGTGAATCTTCTCTGGACTGCTTTTCATGTCATTGGGCCCTCAGCTCTCCTGAAGTAGTCTCACCGTACCCTGCAAAACTGTAGGAAATCTTCCCTACTCCTGAATGTATTGTCTTCAAAAGGTTTGAAGATTTATATTGCCTCCCTATGATGTGCACGCAATGTGTTTTTTTTTGCGATCCAGTTGCCTGATTCCTCTGTGCCTCAGCTTTGCAATCTCTCCATTGGATTAATACACTGTTTTTCCATTCAAACCTCCAATCTATTCAAACGCAGACACATTTTTCCTACTATGCCCCATATACCAATATATCATTCACTTTACCCACTTTGAACTCAATATAATATTATGAAGTGGAGGTCAACATCCACCTGATAATTAAAAGCAATGCACCCAGCGAAGATCTCCTCGCCTTATAATATGGTAAGAGAGTGTGACAAGTGATGTAACCCACCTCCGTTTTGACACCCAGTTTGGTATAAAGAAGTGGTTCAATGAAATGGAATCCTTTCACGCTTTCTGTAATTAACAATTACTATTTTCCTGTCGAGGGGTGAAACCGTGGCTCAGGGGCTAGCACTGCTGTCTCACAACGCTCAAGACCCAGGGTCGATTCCAGCCTCTATGTGGAGTTATCACATTCTACTCGTGTCTGGGTGGACTTCAAACACGTGCTCCTGTTTCCTCTCACAATCCAAAGATGTGCAGGTTACTTGAATTGGGCATGCTAAGTTGCCCATAGTGTTCACGGATGTGTAAGTTAGGTGCATTAGTCAGGGGTAAATATAGCTAACCTATAGTTAATAGGGTAGAGGAGTGCATCTGAGTGGTTTACTCTTTGAGAGGTCAGTGTGGTCCTTATTCGTCTGAAGGGCCTGTTTCTCTACTTGTGGGATTCTATGATTCTAACTTTAACCGTGAACAAACCACCAACCAACTGAACAGTCTCTCTGTAACTAATTACTTATTTTGGAATAAAACAAGATTTTCCTGATATGCGGTTTCACTAATGCGGATTCCACTCATAAATCCATTATTAGTAAGAACAAAATTAAACTTAGTTTCTCAACGTTTATCCAGAATGGACTCTCTTGATATTTCTGTATCTTATTCTCTCGTCTTTCTCTGTCTGAAATGCCTTCTCAGTTGTTTTCTAGTTTCAAGAATATTTGCTCTGCGTTTTGTGCATCTTTATTGATGGATAGAGCTTTATAGGCAGAGCATGGAGATTTTTTCTGAAACCCCAATATTTCTTTCACAGATGTCACGTCCCTGACATCATTTTTCAGAGAGCAGTGGACTCTCCCCCTCTGTCTAATTGCCTCTTTGTTTTATATATATATATCTCTCCTTGACACAATAAATTCTTATTATATGATTGATTTCATATTGTTAAAACTAAATTGGATCCTTAATCTCCAAGTGCCGTTTTAAGTTAATTGGCAGCATTTGAACTGTTGCCTGGGTAAAAATGCTGCTTGGGCCTGCTAACTGAACGGGTTTGATCCATTCTGTCAATTTGTGCACCTGCAAACTGCTGACCCACAGACATTGGTTCTTCTGTTTAATCACCGAAAATTACTTCCCTTTTCAAAGATCATCATGATATTGCCCAAAGTTTTGCAAGTTCGCCGTTTTTACGCACCAATTGACTAATATGCACACTGATACCTCCACCTCTATAATAATAGTCCGATCAAAAAATCCTAATTACGATTTAAAAAAAATCTTATTTCAAAACCAGCCAGCTGTCGATTCTTCTCCATATTCCTGTCTTATTTTCTTATTCTTGGGGATTCTGCTTCCCAGGTCTTTGGCTGATAAAGGTATCTGTAAGAGAGCAGATCTTTCTGCTGCCAGTCTGGACTTGTTGGCGGCTTGCTGCACTTTGCCGCTCTGGCAAATTGTTAAAAATGTTTGATATTTATACCCCAAAAGATTGGATTGTTTCATTGGTTTTAATATTGTCAAAACACTACAAACTTGATTAGCATTTGGCATTTTGACACATTATTTAAACTGATTGGCTGAATTTGAATTTGAATCTTTCTCATAGCAATCCAGATACATCTAGCTGTTTAACCAAACATTACATTTTTAATTTTTCCAGTACTCTGGGCAGCCTTTCAACTCTCTTGAAGGTACGGTACACTTTAAAAATCATAACACTCTCCACCCTATCTAACCCTCTGATTATCTTATATAGATCAATTCAAACAGCTCTCAACCTTCTTCGCTCGAATGAAAACAGCGGCAATTACCTCAACTTTCCTTCTAAGACCTTCCCTCCAAATCAGGCAACATCCTCGTAAATCTCTTTTGAACCCTTTCCAAACGTTCCACGTTTCTGCAGCAAGCAGAAACATACGCAGTACTCCAAGTGTGGTCACACCGGAGTTTTGTGCACCTGCAGTATGATCGTGTGTCTCCAAAATTCTATCCCTCGTCCAATAAAAGCTAGCAGACTGTGCGCCTTCTTAACAAGCCTATTAACCAGATTGGCATATTTCAGTGCTCTACGTACCTTGACACAGATATCTCTCTGCTCATCGATACTGCCAAGAATTTTACCATTGTCCCAGTACTCTTTATTCCTTTTGCTCCTTCCAAAGTGAATCACCTCACACTCTTGTACGTTAAACTCAATTTGCCACCTGTTGGCCCAGCTCTGCAGCTTATCTATGTCCCTCTGTAACCTGCAACATCCTTCAGCACTATCCACACTTCACCAACTTTAGTATCACCATTAAATCTACTAACACATCATCTTATTCCCTCATCTAGGTAATTTATAAAACTGACAAACAGCAGTAATCCCAACAAGTTCCTCTGTAGGAACTACAGTTTGTGGTGTAGTCGGTGAAAACAGAAAGCATTACTTTTGTGCCTCTGCCATTTCTGAGTTTTTCATCGTTACCTTGTCAGTTTCATCCTGCAAAGAGCCATCACTTAGTTTCACTCTGCGCTTCTTTTTTATGTACCAGTGAAAGCTACTGGTATCGGTATTTATGTTTCCATTCACTTCCTGTCATAGCTTCTTTTAATGTTGTGTGTTAACCATTTGCTGCTTGTTTTTTGTTCGTTTTCATTAATTTACAGAAAGACGGCATCGCTGCGTAGGCCGGAATTTATTGCCCATCCTTGATTTCCCAGAGGGCAGTTAGGGGTTATCTACATTGCGGTGGGTCTGGAGTCACATATCGGTCAGACTAGGTAAGGATGGCAGTTTCCTTCCCCATATTACCTTAGTGAAACAGGTGAGCGTCTCCTGACAATCTACTCATGTTCACCATCAGTTTGTTAATCCCAAATTTGAATTCAAATTCCACCACCTGCCATGGCAGGATTCGAATGCAGCTGCCCAGAACATTATCTGGGTCTCTCGATGAACAGTTCAGCTATAATGCACTAGGCCACTGCCTTACCCAATCCCGCGGAGTGTGACTAACATGTGCAGTATGATTTGCCCGAGTTTTTTTTCCCTTATGCTGTCATTGAATTCCTTATCTAAACATGGAATTTTTTTCTCTGTCATGCAATTCATCTTATCTCACGAATATACTTTAAATGAGAGATATTTAGTATCCCCTTAAGTATTTGCCAAATTTATTCATCTGTCCTGCCTTTGCCACCAACACCTTCCTTAG
The DNA here is from genome assembly GCF_037043375.1 of Chiloscyllium plagiosum. NCBI lineage: Eukaryota > Metazoa > Chordata > Chondrichthyes > Orectolobiformes > Hemiscylliidae > Chiloscyllium > Chiloscyllium plagiosum. Next base: position 103,218,309 of record NW_028270183.1, read on the forward strand.
GCCACTGTAGGTATTATTAACCAACACGAAGGCTCTCGTATGCGACTCTGTATTCACTCTTTCAATCTAAATTTGAAACTAAAGTATGTTGTGATCATTCTTTCCAAGAGAATCCTTTCCTGCAAGATCGTTTTTCATTCATTCCTTACATCAAATCTAAAGTACCCTGCTCTCTGGGTGCTTCCCTGACATGAGTTCTCAGAAACAATCCTTCATATACTCTACAATTTGTACTTGGAGCCTACCCTTTGCAAAGTTGATTAATTGATTCAATATGCATGTTTATCCCACCGTTGTTAGCTTGTCACGAACCCACATTATTTCCGACCTCAGAAGTACTTTGAGGAGACGGTGGCTGATAATTACTCTTCCAAAGAGGTTTCTTCAGTTGCTTTTTATTTGCACCTGGACTGATTTTCATTTTGTTCCTTCGTGCCAATTTCATTTCTTAATATAGCCTTGATATCATCATTAACCAATACACCAATTCCACCTCTTTTACCTTCATGTCTCCTTTCGGAATACCGAGTAACCATGGACAGTTCACTGTCCAGTACTCGTCTGCCTGTAACCATGTTTCAATCATCCTTACCAGGTCATACCCATTTATCTCTGTATCTATTGCCAGCTCATCAATTTTATTCCAAATGCTTTGTGATTTTAGGCGTAAGGTTTTTAAATAAGTTTTTTTTATTTGTTTTTCCCCTTTGATATTTTCTTGAGTGCGAGCTTCCTGATCTCATACACGTCACTCCTTCACGAACCCCACACATTCCATCTTCATTTGTTAATCTCTGACACACATCTCAATCATTTATTTCAACCTCCAACTCACATTTTGGACTGAGTTGATTATTTCTCGCAGCATGGTCATGCGTCTGATCTCCTACTCACCTCTACCTTCTGCTCAGTTCTTGACCTGCTGTTTTGTTTCCCTGCCTCGTGGTTTATTACATTAAATCCACCACATTTGCACGAGAAAACGTCTCCACTAGGATGTTGGTGCTCGTCCAGTTAAGATGCAAACTCTCCATTTCTTAAAGCCCCCACCTGTCCTGGAAGAGGGCCCACTGATCCAGAAATCTGAAACTGTCGCCCCTGAACTAGCGAAATTAAAGGGCAACAGTGACAGAGGTGGCAAATGGGAGGAGTGGGAGACATTTCACAAGCTGATGCATACATAGTGGGCAAATAGCCTCCTTGTGTACATTAAAGTTCTGTACTCTATCATGTACAGATGCAAGTCAAAGCCAGTATCAGAATATTTCCAGTTGTAAATGTTCGCAAAGATCTGATCAATTTGCTGCAGCATAACAAATTAAAATGCAAGCATTGTAAGGTCAGCTTGATGATGAAGTCTAATTAGTACTCAGCACACGAATATTTTAAATCATGTACCCCTACAAATAAAACATTTTGTTCCTTTGCTTTGCCACAAAACTCTTTGAAAATGCCTCATTGTTCAATCACACGGATGTGTGTTCATCGTTCTTTTTCGTATTTCACATTAAATACCATTCATTCTAAAAATTGCAAGGTTTCAAATTATTGTTCACTTCAATTTAAGAACACAAATCATTTATTCAAACTAATATTCTCTGTTCATGTTGAATTATTGTCATTTTTCAATTGTTTGTAAATAGCTGAAGTTTGCACATTTAGTGAGAAATTAAACTGATTGATTATATATAAATTTATAAGAACGCTATTTCTATGTGATGGTTCAATCGTTTTCTCACTTTAAAAATGCAATCATTCAAGAGCCAACGACTTTCCAAATGTTGGAGCGACGATGTATTATTTTGAATAGTGACTATGAGTATGTAATTATAGCGAGTTTTAAGAATATTTGTAGCTCAGGTTGAGGTTTTCGATGTAGGCTTGCTCGTTGAGCTGGGTGGTTCATTTTCAGACTTTTAACCATCTTCGTCTTCAGTGGGCCTCAGGCGAACCAACTCTGAAAATTCCTGCTTTCTATTTATATTTTTGGGTTTCTTTGGATTGGTGATGTCATTTCCTGTGGTTATGTTACTTCCTGTGGAGAAGTCACGTCCTGTTCCTTATCTCAGTGGTAGTATTTGAGGTCTAATTCGATGAGTTTGTTAATAGAGTTCTAGTTGGAATGCCATGCTTCTATGAATTCTCGTGCGTACCTCTATTTGGTTTGTTCTCGGATGGATGTGTTGTCCCAGTCGAAGTGGTGTCCTTCCTCATCCATATGTGAGGATACCAGTGAGAGAGGATGATGTCCTTTTGTGGTTAGTTGGTGTTCATGTATCCAAAAATATGTAATTGTGATCAGCACTATAGTCAGATAACATGTTCTTTGTTCGATATTAAATAAAATATACATTTTTTTTATTTTTGTAACATAAAATGTTGGCAGGAAAGTATATTTTAGTTCCATAAATATAAAATCAACCTAACTGTTTTCAGAGATGATGCAATTATTGTTTGCTTGAATAATGATAATTCACATTTTTGTGAATCACAATTCACAAACATAGCAAATATCTGATTTTTTTTAGATCAGCTTGCAATCATAACCTACATTGAAAAAATATTTTGAAATATTTGAATTTAGTCACAGCTGTCAGTGATACTGGATAATACATTGTTCTGCTCTTAAATCAATCCAGAGAGCTTCCGCCTGGGTCAGGGCAGTCATTCAATCATTATTTCACAACAAAGTATTTCGACTCCATCTTCGATCTGAGCATTGCTCGGGGGCAGATGAATGGACATGGAGTGTCAGAATCACATCGCACAAGTTACTTATGATGATAGCATCTGGCTTGCTTCCCAGGCTCCAAACATCTGATACCTCGACCAGGCACTGGGCGAAGACGTTAACAAGTTGACAGTATTCTGCAGCACTTTGTGTCTCGCAAAGAAACCTCTAAATCCGTGTTCAATAAATGTCACCTTCGCATTCACCAGTATCAAAATAAAATTGTACATCTCTATAGATGGACAAAAATTAATACATGGGTCAACCAATAGAATCTATCTGAAGAAAACAGCAACAAATGTCAAGTCCAGCATCACGTTAATAACTGAACTTGACGTATTCTGTCTGGTGTAGGTCGTCAAACACATGTTGTACTGGTACTCAGGTGACTTTAAGAATGCACACCATAAGTGGACGTCTTGGCCTAACGCACCTACAAAGCTTCCTGATCTCACACACATCACTCCCTCCCACATTCAATAATTGGTAAGAATCCTCAAGCTATTTGAAGAATGAAACACAGAACAGTACAGCGCAGTGCAGACATTTCGGCCCTTGACGTCCAGCCAACCTTTTATCCTACTCTAAGGTCAGACTCGCCTACACGCCCTTCATTATGCTATCATTCATATATATATATATATATATATATATATATATATATATATATATATATCCCGCGATATATATCCATATATATATATATCCTCAATGCAGCTGACTCTACTGCAGTTGCCAGCCGAACATTCCACCCATCCACCATTCTCTGTCCAAGGAACCTAACTCTGATATCTCCACTAAACCTTTATCCAATTACATTAAAGTTTTTTCGCCCTCGTGATAGGTATTTCCACCATGGGAAATAGTCTCTTGCTATCCACTCTATCTTTGACTCTCATCATTTTGTACACATCTATCAAGTCATCTCTCATCCTTCTTTGCTCCAATGAGAAAAGCATGGAACACTTCTTTGTTAGCATCCTGATAAATCTCCTCAGCACCCTCATTAAAGGTTCCACATCCTTCCTACAATGACGCGAGCAGAACTGATCACAATATTCTAAGTATGATCTCACCAGGGTTCCATAGAGATGCAGCATAACCTCGTAGCTCTTAAACTCTATCCCCCTGCAAATGAAAACATCATATGCCTTCTAAACAACCTTATCAAACTGGGTGGCAACACTGAGGGAGCTATGACATGGACGACAAGATCGCCCTGTTCCTCCACAATGCGAGAGTCCTGCATTGTTTCTGCATTCAAATTCGACCTTCCAAAATGAATTGCTTCACACATTTCCAGTTGAACTCCATCTACCACTTATCAGGCCCGTTCTGCATCCTGCCAATGTCTCATTGCAAACTACAACAGCCCTCCACACAATCCACAACTTCAACAATCTTTGTTACATCGACAGACTTACTAACCTACCCTTCCACTTTCGCATCCAAGTCAGTCATAAAAATAATAAACAGCAGAGGTCCCAGAACTGATCCCAACGGAACACCACTGATCACTGAGCTCCAGACTGTATACTTCCCATTTACCACCAATTTGTGTCTTTTATGTGCCAGCCAGTTCTGGATCAAGACAGACCGGTTTCCTTGTATCCCATCTCTCCTTCCTTTCTGAATGAACCTGTCTTGGTGAATATCATCAAACACTTTGTTAAAATCCATGCACTCCACATCCATTGCTCCACCTTCTTCAATGTATTTGATCCCATCCTAAAATATTTTAATAAATTTTGTGAGGCATGATCTGCCCCTCTCAAAGCCATGCTGACTATTTCTAATCAAACTATGATTTTTCAAGTAATCATAAATTAAGTCTCTCAGAAACCTCTCCAATACTTTGCCCAATACTGGTTTAAGTCTGACTGGTCTGTATATCTTAGGATAATCCCTAGTACCTTCCTTGAACATGGAGTAACATTTACCGTCCTCCAATCATCTAGCACTACTCCAGTTGACAGTGAGGATGTAAAGATCATCGCCATAGGCGCAGGAATCTCTTCCCTGTCTTCCCGTAGTAATCTCGGGTTTTGTCCGTCGGGCCCAAGGGCTTTATCAATTCTTGGTTTTGTACTTGAATCAATCAGTACTTCACCTCAAAATGTCTACGCCCTCTCCAAACAAATGATTGACTGCTTTCCATTTCCGGACTATATACAGTGCTGCCTTCTGGAACACGTATGATTCCCAATATCCTGTCAATCGTGAAATGAAAAACATGGGAAGGCATCAATGCCTTCCTGATGATGGGCTGATGCCCAAATGTTTGACTCTCCTGTTCCCCAGATGCTGCCCAACTGGTTGTGCTTTACCAGAGCCACACGTTTCGATTCTGATCCCTCGTACCTGCAGATCTCACTTTCTCCATTAATTAGAGCTGTCCCATCTGCAGACTGAACAGGGATTTAATCAGCAGACACTCATTGCATGTGGATCTGACTGTTTAGTTCTGGAAAGTTGCATTTGATGAATATATTTATTAAAAGAGAAATTACAATTCAACAAATATTCATTCATTCCCAGAGTAACAGTTTTGTTCGTGAATTGGGCACCTTGAGAACAAACAATGAATGACTGAAGAACTCCGTGTTATAGAGTATTCCAGGTTTTATATTACAGGCTGGATGTCCTTTACCTCAATGCTGGGAATATTGTCCGACAGACAGATATGATAAGGGAACAAGGTGAAATGGGAAGTGTGACATTTTTGCCATCACAGAGATGTGCTTGAGGGAGGTCAGGGCTGATACCTCATTATCCAGTGGCACAAGATCTATAGGCACGGCAGGAGAGGTGGTAAAAGTGGAAGTGTTTTTGCCTTATTAATTATGGAGTCAGTTGCTGTAGAAAGAAGGATCTTATATTGAGGCTCGGTGGTTAGAGCTTAGGATCAGAACCCTGACAGAAACACCGCTGGGGATATATTGTAGACTCCCAGATAAAAGAAAGTACAGGAACTGATATAAAACCAATTTCCTGAGGTATGTCAATTGGATCATTAACAATAGAATCGTTATATTTAGGCATTTTAATTCCAAACATTCATTCGGGCAGTGATAAATTTTTAGAGGGGACGGATGCCATGAAAATTATTCCACAGAGCTTCTTATATCAATGTGTAGCAAATACAACAATGGGCAGGGTTGTGTTGGGCCTCACAATGGGGAACGAAGCCAGTCAGATGTTGCAGGTAGGATTGGGAGAGCATGAAAGGACCAGTGGCCATGACTCGTATGTTTTGAGTTTGCTAAGGAAAAGACACAACAATGTTTGAAAAATAAAAGCTTTTTAGATTTGGGAGACCGATTTTATGAAAAGATATGACAGGATCTGGCCAAAGTGCAGTTGCTTCTGGGTAAAACTGTAGCAGAACAGCGTGGGGCGGGAGTTGGTGGATCACCTGGTCAAAATGGAATTGATGACAGTGTCGGACCAGCATGTTACACCCCAGATAAAATTTAGGAAAACAAGCCAAGAGAACCTCAGATGTCGACGCAAATTTCGAACAGAATTAAAATGGATAGAGAAGCCTAAAGCTGTTACAAAGTGAGCAGGTCAATGCAGGACCAAAAAGAACATAGAAACTGTAGGGCTAAACTTAAACAGTCAGTAGAAGAGCAGAAGGAGGCGGGGAATTAAAACATTAGAGGGTAAGATTAGCAAGAATTTAAAGACATTCTTTCGGTTTATTAAGGGGAAGAGGATAACGTGGGAGAGAAAGGGGAGTGTTAGGAACCAAGGGGTCCTAATACACGGAGCCAGAGAATACGTTAAACACGGACTTTCTTTCGGTCTTTAGATTGAAGAAGGAGTTCCTGGATTCAGGGAGAGAGACCGTGTGATTTTGAGTGAAGTGATACAGAAGCTGACGAAGAATTGGAAGTTTAAGCGGGAAAGAGAGTGGGCACATGCACAGATCAGGATGAGCTACACCTTCGGCTGACGCGAATGATGAGTGAGGAGATTACAGTCTCTTAACCTTTCATTTTTGTTTTGCCTCTGGCCACAGAGAAGGTGTGATAGGACAGGATAATACCTAATATTGGTACAACCTTCAGAGTGCTTAAAATACCGTATGGAGTTAAAGACCACCATGTCTCACATCAGTGAGAGGGGGAAAATGCAGACAATTCTGTGGACCGTTGAGGCTGGCTCATTAAATATATTCAGGGTAGAGGCAAACTGACTTTTATACAAGGTTTATGGGGAAAATGCAGATAAGTGGAATGGGGGAATTCCAAAATAGATCTCACCTAATTGAGTGGAAAAGCAGATTCAGTGAGTGCATAGACATACTATTGTTTCTATGTAGAATTGTATCATTTTTACAATAGCCTTGTATTCACTGGAACATCAACCTCTCTCGCTATGGAGTGAGACACAGTTTGGAATGCAGTCGACAGATTCATGGAATTCAAAAATGCAGTACGATTAGACAGAAAGTACCAAGAAACTGTGACAATGCGAATGGCTGTCGGGATGAAGATTAGCATCAGCGCAGTCAACACTACCAAAAGGAAGACCACAGTAAGACACCATCCAGGGCCAAGAAGTGACCTTGGCTGGAGAGCAGGTAGTCAGTGGCCAGGTATTAAGGAGTGCCTAATGACTAAGTGCTACATCGCTGCAGTGTCTCCCTCCTTCTCTAACCAAAACTAAATGTGAAGGGGTAGAGAGAGACACATGCTGTTGGTAGCAGAGTAAGTAGTAATGTTTGGCTCAAGAGGCTTTGGAAAGCAGCAGCTCAGCAAAAACAACAGGTAAGCTCAAGTAAAGTCCTTTCAACTTTAGTTTTGCAGCAGTGGTGATAGCAATTAGGACAGTTGCACTTTCCTCCTACGGAATGTGGGACCTCAGGTAAATTTCCATTGTCCCTGAAGACTACACGTGTGGAAAGTGAACCCAGCTGCAACTCCTGGGAGACCATGTTCAGAAGCTGGAGCTGAATGCATTCAGGATCATCCGAGATGCTGAGAACTTCATAGTTAAGAGTTTTCTTGTTGTGGTCACACCCGAGAACCGCAAAAATCATGACTGAAATATCCCAGTCCCACGTTACGATCCATGCCATGAGTTCATCAGGTTTACCTGTCAGTCCTGTGGCATTTCAATAAAGAAACATTAATCCAACAGGAAGTCCTTGCTTCCTGCTGTGTTCAAGACAGAAATGAGGCGGGCGACGACCTGGAATGGCGCATGGAGTAGGCAGGGAGTGCAGGAATCCCCTGTGGCCATTCCCGTCGAAAACAAGTACATCGTTTTGGATACTGTTCAGGGGAATGATGGTTCAGGGAAAAGCAGCAGTAGTCAGGCGAGAATTCTTTCAATGTCTCAGATTAGTTCCTGTCCCGAGAACATCAGAGTCAATGTCCCGTCCTCTACTCGGTCCGACAGTTCACACTTCTTCATCCTCCTCTGAATCCATTTCCCAAAGAGTTTCTCAAGATTTACAAAGCTGGAGCCTAAATTATATGGTTTGCTTCCTAAACATTTTTCCAACTGCCAACTAGCAATATTTTCACAGGATCTCTTCACAATCCTCTGGCTTGCACCATGTCCAGGGATGAGAAGTCCCGTTTGGTGGAGAGATTCCCGAGGCTGGTGAGTTTCACTTTGGAACAAAGATGGTTAAGTGGCGATTTCCTGTGGTTGTTTCTAATGATGGAGAGGGAGCGGTGGGGAATGAGCACTTTGACGAGCAGGAGGAAGTGTTGCCACTGACCCGAGTCAGAGAACAGTGGACAGGGATGAAAGGAATCTAATGAAAAGCAGCACTTCTGCTCAGGACGTTCAATAACAACAGCAGAAACCCGATGTGTCGAGCAGTGTATCTGGAAAGAGAAACAGAGATAATGTTTTAAATATGGAACATTTCTGCTGAAGAACTCGAGTTTCCCAAGTCCAATCAAATTACCGGCCTGGTTTGCAAAATAGGTTTTCTGAACTTTGAGCGAAAATTGTACCAGCAGGAAAGCATTCATAACGTAGTCAACAGGATTCGAACCTACGTGGGGAAACCCCAATGGATTTCTAATCCATCGCCTTAACCACTCGGCCATGACTACAGACAGCTCAGGCACGTTGAGCATTGACCAAATCAGCCGTGATCTCATTGAAAGCTGTCGCTGACTTGATGAGCGAAATGCTTCCATCTCCTTTCATACCTTTGCTGTCATTTGTAAGGTGCGAGACACCAATGTAAAAGAAGAAAAGCACAAAGGTAGGAAAGATATTTGCAGCCAAACTGAGTCAAAATTCTTTATTGAAAGGAAAATCACACTTGGCAATTTGCCATATCTCTTTGCGAACATGACCAGCAGAGGTAAGCAAGGGAGCTATTGATCTGAGTATTCTTGGACCTGAAGCAAACAAAGGTTAGTGACATATTCATTTCTTTTTCTGGCGAACTAAATGGTCTTTCCTGATGGTTACAGTGAAAGAGATGGTTCCCAATAAAAGACAGAGATTAATTCGCATGTAGATATATTTCAATGTGACACGATTCATTTTCAGTCCCTAATTACCCCAGAGATGGAGGGGGTGAGTTACTTTTCTTCACTCTTCAACTCCTCAGCACGGAGGTACAAACATGAAACCGCTAGAGATGGAGTTCTTGAATTGTGAACCAGAGACACTGAAGAAACTAGGCAAAAGTGAGGACTGTAGATGCTGGAAACCTGACTTTAGATCAGAGTGATGCTGGAAAAGCACAGCAGTTCAGGCAGCATCCGAGGAGCAGGAAAGTCGACGTTTCTGTTGCCAGTCTTGCTCCGTTGCGCAAACAATTTTCGTTTTAACAGAGATAATGTTTTAAGTATGGAACATTTCTGATGAAGAACTCGAGTTCCAAAGTGTAATTAAATTACCGTCCTCGTTTGCAAAATAGGTTTTTTGAAATTTGAGCGAAAATTCGCCCAGCAGCAAGTCATTCATAACGTAGTCAGCAGGATTTGGACGTACGCGGGGAAACCCCAATGGATTTTTAACCTATCACCTTAACCACTCGGCCATGAGTACTGACTAAAAAGCAGAGTTGAGCATTAACCAAATTCCTGAAGCCTTTCCTGAAGAAGGGCTTATGCCCGAAACGTCGATTCTCCTGTTCCCTGGATGCTGCCTGACCTGCTGCGCTTTTCCAGCAACACATTTTCAGCATTAACCAAATCAGCCGTGATCTCATTGAAAGCTGTCGCTGACTTGATGGGCTAAATGCTTCCATCTCCTCTCCCACCTCTGCTGTCAATTGTAAGTGCGACACACCAATGTAAAAGAAGAAAATCACAAAGTAAGTAAAAGATATTTGCAGCCAAACTGAGTCAAAATTATTGATTGAAAGGAAAATTACACTTGGCAATTTGCTAGATCTCTTTGCAAACATGACCAGCAGAGCTGATCAAGGGAGGTATTGATCTGAGTGTTCTTGGACATGAAACAATCAAAGGTTAGTGACATATTCATTTCTTTTTCTGGCGAAGGAACTGGTCTTTCCAGATGCTCACAATGAAAGAGATTTTTCCCAATAAAAGACGGCAAATAAGTCCCATCGAACGCTGACACCATCGTGAGCGCTGCTGTTTCACAATGCCACAGAGTCAGGGTCAATTCCCGCCTCAAGCAACGGAATGTGTGGAGTTTGCACATTCTCCCCGTGGCTGCGTGCACTTGCTCTGGTTTTCTCCCACAGTCCAAAAAAGTACCGGTTAGGTGAAATGGCCGTGCTAAATTGACGGGGTGAATGGAGAGGAATGCATTTGGGCTGGGGCGGGTCGGTGTGGAGTTGCTGGGCCGAAGGACCTGTTTCCACATTGTAAGTATTCTGATCTACAGTAATCAATGGCCAAGGTATGGCGCACGTTGTTTGATGTTGCATATATGACTTTTCGATTGTTTTTCTTCAAAGTTTCTTTCCAATTCAAACGGGAGTGGAAGATGGGAAATGAATGTCTCCCATAATTCTTGCCTTCTATTATCATTCACAGGCGGTATTTTTCCTGTACGTTTTTTTTTACACTGTGGTTACTGTAAGTGTTCTTGTAAGCTACACCGGCTGGTTTCCTCTTTCCTCAATGTTCCTCATCTCTACCCAAACACATTTTCCATCCTTATCTCCTGAATCAAAGTAATCTTTAACCATTGCATAATTGCCACGGAAACTGAACTTTTCACACGCCTGTGTATGTCATTTTCCAATATTAATTGATCTTTTACTGTGTTGAAATTGCGCATGAGAAGAAGAAAGCAGAATAGAGGCAGGTGGTCCTGGGTTTCAAACGCACGTAATTGCAGCTAAAACGCAGATTACTGCACACAATGCGATCATGGAAGCATGCACCGAACCGTCAGGAAGCACACAATAAGTACAATGCTGGAAGTCATGTCAGGAACAGGACCAGAAACACAACAGAAATACATCTCTTGGGTACTATTTTGCACGTATTTCTCAATGAGCTATCGTGTTTTACATATGTTCCATCGGGAGTTACCTCACACAAGGAAGTAACCAGTGCTGCAGACGGTCATATAATCCGAGTCCCAAGTCCCGGAGTCAGAGACACTCATTGCCCTGTGTGTAGCTACAAGGAACAGCTGTACATGGGGTTTACAGGGTAACTGAACTGCATGAATGCAGCTCGATGGTTGCCTGTCTGCTTCTCCTCTATAGTTTTCTGTGCAGCCACTGCGTGCAATCTTGTCAACTACGTTTTTCCCGCATAAGATGGGCATTGGTTACTTGTCTCTGAGAGAGGCTGTTGGTTTATGTGTTGTCATAATTCCGAGTATAAGGAGGAATCTGGTTGTCAGTTCCCAGAAACTGACTTTTATAAATGGAAGCGTGCCTTTTAACTTGCCGTGTGGCATATCCTCGTTGCGAAGTTCGTGCACTGCGAATCACGTTCCGGGACAATCCAATTTTGGCAAAGGATTTGTGTGGCAGTCACGAGTTGCCACGACCAGAAATCCCGAGTAGCAATACGGACAAATGGCAAGAACTACAAATTCGATTAGAGCAGCACAAATTTAATGTGACAGGGCAAACAGAAGGCAGCCAGAAGATTTCTGGGTGTAGGGCAATCACCCAAGGTACCTTTACATATGAAAGTCTGTGCATCAGTAGAATCTGGGACCCAAGTAGTCTATGTTGGTTATTCATAATCCAGACAACTTGTGTTGTTCCCCGTTTACTCTGAAAGTGAATAGACATAGTTGTTTCACCGTTATTTCGAAAGAAGATCCTGCATTGAATCTGTTCGCCGTTTTTTGATGCTGTGGCGAAAAGGTGGGCAATCGCGATGTGAAACGTTGCTATACTTTCATTTCCTTCATTACTGTCCTGGTGAGGGAGAAAGGTGATTGGCTCTCTTGATCAGATGGGGCACCGGGGCATTGATGGCCTAATTTAATCACGGATATAATTGGAAACGTTAACTTTTAATGGTTCGTTGTTGTTCTGTTTTTTTTTAATGATATTTGAGCACTTTCTGGGACTTGGCAATACACTAAATCTCCAGTAGGTTTGGAATTGCCTCGCTGTTATTTGTGCGAGCGGTTCATGTCAGAGACGACTCACAGTGCCTCACAGATAGCACTTAAGCTTCGGTGTGTCTGATCATGGTACTGCCTTTTCAGTTTTGATTCTGGTCCACGTGAAGAGCTGTCAGTTTTTGGATTCGCTGGAGAGCAAAGTGGGTAATGCGATATGTGAGGTATTTTTCTTCAGCCAAAATCTTTGATGACGAACTTGGGAAAGTGTCAATAAAAATGGTCATTGGCAGCAAATATCCGGAAAACCTTCATCTCTGGATCGGTTGGGCCCATCCACCCTCCAAACAAAATAGCCAAACTCGCTGACTGAGTAACAAACATCATGCATTTTTTTTGCAAATGGTGTATTCAAACCGTTGCCGGTAGCTGGAGCATCTCAGAGTTGTCGAGTTTGGAAACAAATCCCGCGATCCAATTTGTCCTTGCTAAATAGATAACCGAAATTAACCCATACATATCTGCCAATATTTGTGCCTTATCTCTCCGAGGTCTTCCTGTTTATACACTCATTCAGATGCCTTTGAAATGTGAGTGCACCAGACTCTGCTACTAAATGTGGCAATTCATTCCACACACACAAAAGTTCTGTGTGAAAAACATGTGTCCCTCACATCGCTTTTAATGTTTTCCTCTCTCACATTAAACGTTTGCTATGTAGATTTGAACTCGCATGTCTTGTGAAGAAGTGCTCCCTGACTATTTACTTTGTCTGTCTTTCTCATGATTTTATAAGCTTCTGTGAGGCCATATCTAAGCTCTGAAGCTCCTGGGAATCTGACGAAGCCTATTCAGTTTTGTTCTCATGTCCAAGCAGTGCAAACCTTGCAAATCCTTGGAAAGGTTTTCTATACTTACACTTGCAAGAAGTGTGTCCAGTTGCAGCACTTGTTTGACCGCGTGGCCACTCTGGAGCTGCGGGTGGACTCACTGTGGAGCATCAGCAATTCTGGAGAGTAATCCCAGGTGTTCAGGCCAGGGATGTCGCCCATCGGCTGAAGTTCATTCGAAAAGGGGATCGTGAACAGCCAGTTGTCTTGGTGCATACAGGCACCAACGAAAGAAAAACGAGATGAGGATCTGCAGAGAGATTTCAGGGAGCCAGGAGAGAAATTAAAGAGGAGGACCTCAAAGGTAGTAATCTCGGGATTACTGCCGGTGCCATGTGACTGCCAGCGTAGAAATGAATAAAAAAGGCACGATGAACACGTGACTTGAGGAATGGTGCTGCAGGGCGGGTTTCAGATTTGTTGGATTTTGCGACCAGTTCTGGGGAATGTGGGACTATAAGAAAATTAACGATCTACATCTGAACCAGACGGGAACGAATGGCCTTTCGGGAGTTTTTGCTACTGCTGTTGGGGAGGTTTTATACTAATGTGGCAGAGGGCTGGGAACCACATGATAAAGCAAGTCGGCAGTGCGGTGGAAACTGGAAACGCTAAGAATCAGGAAGATAGCATTAACAATGGGAAGAGTAGGGAGAGAGCAGATGAATGCAAAAGAACTGGTGGCCTGAAATGCATCTACTTTAATGCATGGAGTATAGACAGATGAACCTCGGGCTTAGGTTGGTGCCTGGGAATATGACGTTATTGCGATCACAGAGATTTAGTTGAAGGAAGGGCATGGTTGGCAACCAAATATTCTAGGAATATAGACGCTTCAGACGGGACAGGGAGGGAAAAAAGAGGGGAAGGAGTTGCATTGCTGTTCAGGGATGATATCATGGCTGTGCGAAAGGAGGACACCATGTCGGGCTTGGGTCGTGAGACACTATGGATGGAGCAGTGAAATAAGAAGGGTGAGGTTCGATTTTTGGGGCTGTATTACAGTCAGCGTGAGGTGTAAGAAAAAAAGCTAAACAGATCATAGAAAGACGTAGAGGCAATAATTTAGTGTTGATTGAGATTTCCGTTTTCCCAACATTGACCGAGATACTCTTAGCGTCAGAGGTCTGGATGGGATACCATTTGTAAGAAGCCTCCAGGTGAGTTTTCTGGAGTGGTATATCAATAGTCCGACGAGGGATTAGGCCTTATTGGAACTGATATTGGGGAATCAGCCAGGGCTGTGATAGCAGTTGTCGTGGGTGATTTATTTGGGAAGTGTCCAATATGCTGTAAGTGTTAGAATACTCATTGACTAAGATGAGAGTGGTCTTGAGGAAAGAGTACTAAACTGGGCCAAAGCTAATTATATCAAAATTATGCAGGAGGTCGGAAATGTAGATTGGACACAGCTATTTTTAGGAAAGTCCACAGTTCATATGTGGCAGGCTTTCAAAGATAGGTTAAACATAGTGCAGGATAGGCATGTCCCGTTGAAGGCAAAAGATTTGAAAGGCAATATTCGTGAACTGTTGATGACAGGACAATTGTACGACTCGCCAAGAGGAAAAGGGAAGCATGCATAACGCCTCGGCAGCCAAGAACATAATGGTACCTGGGGGAACATGAGAAGAGTAGGACAAGTCTTAAACGAGGAATGAAGAGGGTTAAAAGGGGTCATGAAACAACTTCACGCTAGCACAATTAAGGAGAATCCTAAAGCCTATTATTCATATATAAGAAGCAAGCGGGTACCCAGAGAAAGGATTGGTCGACTAAAGGAAAATGAAGGAAGGTTGTATGTCGAATCTGAGAGAGTGGGTATGATTCTGAATGATTATTTTGCATCAGTGTTCACTGAGGAGAGGAACATGATGAATGTTGAGTCTAGAGTAGGGCATTTGATTAGTCTGGATCATGTTGACATAAGTAGGGAAACTGTGTTGGGCAGGCTAGGGGTAATTAATGTGGACAAATCCCCAGGAACAGATGGGATCTATCCCTGGTTCCTGAGTGAGGTGGGAGAGGAAATAGCTGGGGCCCTGACAGATATCTTCGTGGCATCCTTCAGCACAGGGTGAGGTTCTGGCTGACTGGAACGTTGCTCATATTGTCCCCTGTACAAGAAGGATAGTAGGGATATTCCGGATAACTACAGAACAATGGGCCTAACATCAGTGTTGAGAAAGTTGCTGGAGAAGGTACTGAGGGATAGGATCTATTCATATTTAGAAAATAATGTGCATATCAGTGAGAGGCATAGAATGTTTCGGGGAAGTGCCCAAGTTGATAGATGAAGGAAAGGCTGTTGATGTCATATACATGCACTACAGTAAGGAGTTAGATAAGGTTCCCCATGGTAACCAAATACAGAATGTAAAGTAACATGGTGTGCAGGGTGTTCGAGACAGGTGGATAAAGAATAAGTTGAGCAATAGGAGACAGAGAATGGCAGTTGAATGGAGTTTCTGGAAATGGAGAAAGATGACCAGTACTGCTCCACAGGGGTCAGTGTTGTGGCCACTGTTGTTTGTCATACACATAAATGATCTGGAAGAGAGCACTGTTGGAATGATCAGAAAGTTTGCAGATGACACCAATATTTCTGGACTAGCAGAAAGTATAAGTGGCTGTTAAAGCATACAGGAGGACATAGATACATTGGAAAGTTGGGCGAAAAGTGGCAGCTGGAGTTCAAAACAGACAAATGTAAGGTGACGCATTTCGGTCAGTCTAATTCTAGATGGGGTTATACAATGAACGGAAGAGCTTTGGGGAAAAAACAAAACTTGATGGGCAGAGAGATCTGTGAGTGCAGGTCCATTATACACTGAAGGTTGCTGCACAGGTGGATAGCGTGGTCAAGCAGGCAAATAGTATGCTTGGCTTCATTGGATGGGGTATTGAATAAAATGGCTGGCAAGTCATGTTAAAATCGAACAATATATTGGCCTGGCCACACTTAGAATACTGTGTAAATTTTTGGTCGCCACATTACCAAAAGGATGTGGACGCTTTGGAGAGGGCGGGTAAAAGGTTTAAGCGGATGTTGCCTCGTATGGAAGGTGCAATCGAGGAAGAGAGGTTGAGTAGGTTAGGTTTGTTTTCATTAGGAAAAAGGAGTTTGAGGGGGACCTTTTTGAGGTTTACAAAATCATGAAGGATACAGACAGGGTAGATAGAGAAAAGTTTCATTTCCCAGTTGAAGGATTAAATACCGAGAGGTCACGCATTCAAGGTGAGAGGTGAAACGTTTAAGAGGGATACACGCGGCAACTACTTGCACAGCGGGTGGTGGGTGTCTGGAACGCGTTCCCAGCAGAGACGGGAGAAGTAATCACGGTAGATACATTTAAGATGCGTCTGGACAGATGCATGAGTAGGTGGGGAGCAGAGGGATACAGATGCTTAGGAATTGCGTGACAGATTTATACAGTAGATTTGGATCGGCTCAGGCTTGAATAGATGAAGGGCCTGTTCCTTGTCTGTACATTTTCTTTGGTTTTTCTTCTTAAATTACGCCAAGTTCATTACAAAATTTGCGAGGTCTAAGTGCCTGAAGTGAATCGATGCTGAAACACTAGTCAGAACAAATCTGATTGTGTGCTTTTGTGTGGTAGCGTGGTCGAACGGTCTAATATGTTGGATTTTAAGCTTCAGTTTCTATCGAATCGTGGCTTCCAATACCAGCATCGTAAGTGAGCTACTATGTGGAGATGTATGTGAGAGAACTGTGCATGTGTGGATGCCTTTTAATTTGAGTGTTTGCAGCTCCTCAGTGTGTTCTCGGTGATAAAATCAGCGACCGTCTCAGAATACAACGCAAGTTCCTGCTGTCCGATGTATCCTCATATCCCGTCGATAACTTTGCTTTTGGATATCTACGTTGCCAGTTTCTGTATCTCAAATGGTCAGCGCAGTTGGCTGAAATGTTGGTGGTTCGAGCCCACCCAGGGAATAAGCCTCAAATATTTCAGCACAAGCATTTATACCGACCATGTATTGACATTGTAACTGGGAAAACTCATCATGATTCACACCAAGTCCGCAGGGAGTGAGACGTTTACACGCAGCAGAATACGACATCATATTCTCCAAGCTCCCGATGCCAACAGACAGCGGCCACTGCAGCTTCAATCAGCGACTTTCTGCCAAGCCATGGGAAACAACTCGTGGAAACTCTTTCCTTAGTAACAGCTCTTTCCGTGTGAAAGAAGCAAACCTTTCACTTTAAATTGGAAAGGGTTTCAGGATATTGGAATGTTGCTCCAGTTCTTGGAACATGTTATAAATAAAACTCCTGACTTGCAAATAAGAAGTGGTAAAGGTTTTAGGTCGAAAGAACAAAGAAAGTGTTGATTGAGACGACCCTGTCTCGGCAGCAGATGGGAATTGCCCAACACTGTAAACGGAAATGATTGGGTTTCCTTAGGTAATTTCCCGACTGATTTACTGTCTGCCAGAGTGATTGGAAATCACATCAGCGACACAAAGGTGAGGGTAAAAATATGAAGATATTAAAGTTGAACCTTAAATCCCGGGACAAGTGCTGAATACATTGTAATGCTTTGAAGGAATAACTGAAGTAAAAGGTGTGAATGATATTTTTGTGATTAGGAGGAATGAACTGGATCCTAACAAATTGCTGATGAACTATGCTCGCAATGTAATAGCAAACTAATCCACAGTGCACCGTGCTTGGTTAGCTCACTCAGTGCAGTGTGAGATGCTTAATCTGAGGGTGGTGGGTGCAAGCCTCACAATGGGCGCTTTCACCGCTGAATAAAATTCCGGCTCTTCATTCCACGTGCAGTATTGCAACCCTTCGCAGGGGAATGTTCTTGCTGCTTTCATTGACACATCTGTCCGCCTGCTTTTGATCACACGTCGGTTTCTGAGTGAACACTGTTTCCATGTTACTGGAGGCGCCAGAGACAACTTTATCAGTGCAGCCGAAAATACAATGAATGATGACAGTTTCAAAACGCGAGGTTCCAAACCAACCGTGCACCACCCAAAAGGCACGGAAAGCGAATGGCCACTTGCGAGGGGTCTGACAGAGACGGATCAATGTCACATGGGTCCTGAACCAATTTTCAGTGATTCAGATTGTTCTGATGGAAACCGAAGGGAACTCTCCCTCAACGTTTGGCAATTGTTCTTCTTGTGTTTAAGTAATGAACAGTATATTGTCAGTAACGAGGGTGTTGGTGCGGCAGGATCGTGAGGTTTCAGTGTGGGACATAGACACAGTAAGTCAAATATCCCCAGAGCACGGGAGAGCTGATTGGTCCAGGATCACTGCCACCTTATGTTTCTAAACCAACAAATGAAATTACTGGAAAATCTCAGCAGGTCTGGTAGCATCTTGGAAATATAAATCGTTTTAAGACTTCGGGACTAGTGAAACTTCTTTTCCATGTCCATCTCCACCTGCTTTTGCACACTCTTCCTTTTTATTGAATGTCTCCTGACTTCCAACTTTATATTCAGCTTCTCTTTTATTACTTCCTCTCCAACCATTTTCCCAGTCTCCAATTTTGTATCAGAACTGATCCATCCTTCACCTTGCCCAGGACTTCGAACTGAACAAATAACTCTGTTTCTATTTCCTTAGATAGCAGATGGCCAGAGACTGGAAGGCAGTGTTGTTCCGAAAACTCATCCATGATTCACCCCGAGTCCACAGGGAGTAAGACGTTTACACGCAGCAGAATACGACACCATGTTCTCCAATCCCCCGATGCCAACTGATAGCGGCCACTGCAGCTTCAATCGGGGCTTCCTGCCAAACCCTGGGACACAGCTCGTGGAAACTCCTTTCTCATTAACTGCTCTTCCCGTGGGAAAGGAACAAAACTTCCATTTTAAATTGAAAATTCAGGCGATTGGAAGGTTGTTTCTGTTCTAGGAACGTGTTATAAACAAAACTCCTGTCTTGAAAATTAGAAGTGGTAAACGTTTTCGGCAGGAAGAACAAAGAAAATGTTGATTGTAAGGACTCTGTCTCGTCAGCAGATGGGAAATTCCCAATACTGTAAACAGAAATGATTGGGTTTCCTAAGGTAATTTTCCGACTGATTTACTGCTGCCAGAGTGACTGGAAATCACTTCATATGAAAATATTCAGGTTGAATCTTAAATGCCGGGACAAGTGTTAACTAGATTGTAATGTTTTGAAGAAATAACAAAAGGGAAAGATGTGAATTATGTTATTTGTGATTGGGAGGAATGAGCTGTATCTTGGCAAATTGTTGTGCCAGGTGAATTATGCTCAGAATGAAATAGCAAACTAATTCATCGTGTGCCAACCCTGGATATCTCAGTTCGGTGAAATGTGAGTTGTTTAATCAGAGAGTCGTGCGTCCAAGCCCCATAATAGTCGGTTTCGCTGTTTAACAGAGTTCCAGCTCTTCGTTCCACATGCAGAATTGCAAGCCAACGCTGGTGGAGCATTCTTGTTGCTTTCGTTGACACATACGTCCTCCTGCTTTGATCACATGTCGGTTTCTGAGTGAAAACTGTCTGCACTTTACTGGAAGCGCAAGAGACAACTTTATCAGTGCAGCTGAAAATACTATGAATGATGTCCAATTCAAAACGTGAGATTCCACTACATCCGTGCACCAACCAAAGTGTTCAAAGACACAGAACGCGAATGGCCATTTGTTAGTGGTCTGACAGAGACGGCTTAATGTCTCATGGGTCCTGAACAAAAATTAACTGATTCAGAATGTGCTGATAGAAACGGAACGGAGCTCTCCCTGAACGTTTTGCAATTGTTCTTGTTGTGTACTCATGTAAGTTTATGTAATGAACATTTTATTGCCAGTAACGAGGGTGTGGGTGGGGAAGGATTCTGAGGTTTCAGTGTGGGACAGACGTGATCTGATCGAACGGGTAAGTCAAATATTCCCAGAACATGGGAGAGCTGATTGGTCCAGGATCACTCCCATCTTCTGTTTCAGAATCAACAAATGAAATTGCTGGAAAATCTCAGCAGGTCCGGTCACATCTTGAAAATGAAAACCGAATGAGATTTCGGGACTGGTGACACTTCTTTTTCCATCTCCATGTCCCTCTGCCTTTCTACAAACTTCCTTTTTATTGAATATGTCCTGACTTCAAACTTTATATTCAGCTTCACTTTTATTGCTTCCTCTCCAAACATTTTCCCAGTCTCTAAAACTGTATCATGCTTGTTCTATCTCTCACTTTGCCCAGGACTTCCAACTGAACAAATAACTCTGTTTCTATTTCCTTAGATACCAGACGGCCAGAGATTGCAAAACATAGGAGCGGTTAGCGCTTTCAGAATATCTAATCTGCTCCGCCATTCGATCTTGGCTAATATCGTTCTTGACCCCATTCTCCAGTCCTCTACCTGAACACTTACTCCCCAGTCTTAGGATCCAGTCTTTTTCCCAGAGTGGGTCCTAATCCGTCCCAAAACCCTCTACATGTGTTGGCAGCTGTTACACCAGGTCTACGTGACATCAATCTCAGTTTCAGTGATTATCGGCAAACACGAACTGTTCTGAGCAGCTGGATCGGGTCTCTGGCCCCACTGTGATCCTGCGGGGGAGCAGCAATCACCTACAACTCCTACGGAAATGATCGGCGCTTCAAACAAAAACGGACAGAAAGAAAGATAGGCTTGTGTGTCAAGATATGTGGAGGTCATTGCTTTCTGACCTGGTCAGTAAACCTTTCTCTGTATATCCCCGCACATTCTAGCTGTTGTGGTGAAAGGGAATACAAGTCCAATTAATTGCCATCTACGCTTTTATTCGATATGTGTCTTCCTTCTTCTGAATATGCAGGGAGTTGCCAGCACCATTTCTAACAGTGCATGCCGCGGGCCCTGCTCTTTTCTGGAGAGTAGCAGTATCAGTTTGTGCGAAAGTGGCCCAGTACAAAGCTTAGAAGAAACATTGTTGTTCCCTCTTTCCGGACGACAGTCTTTCATATCATGATCGATGGGGCTTTATTGTATTCTCATCAGCAAACCTTGTTTTGAATTTACTCGCCCAATACTACTGTAGCGGTGAAAAGAATATAATTCAGAATACCTGCTGCGTGAATATCATTTTCAAATTTCTATTCGCAGTGGTCCTTCATATGTGGCGAAGTCTATATCACTGCTGGCCATCCTGTTTAAGAGTGCCGTTACATATGTTCCTCTGACTTGGCGCTGCAGGGAAAATTGTCTGCGCCTTTTCAGCCAATAGTTCCTGGATATTTCAACATCGTATTCTTTATTTTTTTCAATTATGTCCTCTTTAAGGACACAGTTACTGGGCACTGGTCCTTTCTGTAACAACAGTACCACATTTGCTCGACATGCGAAGGTGGCCTGGATCAGTAACAAGGAGGACATTCATTTCCTTCTGTCACAGCGAACACTGGATTCATGATGTTAGTCTCTGTCAAATGCATCCGAAAATGTGCTCTGAAAGCTTCATTTGAACGCTGTCTGGCGTTTCTCAACGTGCGTCAACCAAAACCGGAAATCCTCAATCATAGTTTGGAGCAGTTCACATATTCGAGTTTCGAAGCAGCAGACACGGATACAGTTCATTCAGTCAACAACAGGAATGAAAAGATTTACAGGCACAGATGAATATCGACTCTTGTTTTCATACTGTTACTAATATTACCGTGTTGCCTGAAGTCTAAGCCATGTTGTAACTGAAAATGAGGAAATCACAGACAGGCTGCCGAATGACGCAGTATGTATTTTGTATTCTTGTTCTCACACAGTTCCAGGAAAGTATGACAGCGAGGGAGAGGAATGCAAGTCAAGTGCAGCTCTGGTGAAACACCTTCTGTCTGATTCAGTCATCAACAAGAAACGTGAATGCGACTAAAGTGGGAAACCTTTTCACAACTCGAACAAAGAGCAATCACGAACAGTGACCACCTCTTTGACACCTCAGATCGCCTTTGACCTTCCCTGAATATGTATAGAAACTAATTTTTGTACACCTCAAAGTGAGAACTGTTTGATTTACCGACAATAAGTGAGTCACATGTCCTTGATTCCCACATAGGTTTCCAACTCAGCTTGCAGCCAGGTGGCAGTTGCTCATGGCTCTGCTGGATAATGCACTATTATAGAGAAAGAAAATGAAAGTTGGAACTCTTATTGGCTCTGGGTTTCGAATAATCTTGCTACGTGTTCTGCCATTCTCGGATTTCAGTGCTAAACCAGTTTTTCAGTTCATCCGAGATGCAGGAGAGTCGACGTTTCTGGCAGGAGCAGAATTCATCATCTCCAGTGATCACTTTATCTGAGGAGAGAAAATGAACAAAGTTTCACACAGCGACTAATAGGAATTGCATTCCGTTTCAGCATGGTAGCAGGTATGGGCTAGCAAAATCAAAGCCAGATTTGCTGATGAGAACAACAAGCACGACCGCTCAGATAGAGCAATTCCTTCCTACCGCTTATTCGGCAGAACTGGTGCAGTTGCTGTGAGTATGCTGCAGGGCATCATCAGGTACATGCTCTTAGGTTTCCGGTTTTGACCTGTGTGCTCGCGTGGCTGAGCAACCCGAGACTCTGATTTCAGATTCCACTTCTTAAGAAGTCTTGTGTTTGCATCCCTGCGCGGCCACGTGTGCTAATGCATTAAGCTGGCAACGTTTTGCAGGGATGAGTTTTGTTAAAGTTGAACAGACAAAAAGCAGTCATTTCTTCTAACCTGGCTATGATGTGGCACAGCAGAAAACAACCAACATGTCAGTGCCCATGTTTTCCCCTTCTGCTCTAGTTGTCACGTTCCCCTCCAGCTCGAAAGGCCACCAGCATAATATGCAACTCAAAAACAGGCTGCGCCAATGTTTCACCGTTTCTCTGAAAGTGAATGGAGATATTTATTTCCCTGTTTATGTGAAATTAGGTTCTACATTGATCTGCTCGCAGTTTCCTGTTGTTGTTGCGAAAAGGAGGGAAATTGCGATGTGAAACTTGGTTACTTTTCCCTAATTTCCTTAATTTCTGTCCTGATGAGAGAAGCTGGTGATTGGTCCTCTCGATCCGGTGGAGACATCAGCCCAATTGTTAACCTCATTTAATCGAGACTGTAATTGGTAATCTTCACTTTTCATGGTTCATTCTTAGTCAGATCTGATTCATGTTACTTGAGCACTTTCCTGGAAGTATTGGTGCACTAAGGCGTCAGTGCGTTGAAAGCACCATTTGGAATTGCCTCACTGCAATTTGTGTGAGCAGCTCATGACCCAGACGACTCGCTCTGCCTGACAGACAGCATTTATGAGCCCGTGTGTCTGAAAATAGATTCTCTTTGTCAGTTCTGCTTCTGTTCATCAGTTGTCAGTTTTTGGTTTCGCTGGAGAGCTGCGCGAGCAACATGAATTGTGAGGTATTTTCCGCAGCCAAAATCTCCCACTGAGAAGTTGGTATTGTGTCCAGAAGAATGGTCATTGGCAGCCTAATACCAGAAAAAAATGATTCGTTGCTGGTTTTAATCGAAGCAGGCTGTGGGAGTTATCTCAAATGGGAGCGTACTCGCTTTGCATGCGAGAGATTGCGGGGTTGCTAGCTGCGTTCTCCATCCCCTTTTAGGGCGGCACCGTGGCTCAGTGGTTAGCACTGCTGCCTCACAGCATCAGTGTTCCACGTTTGATTCCTGTGC
Source organism: Chiloscyllium plagiosum (assembly GCF_037043375.1). Classification (NCBI taxonomy): domain Eukaryota; kingdom Metazoa; phylum Chordata; class Chondrichthyes; order Orectolobiformes; family Hemiscylliidae; genus Chiloscyllium; species Chiloscyllium plagiosum. Next base: position 103,242,086 of record NW_028270183.1, read on the forward strand.
GTAGTTTGCACATTCTCCCTGCGCCTGCGTGGATTTCTTCCCACACTCCAAAGGTGTGCAGGGCAGGTGAATTTTACATGCTAATTTTCCCATAATGATCAGTGCATTGGTTCGAGGGAAATTGGTCTGGGTGGGTTACTCTTTGGAGGGTCGGTGTGGCCTAGTTACGCTGAAGGGCCGGTTTCCATACTGTAGGGAATCTAATCTAACCATCTTACAGAAAACTCGCCCAACACACTGACCAAGTGATGAGTGCCTATTCAAACTGGTGTTCGCCACAGCAGCATCTCAGAGGGGCTGAGCCCGTAAACAAACGCTCTATTTGCCAAATTTTCACGTTTATTCTTTTTCAACTTTCCTGTCTGTATACAGATCCATATGCCTTTGAAATGTTGAGAGTATACCAGACTCCACCACTAAATCTGACAATTCATTCCAAACACGCAAACCTTTCTGTGTGAAAAAAACAATGTCCTTCAGATCCCTTTTAAATTTTACCACTCTCCCCTTAAAACAGTGTTCCCTTGCTTTGAACTTGCCTGCCATGGGAAGAAATATTCATTGACCATTTACTCTACCGTCTCCTTCATATTGATATGAACCTCTGTAAGCCGATCCCTCAGCCCTCAAGCTCCATGGAAATTTTTCACATCCTATCCAGCTTTACGCTACAGTCCAAACAGTGTAAGCCTTGCAACATCCTCATAAATATTATCGAACTTACGCCAAGTTCGCCATTGCAAGTGTGTGTGGGTAAGTGCCTGAAGTGAGGCGATGCTGAAACACTAATCATGAAAAACATGGTTGTGGGGGTTTGTGTGGCAGCGTAGCAGAGATGTCGAAGGAGCTGTCTTTAAACTATAACCTCGATCCAGTCATTGATTTGAATTCCCACCACAACCAGAACCACAGGTGAAGTCATGAAAAACCTATAAACATTGAGATGTCATGATTTGATCCCATATTCGGCTGTTTTTTGACAGGAATTTCACTAACTAAGGCTGAGGGACTGCCCAAGCTCAACGATTCAAAACTATGCGTGCATTTACTTGACTATTCGAACACAGGAACTCGGACTCATTTTTGTGTGTTTCACAGTTACTCGGTGTAAATTTAAAACAACCTCTGGTTATGCAGAAGAGTTCAAAGCTGGATATTCTCCACTGAAAATGCACAGGAAGAGGCAATCTCTTATTACTTTTGTTGTAAACTGATAACTTAGACTGTTTAAACTGACAGAATAACGCGGATCCATCCATCCTCTTGGGCACCTTTAACCGCGTTAATATCAGCAAAGGTAAACTCACACTAAGAGGAATGGGCTCATTGTGGTGAATTGTTAAGGAGTAGTGTGTGAGTCAGAGTGAATAGTGGTCAGTAAATACTGACACTGACATTGAACGTTGCAACACCAGCTCCTCCCTCACTTGCTGTCTCATGCCTCCCAGACATCATTGCCTTTCACATTTTCCTCTCGTCCGTTCCACTTCTCAACTTATTCCCGACAGCTTGCAAGTGTTCCCTTAGAAACTGTAGCTTTAGGAAACGTATTACTGGGATAAAGTCATTACTCAATGTGATGGGATGCACCGTCAATCCCTAATTACTCGAGAGATTGAGATTTTGAGTTACTCCGCATAACCCTGGATGTCCTCAGTTCCGGGGTACAGGCATGATGCCATGAGGCAAGGGTTTAGACGTAGTGATATTGAAGGAACAGCGAAATATTTTCAACTGGGAAACGCGAGAACCTTGGAGGGGTAATTGCTGTGATAGTTTTCGCTTGTATTTGCTGCCATTGTCCTTCCAGACAGATGCTGATCGATCACTGAATTGTTCTGGCAGGATCTGGGTGCAGCCAGGATTTAGTTTTCATTCGGATAATTCACAAGAAGAGAATTAAATCTACATCTCCTAACTGGGAATGAAAGCCTGTTCCTGGCAATGCAAAATCAGACTCGTATGCAGGGATGTCCATTGATACTGCAGGAGACTTTGGGACTTGTACAAACTCTCGTGCCTGCTCTTCACGTCATAATCGTCTTCGTCAGCAGTGTTTCTCTCTCCAAGTTTCCAAGTCGGTTCATATTATCACCCTTGGTTTCAATGTGAAGAAAGCAACGCTGTGATAATCTGATGTTGTTCAGCAGATATACTGCAGCAAGCTAAGTAAAGACTGATGCAAACACGAGCTCGTTTTGAGCTGCGCTGATGTTTTGGCAGCAAGAAAGGCATCGTTCAACTCGCCTCATTTCGGGTGACGGGCTCGAAATGACCAGTGGTTTCTCGCTGAATTAGTTCAGGCTCTGGAATGTAAAAAACTTCAAATATGAAAGTACAGTGAAAGGAAATGGTTCACAGAGTGAGGAATTCCAAGTGAAACAGTGATGGTGATTATGTTTGCTGATTTTTCACCTTGTGAATGCTGCTTCCCTGATGTGGACGTTTACATTACCTATAGACAAACTGTCACAGCCAAACCTGGTTTTTGGGTCAGTGACGGAATTGGTAACATGCCTGACGTCGAGTTAGGGGATTGTCGGTTCGCATTTAAAATCGCGAGGATGCAGCGTGCTCGTCCATTCCTGTTGTCTGTCAGGAACGGAAGGGTTTGGGTTTTCGAATTTACAGTTTCTTTCGTCCACTTCAAATTCTAGCTCAGAGCAACGTCTCTCATTGTCTGTAGAACTGGCTTTGGTTTAACCAAAAGCTGCCTTTTGGCGGTTGAACTTGCATGTTGGAGCGGACAGCTGAAGTGAAGCACAAGGAGCTGGTCAAATCCTGAGAACTCTGCCACTCTCGGGGAATGTGTCTGTGTGTCTCTTTCTGTCGGAGACACGACGTGGGTAATAACACAGTGTGACTATGTCAAACTTCAATCCCATTGTTGTGTCATCTAAGATCAAAGCGAGAACCTCACTGCCATTTGCACTGGAAACATCAGAACACATAAGGTTATGGACCAAAGCTGGAAACAGGGAATGGAATAGACGAATGTCTTTAAACCAGACTGCACCATGGGCCAAATGGGCTTTCCCATTCTGCAAAACTTGAAGACGAGTAGAAACCAATCTGCAGTGAAACTGATCAGAAATGAAAGGGAAAAGCCATTTCATTGAGAATAAGTGCAAGAGCGTCTGTCTTCATTCAGTGTAATGTTGTAGTTAGGATTTGGAACTAGAATTTCCATGGCATTAGTTCTATTTTCGGACAGGGAATGAACGTTTAATTGTGCAAGTATATCGTGGTAGCAGTATTTCTGACCACTGGTCCGAACCTGGTAATGCTTGGTTTTGTGCCAGGTTATCAAAAATCAAAAAGATGCAGGTTTTGGAAATCTGAACTAAAAACGAGAATTGATAGAGAAACCCGCTACACCTGGCAACGTCTGTGGAGAGAAACAGATTTTTTTTCAGATGGACAGGAAAATCAGTTGGGAAAATGATAATCTTACCTGTCGAATCAGGATATTTATCAAAATCACTCTTGAGCTTACAGACGTCGAATTTACAATCTTAAAAGGACTTAATCAGCTGTCATGCTATTTTCATTTTCCTGAGCTGGTGGAAGGCTATGTTTTAATGGCTACATTTCCTTTTGCTTTCTGTTATTTAGCAGTCACGCCGAATGGAGAATTGTTTCTTTCAGTGTCTGCCTCAATATGTGTATTCGTTTTTTTCTATATTTCTCTCTGTATCCTCCTAGGCCTTTTTCACATTCTCCGACTCTCTGGCTATCCATATCCCTCATTTCCCATTTCTGCTCTTGAAAAGTGTGACATTCAGAGACAGTTTGAGATTCGAACTGCTGAGAGGCTTGCTGACGCCTGGATGGAGTCGGTCGAAGTAGTCTCATATTCTCTGGATAATGCGTCTGTCACTTCGACCTGAGGCAAGGAGACATTTCTTCCTCAAAATCTAAAGACCCTTTCGAAGTTAAAGTTGAATTCCTTATCCAACAGGAAAAGAAAGTAACTACATGATAGCTGAAGAAGAACAAGGATGCATTTACTGTTGGTGTACAACAAATGAATGGTGACAGCAGAGACTGAGGGTGATCATGTCGTGGTGTCAGTGCCATTACCACAACATTCCCCGGGAATGCTGCAGTGTCTCCTGCCTCACCACTTAATTTCCACAAAACTGGGAATGAAGGAATGAGAATACGAGGATGAGAAGCAGAAGTGCTTGTGGAACTGCGAGAAGAATCTCCAGGTTAAAATAGTAGTTAAAAAGAGCAACATACACTACTGGATTTAAACCTGGAAAATGATGCCGGAACTCGAAATCAGAATATATAGCAATTCAAACAGGACACTGAGTTTCTCGATCAGCAACACAATCCTTGCGAGAAATAACGAGCTTTCAATACAATGAGCAGGCACCAGTGTGATGGGAGGTGCTTTCACCAGCTAAGCCACGGCGCCACGTTAAAAGCCAGATTTGTCGTCCATATGTGCAATGCCTGAACCACTTGATCACAGGAATTCGAAAACGCGTTTTCTGTATTAGCGTTGCTCCGTATGAATGGCAATCAAACTTTGCTTGTGCAAAAGCAGACATTTCAATGCTGAGCATGCCCTACTGAAAAGGCACAGAAAAAGACAGTATCCTTTTGCATTGGCATCCAACCGATATTTTCATCTGTTTAAACTGACAGAATAAAGGGGATGTGCTCATCTCCTCTCGCGTCCCATTAACCACGTTAATACACACGCAGGGAAGTTCAAACCAAGATGAACAGGTTCATTGTTGTGAATTGACAGCAGTGGTGTGTGAGTCATTGCGAACAGTGAGAAATAAATGCTGAACCAATAGCACTGACACTGAGCCTTGCACCATTAGCTCCACATTCACATCTTGTGTCATGTCTCCTCGGCATCAGTGCATTTGACTTTAATTATTCTACCCTGCACCTCTCCTCAAGTTATTCCCGTCCGCTTGCAGTGTCGAATTAGTACATGCAATTATTAGAAATGCATTTCTGGGACACAGTTGTCTTTCAATGAGATAAGATTCACTGCCCATCCCTAATTATCCCAAAGATGTAGGGGACGAGTTACTTTTGTCAACTCCTCAAAGACGCCACTCCTGACGCCACTCTGTCAATGTAACCCACTGAGGGAAGAGCAAACTGACGCCACTCAGTCAGTGTTACTCACCCAGGGAAGGACAGACTGACCCCACAATCTCAGTGTAACTCAGCAGACTGATTCCACACTGGCAATATAAGTCATTCTCTGAAGAGCAGTCTGACCCCACTCTATAAATATAATTCCCTCAGGGAAGATCAGACTGATCCCATTCCGTCTATGGCACTCACCCAATGAATGAACACTAACCCCACTCTACCAATGTAACTCGCCAGGGAACAGCAGACGGAAGCCAGACTGTCAACATAAATTATCGAGAGAAGATAATACTGACCCCCCTCTTTCTATGTCACTCAGGCAGGGAAGAGCAGACTGTCACCACTCTGTGAAAGAAATTCGCCCAGGGAAAGCAGACTGACCCTACTGTATCTGCGTGACTGAAACAGGTAAGAGCAACTAACCCAACTCTGTCAACGTATCTCCCTCAGGGAAGAAGACCCTGACCACTCTCTGTCCATGTAGCTCACCCAGGAAACAGCAGACTTACTCCACACTGTCTATTTAAGTTCACAAAAATCCTCTGAAGTACGTCCTATCCAGACACTCCTATTACAGAGAAATCACTGTCTCTGTAACCGTGTGCGTTCAATGGCGATTCCAAATAACCTGCAAATGTTTAGAATGTGGCAGCAAACCAGAGCAACCACACAGAAATTGGGCGAATGTGCAAACTTCCATCAGGCTGTCACCTAAGCCTGGAATGGAAACCAAACCCGACAGCAGTCGTGATTATAAAATGGCAGAACTGAAACCTAGCAAAAAGAATTGCATCCCTGTGTGTTGCAACGATTCTGAGTATTAATTCAGCCCCCCTTACTGTAGTTAATTTCCATTTTCATCACTGCCAACCTTCTTCAAAGCAAAGCACGCACTTGCTTTTTTCAGACTTCCTATATCCCGCTCTCATCCCGCTTTTTACCGAATCAGATTTCTGACTTTACAAACTACGTCATAACAGGTTGACAACTGCAGAATGAGCTTTGTTCCGTTCTCCCCTGATGATGATGGTAGTAATCCGGCATATTCGAGTAGGACTTGAGGCACTTGCGGGTGGTGTATTCGCGGCATTTTGGCATCTTTTTTTCATTTTCGGTCGACTATTTCGAGTTCATTGCGCAGACTTCTGAAGAAGACTTTTTGGAGTCGAAATGGTAACTGTGTTTTCTCTCGAAAGACAGACGTAGCTTTATTTCTGTTCTCTTATAAATTGATCTTCTTCTGATCTTTGCAAATGATGTAGGGCGCATTACTATTGCTCGGTTTGAGTTTTAAAATCAAGAGAAACATGAAGGACAGAATATCAAAGAACACAAAGTTCTGAGTTGTTAACATACTTTTTGCAGCAATGGTGGACATGAAGGTCAAATTAAGATAACGGTTCAAGAACACCGTTAGTCTGTGGAAGTGGTATGTGACTTTAGTCCCAAATATATGTTTCCGTTCTTCCAGTACATCTTTTTGACTCCCAGAAAACTTTGATTGTTTTCTGTATTCACTTTGTTTCGCGACATCTGTCTTCTGGTCGACCAGGGACAACTTGAATTTGCGTCTGCATTGAATAAGATTTCGCTCTTTCTTTCGAGAAGCAAACCTGTGCATTATGTACCACTTACCATGCTGATGGCTAAGAAGTTCAAAATGAATTACGGTTTACGGATCGTGAGCAAGAATGAAGTGATCCACTTGCGAACAGATGTCACCACGCCCTATTCCTACATCGGGCCTGAACGGTCTATTGGCAGAGTCTGCAGACAGGAAATGTCGAAGTGACTAGTCCTTTGTTCAGTTTGATTTGATACCAATGGTAGTGCTGTTCTGGTGCAGAAATGTGTCAACATCTCTGACGTTAGAGTCAATATTTAAGTCACATCTACTCCATGGAGTGTCTTCTCATATCTGAACATGCTGACACGAAAACATCTAGCTCCGATAGCAAAACTTTTTTTCATTAAACTGGGAGTATGTTTAACTTAGCAATTCAGACAGCCATGATGAATAATTGGCATTTGGTTCTTCAAGCTGACCTCTCCACACCAACTGCTCCAACGAAGGCCGTGGATAAGTTCCCCATCGATTATTTTGGTCAATTTTAGCCTCAACAACAACCAATTGTTCTGAACAATGCTACACCACAAACAGAGGGCTAAGTCTGATTTTCATCGTTAATTTTCAATTTCAGTTCTTAATGCACAGTTTCTTACGAATGTGGACAGCAGAAGACCGTTAACATTTCATTTCTAATATTTCCAGAAAATTCTACTCCGCTGATATCGCCTTGCCTTTTCACATCGCAAGCCAGGAACCTGAATCAGTCGAGTTCCTTTCCACACATGGAATTGCTTTTTTTCTAAATCATTGACTGCTGATATAATAGATTATTGGCCTTGAGAGTCAGCTGTAAATTAGGTTGAACTTTCTCAGCTTGACTTTCAACTGATCCTGAAAAAGATGTCATCACCTGCAGGTAAATGTATTGCATTGCTTCTTGTTTTGCTGAATTCCACCCCCCGAACATCCAAATTTCATGATAGTTCGTCAAATGTGTTGACACTGATTCGTGTTGAAAGTTGGTGGCTTTTTGTGTCTCGACACATAATTTATTCAATTAGATGACTGGGTCAGTCTTGAAATTACTTCGGATTCTTCACAGTTGAAAATTTACTTTCGATTGAATGCAAAGCTCAAGCTCCACGAAATTCAAATTCTGCAAATGAATTAATGACTTTTAAAAGACTCTACGCTGTGAATAGGATTCGAACGTGCGCAGGGCGACCCCATTGGATTTCAAGTCCAACGCCTTAACCTCTCGGCCATCACAGCTGCGGCAAGCCTGTTAATTTTCATAGTAAAAAAAACTGAATTCATTTGTTGGAAGAACAAATTGTCAAGACCCAAATATTTCGCCAAATCCTTTGCAGATGCCCAGACGAACGGTACCTTCGCAGATTGACAGGCTTTCACCGCAAACTAGATTCTGACACAGCTGAAGTTATGGGAATGATTCTTCGTAGAATTATAGAGTCACGGATGTACACCACACGAAGAGAGGATCATTGTCTCACTGCGTCCGATCGATTTTGACTCAATTGCTCATCATTTGGTGCCAAATTAGATATGCTGTTGTGTTTTAATATTCATCGAAATATGGTATTAGAAATATTGATGCTAAGTCCATAAACACTCGCTACATTCGTAAAAACATATCGGAATTAGAAAGAATGCAGAACCAATTTACATGAATGGATCCAGCAACTAATCCGTAAGTTCTGACATCAGGTAATGAATTTGTGAGCGCAAAAGGGGAAGATTAACCAAAGATTTGGAACTTGAAATCGTCTTGACGGAATTATTTGCAAAGTTTTTGCGGTTGTTCTAGAGTCATCAAGTCCTTGAACAATACAACACGGAATGTGGTCCTTCTTTCCAACTTGACCATGGTGGACAGTTATCCTAAATTAATAGGTCCCATTTGCCAACATTTGGCCCACATCCCTCAAAACCTTGTTACTCTATATCCATCCAGATGCCATTAAATGTTACAGTTGTACCAGTCTACAACAATTTCTCTGGCAGCTCATTCTGGACACGACTGAAAAAGTTGCCCCTGACGTCCCTTTTAAATCCTTACCCTCTAAATGTAAACCGATGTTTTCTAAATTTTGACTTCCTCACCAGCCGGAAAACACCATGACGAGTCAACCTATCCATGTCCCTCATGATCTAATAAATAGCAACGATTTGACTTTATCATACTTGTCAGGAGGGAGATGTGTGGAGATTATTTGTCGAAGGTTTGAAGTAGAAAGTCTGATGTACAGATGTTTAGAAATGCATCTTGGAGAAGTTTTTAATAAGTCATTGCAGTCTAGTAGCCGTTGTAGCAGTCTGTTATGAAAGCTGCAGAAGGATTTCAGGGCACGAGAAGGAAGCATTATTTCCAATGTATGGTGGCTCAGTTCGACCGCACTTGGACGACAGTATGAGGAATTACAATCCTCAATTTAGGAAAGATACTGATGCCATATGAGGAATACCACGAATGGTGTTTCGCCTTGATATCATGGATGAACGTTAGTCCTCTGAATTTTAATTGGGCAAATCCGGCCTTTTTTTAACAGTTTCAAAACAAGAGAGGTAATCTCATTGAGAGTTGCAAAATATTTGAAGAGATAAACAGGGTGGTGCAATTAAATTTTGTTCCCTCATTGGTGAATCTAGAAGCAGGAGAGGAGAATTTTAAAATGAAGCATTGTGATTTATGACCAGGATGAGAACTATTGATTTTTGTCTTAGCCTTGAGAAATCTCACTAATCAGCGCTACAGTGAGCCTTGGATATTTGGTCTTTGAATGCATCACTATCAGCCTGACCCGCCGACACTTACTGCATCACTATAGACCTGACCCCTCACACTTACCGCCTTAATATCAGCGTGAACCCCTCAAACTTACTACATCACTATCCATCTGGCGCCCTCACATTTACTGCGCCACTTTCACTTCGAGACCATCATTTTGACTGCGTCACTATCAGCCTGACTGCCAAGCACTTACTTTGTCACTATCAGTCACACCCTTACACTTCCTATGTTACTATCACCCTGACTCCTTACACTTACTGTGTCACTATCAGCCTGACTCCATCACACTTATTATGTAAGTATCAGACTGACGCCTCACACTTACGGTGTCACTACAACACTGCCTCCTCAAACTAACTATGTCACTATCATCTTGACCCGCTCACATTTACTGCCTCACAATCACACTGACCACCTCACACCTTCTGCTTCACTATGAGCTTCAACACTCACACGTACAGCATCACTACCAGCCTGACTCACTCACACTTATCACCTGACAAGCAGAATTACTCACTCAAATTTATTTCATCATTATTAGGCTGAGGCACTCACACTGACAGCGTCACTAACAGCCTGACACCCTCATGCTTACTGCGTTGGTATCTCCCTGATCCCCTCAGAATTACTGCGTCACAATCACTCTGACCCCCTCATACTTGATGCATCACTATACTTTTGGCACCCTCATACTTCCTGCATCACTCACACCCTGACACATGCGCACCTACTGCATCCCTATCAGCCAAACCCCACTCACTCACGGCGTCACTCTCTCTCTAACCTGCTCACACTTCATGCATCACCATCACCTTGATACCCTCTCACTTAGTGCATCAATATCAGCCTGACCCCCTCACGCTTACTGCATCACTCCCAGCCTGATCCCTTCAAATGTACTGTGTCACTATCAGACTGACCCACTCATACTTACAGCATCACTATCACCTTGAGCCCCCAAACTTAGTGCGTCCAGATCACCCTGAACCTTTCACTCTTCTTGCGTCACCTTCAGCCAGACCCTGCACACTATCACTCTAACCTCCTCATACTTGCTGCATCACTATAACTCTATCCCACTCACACCGTGTGTGTGTCACTATCACCCTGACAACTCATACTCACTGCACCACTATTATCCTGACTCCATCACAATTAATATATCATTATCAGCCTGACCCCTTACACTTACTGTGTCACTATCAACCTGTCCCCTCACATTTCCTGTGTCACTTTCAATCTGACACCCTCAATGTGTCTGTGTCACTTTCACCCTAGCACCTCACACTTGCTGCATGGGTGTCTACCTGAAACCTCGCACATGTTGTGACACTATCATCCTGAGCGGCTCACACTTACTGCGTCACTAGCACACCAACACTCTCACCTTCACTGCATCACTATTAGCCTGACCCGCTCACACGTTTTGCGTCACTACTACCCTGACCTCCTCACAATTGCTGTGTCGCTATCAGCCTGAGCCCCTCACTATCACGCTGACCAAGCTCACAATTACAGCATCACTATCAAACTCACCACCTCACACTTCCTCTGTCATTATCACCCTGACCCGCTCACACGTAATGCGTCACTGTCACACTGAGACACTCACATTCTCTGCGTCGTTATCAGCCAGACCCGCCGGCACACAGCGTCACTATCAACCTAGCCCCTCACACTTGCATGCCTCAATATCAGCGTGAACCCCTCACACTTACTGCGTCACTGTCCATCTGCCTTCCTCACACTTACTGCACCAGTTCCACCTTGACATCCTCATTTTTACTGCGTCACTATCAGCCTGACAGCCCCACAAATATTGCGTCACTATCAGTTACGCCCTCGCAATTCCTATGTTAATATCACCCTCACTCCTAAAACCTACTGCGTCACTATCAGCCTGCCTCCATCACACTTTTTGCGTCAGTATCAGACTGACGCCTCACGTTTACCATGTTACTAAAACTCTGCCCCATCACACTGACTGCGTCACTATCACTCTGAACCACTCACACTTTTTGTATCAGTTTCAGTCTGACGCCTTGCACTTACTGTGTAACTAAAACTCTCTCCCCTCACACTGACTGTGTCACTATCAGCTTGACCCCTTCACACTTAGTGCGTTAATATCAGTCTGACCCCTCAGACTTACTGCGTCACTCTCACTCTGATCCTCTCTCATTTACTGCGTCACTTTCACCCTGACCTCCTCACATTTACTGCGTCAATATCACCTTGACCCACTCACACAGTCTTTGCCATTTTCACCTTGTCGGCCTTATTTTTACTGCGTCACCATCAGCCTAACCACCACACACTTATTGCGTCACTTTCAGTCACTCCCTCACACTTCCCATGTTACTATCACCCTGAATCCTTACTCTTATTGTGTCACTATCTGTCTGACTCCTCACACTTACTGTATCACTATCAGCCTGACTCAATCACATTTATTGTGTCAGTATCAGACTGACGCCTCACACTTATCTTGTCACTAAAACACTGCCCCATCACATTGACTGTGTCACTATCAGCCTGACCCCCTCACACTTACTGCTTCACTATCGCAATGCCCCTCTCTCACTTACGACGTCATTTACACCCTGACACCCCACACTTGCTGTGGCACTATCACACTGAGGGCCTTACACTTACACTTACTACGTTACTATCACACTGGTATCTCACACCCACTGTGTCACTATCATCCTGAGCCGTTTACACCTATTGCGTCACTATCATTTTGACCCCAACTGCGTCAGTCTGATACTGACACAATAAACGTGATGGAGTCAGGCTGATAGTGACACAGTAAGTGTGAGGGGTCAGACTGCATCAATATCAGCCTGACCATCTCACACATACTGCGCCACTTCCAGGCTGACTCCCTCACATATACTGCGTCATTATAAAACTTACCCACTCATGCTTACTGCGTCACTATCACCCTGACTCGCCACTCTTGCTGCATCAAGATCATTGTGCCCCCATACACTTACAGCGTAACTATCATCCTGACAATGTCATACATACTTCGTCAAGGTCAGACTGATCCCCTTAAACTTAATGCGTCAATATCAGCTTCAACACTCACATTTACTGCGTCACTTCTAGCACTACCCCTGCACTCTTACTGCAACCTTATCCACCTTACCCCGTCGCATTTACTTCATCACTATCAGCCTGAGACACTCACACTTACAGCTTTACGACAACCTGGCCCTGTGAGTGCATTTACATCACTGACACCCTGACCCCTTGCCCATACTGCGTCACTATAAGCCTGGCCCCTCAAATGTTCTGCGTCACTATCACACTGACATCTCACACTCACTGCGTCACTGTCACCCTGACCCCATCACACTTGCCATGTCACCATCACAATGACACATTCACACAGTCTGTTTCACTGTCATCCTGACACCTCACACTCACTGGATCACTGCCATCCTCCCCCTCATACTGACCTGTCACTGTCATCCAGAGCCGCTCACACTTATTGCGTTCCTATCACTCTGCTCCCAACACACTTACTGCGTCACTATCAGCCTGACACTCGCACACTTCCTGCATCACTATCAGCCTGACCCCTCACAATTTCACCGTGTCTATCAGTCTGACTCCTCACATTTCCTGCATCACTGCCACCCTGTCACTTAACACTTACTGGCCAGTATTAGCCTGACGCCCTCAACATACTGCATCAATATCAGCCTGAACACTCACACTTACTCCGTCACCATCACGCTGACCCCCTCATACTCACTGCGTCACTATCACCCTGTTCCCTCACATTTCCTGCATTAGGATCACTCTGACTCACGGACACTTCCTGCATCACTATCAGCCTGACCCCGCACACATACTGTGACACTATCAGCCTGACCCCACCACACTTACTGCTTCACTATCAGACTGACCCCTCACACTTACCGCATCACTAACAGCCTGACACCTCACACTTACTGCGTCACTATTCCCCTAACACCTCACTTTTATTGGCCACTATCAGCCTGATGCTCACAACTTACTGTGTCACTGCCAGCCTGAACGCACACACCCTATCACCCTGACTGTCTCACACTCACTGCGACAGTCTCTGCCTGACCCCTGCACACTTACTGCGTCACTATCACCCTGTCCTCTCCCACGTTATGCGTCAGGATCAGCCTGACATAGTAACACTTACTGCATCCCTATCAGCCTGATCTCTCTCCAATTACTGTGTCACTATCAAACTGACCACTCACTCTTACTGCGTCACTCTCACACTGACCCCTCACACGAAGTGCTTCACTATCACCCTGACCACCTCACACTTACTGCGTCACTATCGGTCTGATCCCTCAGACTTACTGCATCACAATCACTCTGACCCCCCCAAACTGCGTACATATCGGCCTGATCCACTCACATAATCTGCATCACTACCACGCTGACACCTCACCCTCATTGTGTCACTATCATCCTCACTCCATCACACTTATTCAGTCACTGTCAGCCTGATTCCCTGTAATGCAAAATTATCATTTCTTGTGAAATCAGTTTGAAACAAAGAAGTATGGACCTAACTTTGCAAAAAGACCGAAAAAATGTAAAGTTCAACCTAATTTTCATCTGACTCTCAAGGCCAATAATCTATTATATCTGCAGTCCATGAAGTAGAAAAAGCAATTCCATGTGTGGAAAGGAACTCGACTGATCCAGGTTCCTGGCTTGAGGTGTGATAAGGCAAGGCGATATATAGTATAAAGGGAATATGTGAAAACCGTCAGGCGTCCATTTTATGAGGCGTCTTGCAAATGTGTTGGGTCCACTCTGCAAATTTCAAAATTAAACTTTTCCTTTGCTCTTGGTAGCATTTGAGTCGAATCGATTGAAATCCCACGGCAGTAAACTTGGGGGCTCGCCTGGGACCCTGCGACTGGGTAAGATTTTGAAGATTCCCAGGAGGTGTACGCGCCACTGCCTTGAAGGTCTTTCACTCCATCTCGAGCACTGAATTGGCCCCTTTGCATGAGAGAACTGGGTATAAGTGGATCGCTCCAGAGTCGCGTTCCGAATCGAATAGGGTCGGGGTAAGAGTTGTGGCTAACGTAATCCGACATGGAGACTCGTTCGAAGAGAATAAATGAACCAGGAAGCGGGACCAGTGAACTCTCACGCGATATTCGAGTAAAACTCAAGTGAAAGGATTGCCGTCTCGAGAGAGTTTAAGAGACAGCAAGATTAACGTCGGTATAGACTTGAAGCCACCATGTGCCACGTTGGAGTCGCCAAAGCTGTACCGGTTACGTGGGTTCTTGGTTTGTGAAAACCAAGGCAATGAGGCGGTCGCAACCAATGAGAGGGGACCTCGGCAGGTAAAAACAAGTTATATTGGCAAATGGAAGATTATGGTATCGTGAGAGAGAGAGACAGACAGACAGACAGAGAGAGATGTTCACTTTTCCAATATCCATGAAAATCGGCTCCAACAAGAGCGAACAAAAAGAGGGCCGATAGACAACTCGGAATGATCAAGAAAAAATACAATATATGATAAATAATTATGGCCCAGTTTCTGTAAAGCAGTTAAAAATGTAAATCAAGGAATGTGGATTTCTGGAGGAAGGAAGTTTTAGTAACATGCAGTTGCAAATGCTGAGGTCACCGTTGGAGGAGAGAGAGAAGGAGAAACGGAAGGGTAAAATAGAACCTGTGAATTGGAGTGCTTATAACATGTTGAAGGCTGAGCCTGATTTCAGGGAAAGAAAATCTCGAATAAAGGATAGATCAAGTACACGTACAAACACCAACGCACATGCACACACACACGGAAAACAACCTAATGAAGCTGTACAGTGTCTTAAGACTGGATCAGATCCAAGTCAACGGTCGCCGCCTCAGGGTCTTCTGAATCACCAATAGCATATCGTACCCACAATCAATTGAAGCAAGAATCACTAAAGAAGTTGAGACAATGTCCCAGTACCTTAAGCGCCTCACGAAAGTCGATAACGTCTATTGTGGACTGATACCACCCAAGGACATAACGACGGCAGAGATCACACCGTATGAGGCACACCTGAGGAGCAGCTTCATCAATGGAATGAAGTACGAAACAACAAAATAGGTAAAATATACGGGTATTACCGGGGACACGGGAAAGCTGAATTAGATAGAACAATACGTGATACATGCTGAAAAATTGCTGGCTCAAGAGAACCATAACCGGAAATTAAAGATGCAACAGCAATCACATAAACCTCAGCTTATTATGATGCAAATGGTCGTTCAGCCGTTGGAGTGAGGAACTGCGGGAAAAGAGAGAGGCAAAGGTGGAGTTCGCAAAAGAGGAAGGGATCGCGGAAGTGTGCTTGCAGAGATAGATCTGGCTAGTGCTTTGTTTGAGGAGCAATGGACCACTAGTCGAGACAGTGCCCGCACAGACAGCCTCAATCGGTCCTGGAGGCTGGACAGCATAGTGACTGACAGGGGACGACTGAGGTTGAGGTGGGCAGGCCACAAGGTACAGGTAAGCCTCTTTCCTTTACATTTGGGTATGAAGAATCCCTTATGCTAATCACTTCTACTAACATAACGGGCACTGAGATGTATCCCAACTCTATATTGAATATTGAGATTGCGGAGTGTGGACAATATATTCAATAAACCAATGATGCGTTTATGTCGATGCCTACCTCTATGTTATACGTGGAAGGTACACCAGTTACCTTTTTGGTAGATACATGGCCAGCACATTCACTTCTCAAATCAAGACAGTTCAGAGAGTTGACGCCAATAAAGATGAGTGGAATGTTTCTGAACTCAATGGAGGCATCAGGCTTCGTGATATGAGAGCGTTTTACCGCACCCATATTGTGTGAAATCAGTAATGTGTATACATTCTCATTCTCAATTTTGTTAGCGGAATTCTGTCCTTTACATTTGATGGCTCGGGATCTCATAGTGAGACTGGGGTTGTATTTGCTCAGTACTCCGACGGGCTTGCAGGTAATTCAAAGGGAAGATTCACAAGTGTAAACTGTAAAATACAACCCACGACCCCTTTTGTATGTCTATGAGTGGCGATTAAGCCGGAGAGCAATGAGTTCAATAAGCAATTCACTCGCCCTGGAAGCAGGTAACCATGTTAATCATATCAACATCGATTTTTGTTTCCGGGAATATGCTGCACTGCATAGCACACATACACCAGGATGGCCCTGTGCACCCATAAGAGAAGTATTGGTTCAGGAGATTGGTTAAACCAGGTCAGTTGTTATTGTGCGAATTTTATTGAAGGGATGACAGATGTGCAGTCAGTGTGAACTTATGTAAAGTACCTGTGACGGCAAGTAAATTCTATATTTTTGATGTGGAAGGCTGCGCTCCTCGCGTGTCACTGGCGAAGGTGTCCAGTGACAATTGGCAGGATTTGGGGCCATGGGTACTAAAGGCATAAAGAACGAAATGCTGAGTGTTCTGGGACGATGTGGGTATGTGGTTCAATGCAGATGTGCGGACATATAGGAAGAAATTAATTTGTCTAACTCAGGCAATAGAACAGTCGAGGTAACCCCCGCGAGCCCTGAAGAGCCTCGAAGGCTGGCCTGGCGTTTCCCTAAGATAAACTTCTCAGACGCAAGATTAATAACGGTCCCTACTGAATTATGGATAAAAGGCAAACATGATGTGGGGCTTATACGAGGTTGTGAACCAATACGAGTAACCACGAAGTCGGTGTATCGTCCTTGCAGTGCACAATGCCAGTTAAAACCCGAGGCCATAGAAGTAGTTACTCTAGTTTTTCAATCCTTCCCAAAGGCTAGAAGATAATCCCCTGTGTAAACTCACTTGTGAGAACTCACATTTTTCTGATCAAAAAGGCAACAAAAATTCCAAGTGAACCGGAGGAATGCAGGTTTGTTCAAGACCTGCAGGCAGTCAATAACAGTGTTGTCCCGCGCGCATCAAATGTTCCCAAACCCTATACAGTATTAGTTCCATTTCCACCGGACTGTGGATTTAGCAAATACATTCTTTAGTGTGACGGTGCATCCAGATAGTCAATTCTGGTTCGCTATTTAGTTCAAAGGGAAATCTTATGAGTTCACATGACTTTGTCAATGTTACTGTGAGTGACCCACCATACATAATGAGGCTATACGCAGGAGACTGGAGACTCTTGTTTTAACCCTGGGTCTGCGCTTCTGCAATCTGTCGACAATTGCTTAATAGTAGCACCGACAGAGGAACAATGTGAGAAGGATTCCCTTGCATTACACGAGGGAAGGGCACAAAGTCAGTCTCGCAAAGCTTCGATTTATGCAACAACAGGTGAAGTTCTTCAGTCACTTAATATCTGAACAAGGGAAGGCCATTTGTCAAGACAGAGTGCAAGTCATTCAGCAAATTCCAAGGCCTCACATGAAGAAACAATTGCTATCCTTTTTGGGCATACGCTCCTACTGAAGAACTTTTATCCCACATTACACAAATCTTGAGGCGCCCTGAAGTGACATGGCCCATGGAAAAGGGTAGCAGAACCATGGTCCGTTGCAATGGATCCCAGCGGCCGAGTTGAATTGAAAAAGACGTTTCAAAGTACACCGACACTGGGGATTCCGAATCCAAACAAGCCTTCTGTCAAACGGCAGATGAGAAACATGGCTGCATGACATCTGTGTTGTTGCAGGATCATGGGGGAAAATTCAGGCTGGCAGCTTATTTTTCGGCTAAGCTAGACCTCGTAGCGGCAGGATTGCGTATCAGATTGCCTGTGAGCTGTGGTTGCAGTGTCCAGGGATATAATCGGCTATGGCGACTTAACCAAACTGATCACACATGCAGTATCCTTACTGCTTTCCGAGCAAAAGACAGTACATACGTCGGCAGCGCGTTGACTCAGATACAATACTGTGTTATTGGAGAAGCCTAACATTGCAATAAAACGATCTAACGTCCTGAATGCTGCTAATCCTCTCAGTAGAGAAGGAGACGGAGACCCACATGATTGTATCGCTGTAATTAATGAAATGTGCTGCCTAGACAAGACTTGCAGAATTCACCAATTCAGAATCTAAATATGGCGTTTTTTTGTGTGGATGGGACAGCATTCAGGTGCAAGGAGATAGGTCAGAATTTTATTGGGCATGCTCTAGTAACTACCCATGAGGTATTCAAAGCGGGATCACTCGCTTCTCAACTGTCAGCGCAAGCAGCGGAGCTGATCGCCTTGACTGAGGCATGCAAATTGGCTAAGGGAAACACAGTGAATATTTAACCGATAGCAGATACGGATTCGGAGTTGCACATGATGTTGGAATCCTGTGGAAACACAGGGACGTCTTGACCTTCACCGGAAAGCCCATCACACACCCGTGATCAGATTTCTGATCTCTTGGAAGTGGTCGTATTCCCTAAATCAATCGCTGTGTGTAAATATGATGCCGCCACGAAAAATAATGATTCCGTTTCTCAAGGAAATGCAAGGGCAGACTCAGCGGCAAAGACGGCAGCCCAGCAGCCGGTAAATGATCAGCTTGACATGGGAGTGACAAAACTCCTTTCCCAAATAGCAGACGTACGGGAGTCACAGTCGATGTCCAGGCTGGAAGACACGTTTGAGTGGGAAAAAGCAGAGTGCAGTTTGAGGTAAGGGGTATGGTTTGGCCCCAATGCTAAACCTTTTCTACCACGACCATTATTAAATTCTATGCCAAACTGACACACGGTAAGGAACATGTGTCAAAAGAAAGGAGATATGACAGTATTTCAGCACAGTGGTACATTGAGGGATTTACTCATTACTTCCAGAAATATTGTGAACGACGTCTTATCTGTGCCACAATAATGTGGGGAGGGGAATACAGATGAGTTATGTCGCAT
Source organism: Chiloscyllium plagiosum (assembly GCF_037043375.1). Lineage (NCBI taxonomy): Eukaryota > Metazoa > Chordata > Chondrichthyes > Orectolobiformes > Hemiscylliidae > Chiloscyllium > Chiloscyllium plagiosum. The sequence goes on from NW_028270183.1 coordinate 103,261,471, forward strand.
TTCCGAAATCCCAAAAACAATTTGAACATTTATAACTGGATTTAAGCGAACTAACACCCTGCAAAGGAAAAAGGTATTGTCTGGTAATAGTTGATATGTTTTCAAAATGGGTGCAAGCGTTTCCTACGGCAAAACAGATTGCCAGTGCCGTTACCAAAGTCTTCCTAACTGAAATAATTCCGAGATGGAGCATCCCTGAGAGGCTTAGTAGTCCCAAGGTTTGTGAACGTTTATAGCTCCGGTCGAGGTTTAGGGTGTAGGTTTGCTCGCTGAGCTGTACGTTTGTTATCCAGACGTTTCATTACCTGGCTAGGTAACATCATGAGTGGCGACCTCCAAGTGAAGCGAATATGTTGTCTCCTGCTTTCTATTTATATGTTTGTCCTGGATGGGGTTCCTGGAGTTTGTGGTGATGTCATTTCCTATTCGTTTTCTGAGGGGTTGACAGATGGTAAATCGATCAATGTGTTTGTTTATGGCGTTGTGATTGGAGTGTGAGGCCTCTCGGAATTCTCTGGTGTGTCTGCATATACAGCAAACCGACAAACACTGACCAAATACTTAACTACACCAGCAACCAAACCAACACGCAAAAAGGAAGCTGTATCAGAACACTATTCCAACGAAGCACCACACATTTCAACACAGACGAACTTCGGAAAACAGAGGAGAAGCACCTATAAAACGTATTCAAGAAGAACGGATACTTAAAAAATACAGTCCACAGATTCCTCAGGAACAAACCACGACAAGTAGACCTAACACAGCCAGAAACCCTATCGACCTTTCAATACATCACTGAAGTCTCAAACGTGGCAGCCAGACAACTATGACCCCTCGGAATCCCACCAAAAGTCTCAAACAAAACCAACAAATTTAAAAGACCCAGTGCAACCCATGGATAAAACCAACGTCATAGACAAAATTCCATGCAAGGACTGCCACAAACACTGCGTAGGACAAACAGGAAGAAAGTTAGCTACCAGGATACAGAACACCAGCTAGCCACAAAAAGACACGACCCTCTCTCCCTCGTAGCCCTTCGCATGGATGAAACAAAAACACCATTTCGACTGGGACAACACATCTATCCTGGGACAGGCTAAGCAAAGACATGCCAGAGAATTCCTTGAGGCCTAGCACTCCAACCGCAACGCCATAAAAAAGACATATATATCTAGATAGCATCTATCAACCCCTCAGAAAACAAACAGGAAATGGCATCGCCACAAACCCCACGAACTCCATCCTGGACAAACATATAACTAGAAAGCAGGAGACAACGGTTTCTCTTCACTTGGAGTTCGTCACTGATGATGTTACCTAGAACAAAAATCATAGAATAATACAGCGCAGTACAGGCCCTTTGGCTCTCGATGTTGCACCGATCCAAGCCCACCTAACCTACACTAGCCCCCTAACCTCCATTAGCCAGGTAATGAAACGTCTGGATATCAAATCTACAGCTCAGCGAGCAAACCTACACTCTAGGCTTAGTAGTGACAGTGGGACACCATTTCTCCATAATGCCCTATAGTATATTAGTGAGTATTTAAGAAGAAACATGAGATAACACTGTGCCTACCACCAAACGAGCGGTAGGGCAGCGGAAAGAGAAAATTCTACCTTAAAAATAAATTGACAAAATGCTGTGAGGAACTAGGGATGGCATGGACAAAGGCACTTCCAATTGTGCTAATGTGTATGAGATCTAGGAGGAGAGGGAGAGCTAATCTTAGTCCGTTTGAGATTTTGTTTGGTCGGCAGCCAAACACAGGAATTGTCCCGAGACGTCAGGGAAGCCAGAATACAGACCACTGTGAGGATGAGATGTTGTGTTACTGCATGAAACTCTCTACACTTCTGTCCCAAATACAGAATCAAGCGAAGACAGCACTACCCCAATCAGCAGAAGGGAAGATGTACGATCTATAACCAGAATAGTGGCAAAAGACTTCAGGAGGGAAAACAGGAAGGCAAAGAGGTGGCGGTGACCGTTTCAAGTACGCTTTACAGCACAGATAGCTGTTAAGATCGCCGGAACAGCCACGTGGATACACGTCAGCCATTACAAACTTGCAGCTGGGACTGAGGAGACATCGCACAACACCAAAACCAATTTAGAGCAAGTATTTATGAGAAGACTTAAGCAAATGTGGGGCTGCCCCAAGTTAACACTGTTGACAAGCGCCCTGGTAGGACTATTCATAAGGGCAGGAGCGTCTGGGATGTAGCAGCTGACAGTTATCTTAACTGATAGGACGAAGTGGATCTTTACATGCGACCCATAGCCGTTCAGTAACAAGGACGACTATAAATTCGATAATTAAGATTAATGCAGGGATCCATGCCGCGCCGGTGACTTGCACTTAGTAGTAGCCACCACGGCAAAAGGGGCACCTGACATGGGAAATAGATATTCTATGAGCAAAGTAAGACTCAGAAGAGCAATGAGGGAGTCTCGTGGTGTGGAATAGAAAGATCCTTCTCCGACATCTGTAGACAGGTGAATATAGTGGTGCAGTCGCCCCACCCCCGCCCTGCGAGATGCAGTGCAGAATGTAGTACAGATGATAGGAGCCCTGGGGCATGGCAACCAATCAAACCAGATCATGGACCTAACCCCAAGCCGGGCAAAGGTCATTAATGACACACCCGAACCCCGAAGGGAGACGGCCGTGTCTAGAGAGCGAAGTTAAAGCAGGAGGGGAATTTGCCTGTTGGAGATAAATGGCGGAAATGCGACGCCAGTAGGTTGGGAGCTGCGAAGGGCCATTGCTAGATGTGAAGGGAACAGAGCATTTGCTTTGTTCATTCGACAAAATGAGAGATTAGATGTTGGCTACACTTGTGAGATATGTTTGCACACAGCCCAGAGGTAGTCTGCCCAGCAAATTACTGAGAGCCTGGCGAGAAATGCCAGCTGTCTGCTTCCGCGGGAGGCGACTAGCCTGACCCTGATAGTGGGGGGGGGGGGGTCAATTTGGGCAAATCTCGTGTCACCACCCGAACCCCAGGCTAACTACAGCCCCAAGCCTGACACGCTACCGACCACAGCATTCCAGATCGTGGATTGCAGGGGAGAAAATTGTATATGCACCAATCGGGGGAGACTCCTTTTGGGTATCTCCCAGTGTACCTTGATGCTGTACTTGAACAATGACTCTTGTACAGCAACATACGCAAATGATGCACTCAGTCTGTTTTTCCCTGGGTGAGCTACGTTAAGAGAGTGGTGTCAGTCTGCTCCTCCATGGGCGTGTTACTTTCTCAAAGTCGTGACAGTCTGCTCTTCTCTGTCTGAGTTTAACAGCAAGTGTGGTTTCATTACTGTCTTCGCTGGATGATTCACATAGACAGAATGGAATAAGTCTTCTCTTCTCTGAGTGAGTTACTTTGACAGAGTGGAGTCAGGCTCGTCTCCCTGCTTGTGTTTCATTGACAGAATCAGACCAGCCTGCTCTTTCCTGGATGAGTGACAGAGACAGAATGGGTACAGCCTGCTCTTCTCTGAGTGAGTTACGTTGACAGAGTGGCATCAGTCAGCTCTTTCTTGGGTAAATTATACTGACTGAGTCGTGTTAGTCTGCCATTTGCTGGGTGGGTTACATATAAAGTGTTGGGTCAGTCTGCTATTCGCTGGATGACTAACATTGACAGAGTGGCGTCAGTCTACTCTTCCCTGGGTGAGTTACATTAACAGAGTGCAGTCAGGCCATAATTACCTCGTTGAGTTACATTGATCGTGTGATGTCAGACTTCTGTCCCCTGGTTGAGTTACATTGACAGAGTGGGGTCCATCTGCTCTTCCCTGGGTGAGTTACGTGAGCAGTTTGGGGTCGGTCTGCTTTCCGCAATCCAGGAACTCCATCTCTAGCGGTTTCTTGTCAGTACGTCCATACTAAGGATTTGAGGAGTTAACAAAAGTAACTCGTCCCCTACATCTTTGGGATAATTAGGGATGGGCAGTGAATTTTATCTATTGAAAGACAAATCTGTCCTAGAAATGTATTTCTAATAATTACATGCACTAATTCGACACTGCAAGCGGTCGGGAATAATTTGAGGAGAGGTGCAGGGTAGAATAATTAAAGTCAAATGCTCTGATGCCGAGGAGACATGACACAAGATGTGAGTGTGGAACTGATGGTGCAAGGCTCAGTGTCAGTGCTATTGGTTCAGCATTTATTTCTCACTGTTCGCAATGACTCACACACCATTGCTGTCAATGCTGCCAATGAGCCTGTTCATCTTGGTTTGAAATTCCTTGCGTGTGTATTAACGTGGTTAATGGGACGCGAGAGGAGATGAGCACATCCTCTTTATTCTATCAGTTTAAACAGATGAAAATATCGGTTGGATGCCAAGGCAAGAGAATACTGTCTTTTTCTGTGCCTTTTCAGTGGGGCATGCTCAGCATTGAAATGTCTGCTTTTGCACAAGCAGAGTTTGATTGCCATTCATACTGATCATCGCTAATACATAAAACGCGTTTTCGAATTCCTGTGATCAAGTGGTTCAGACATTGCACATATGGTCGACAAATCTGGCTTTTAACGTGGCGCCGTGGCTTAGCTGGTGAAAGCACCTCCCATCACACTGATGCCTGCTCATTGCATTGAAAGCTCGTTATTTCTCGCAAGTATTGTGTTGCTCATCGAGAAACTCCGTGTCCTGTTTGAATTGCTGTATATTTTGATTTCGCGTTCCGGCTTCATTTTCCAGGTTTAAATCCAGTAGTGTATGTTGCTCTTTTTAACTACTATTTTAACCTGGAGATTCTTCCCGCAGTTCCATAAGCACTTCTGCTTCTCATCCTCTTCTTCTTATTCCTTCATTCCCAGTTTTGTGGAAATTAATTGGTGAGGCAGGAGACAGTGCAGCATTCCCGGGGAATGTTGTTGTAATGGCACTGACACCACGACGTGATTACCCTCATTCTCTGCTGTCACCATTCATTCGTTGTACACCAACAGTAAATGCATCCTTGTTCTTCTTCAAATATCAGTTGGATAAGGAATTCAACTTTAACTTCGAAAGGGTCTTTAGATTTTGAGGAAAAAATGTCTCCTTGCCTCAGGTCGAAGTGACAGGCGCATTATCCAGAGAATGTGAGACAACTTCGACCGACTCCAGCCAGGAGTCAGAAAGCCTCTCAGCAGTACGAATCTCAAACTGTCTCTGAATGTCAGGCTTTTCATGAGCAGAAATGGGAAATGAGGGATATGGAGAGCCAGAGAGTCGGAGAATGTGAAAAAGGCCTAGGAGGATACAGAGACACGTATAGAAAAAAACAAAGACACATATTGAGGCAGACACTGAAATAAACAATTCTCCATTCGGCGTGACTGTTAAATAACAGAAAGCAAAAGGAAATGTAGCCATTAAAACATAGACTTCCACCACCTCAGGAAAATGAAAGTAGCATGACAGCTGATTAAGTCCTTTTAAGATTGTAAATTCGACGTTTGTAAGCTCAAGAGTGATTTTGATAAATATCCTAATTCGACAGGTAAAAGTATCATTTTCCCAACAGTATAATCTAGAAATCTATAACTAACTTGTTTCCTGTCCATCTAAAAATAACATTCGCTTTTCTCCACAGATGTTGCCAGGTGTAGCGGGTTTTTCTATCAATTCTCGTTTTTAGTTCAGATTTCCAAAACCTGCATCTTTTTGATTTTTGATAACGTAGCACAAAACCCAGCATTACCAGGTACGGACCAGTGGTAAGAAATACTGGTACCACGATATATTTGCACAATAAAACGTTCATTCCCTGTCCAAGAATAGAATCAACAGTATGGCGGTTAGAGTTCCAAATCCTAACTATGAAATTACACGGAATGAAGACAGACGCTCTTGCACTTATTCTCAATGAAATGGCTTTTCCCTTTCATTTCTGATCAGTTTCACTGCAGATTGCTTTCTACTCGTCTTCAAGTTTTGCAGTACGGAAAATCCCATTTGGCCCATGGTGCAGTCTGGTTTAAAGACATTCATCTATTCTATTCCCAGTTTCCAGCTTTGGTCCATAACCTTATGTCTTCTGATGTTTCCAGTGCAAATGGCAGTGAGGTTCTCGCTTTGATCTTAGATGACACAACAATGGGATTGAAGTTTGACATAGTCACACTGTGTTATTACCCACGTCGTGTCTCCCACAGAAAGAGACACACAGACACATTCCCCGAGAGTGGCAGAGTTCTCAGGATTTGACCAGTTCCTTGTGCTTCACTTCAGCTGTCCGCTCCAACATGCAATTTCAACCGCCAAAAGGCAGCTTTTGGTTAAACCAAAGCCAGTTCTACAGACAATGAGAGACGTTGCTCTGAGCTAGAATTTGAAGTGGACGAAAGAAACTGCAAATTCAACAAAACCAAACCCTTCCTTTCCTGACAGGCAACAGGAATGGACTAGCACGCTGCATCCTCGTGATTTTAAATGCGAACCGACAATCCCCTAACTCGACGTCAGGCGTGTTACCAATTCCGTCACTGACCCAAAGACCGGGTTTAGCGCTGTGACAGTTTGTCTATAGGTAATGTAAACGTCCACATCAGGGAAACAGCATTCACATGGTGAAAAATCAGCAAACACAATTGCTGCTCTGTTTCACTAGGAATTCCCCACTCTGTGAACCATTTCCTTTCACTGTACTTTCATATTTGAAGTCTTTTACATTCCAGAGCTTGAACTAATTCAGCGAGAAACCACTGGTCATTTCGAGCCCGTCATCCGGAATGAGGCGAGTTTAACGATGCCTTTCTTGCTGCCACAACATCAGCACAGCTCAAAACGAGCTCGTGCTTGCATCAGTCTTTACTTAACTTGCTGCAGTATATCTGCTGAACAACATCAGTTTATCAAGCATTGCCTTCTTTACATTGAAACCCAGGATGATAATATGAACCGACTTGGAAACTTGGAGAGAGACACACTGCTGACGAAGACGATTATGACGTGAAGAGCAGGCACAAGAATTTGTACAGGTCAGATCCCAAATCCGACTGCAGTATCAATGGACATCCCTGCATACGGGTCTGAGTTTAAGTTGCCCAGAACAGGCTTTAATTTCCAGTCAGGAAGTGAAGATTTAATTCTCTTCTTGAGAATTATCCGAATGAAAACTAAATCCTGGTTGCACACAGAACACACACACGGATCCTGCCAGAACAATTCAGTGATCGATCAGCATCTGTCTGGAAGGACAATGGCAGCAAATACAAGCGAAAGCTATCACAGCAATTACCCCTCCAAGGTTCTCGCGTTTCCCAGTTGAAAATATTTCGCTGTTCCTTCAATGTCACTACGTCTCAACCCTTGCCTCATGGCATTATGCCTGTACCCCGGTACTGAGGATATCCAGGGTTCTGCGGAGTAACTCAAAATCTCAATCTCTCGGGTAATTAGGGATTGATGGTGCATCCCATAACATTGAGTAATGACTTTATCCCAGTAATACGTTTCCTAAAGCTGCAGTTTCTAAGGGAACACTTGCAAACGATCGGGAATAAATTGAGAAGTGGAACGGACGAGGGGAAAATGTGAAAGGCAATGATGACTGGGAGGCATGAGACAGCAAGTGAGTGAGGAGCTGGTGTTGCAACGTTCAATGTTAGTGTCAGTATTTACTGACCGCTATTCACTCAGAAGCACACACCACTCCTTAACAATTCACCACAATGAGCCCATTCCTCTTAGTGTGAGTTTACCTTTGCGGATATTAACGCGACGAAAGGTGCCCAAGAGGATGGATGGATCCACGTTATCCTGTCAGTTTAAACAGGCTAAGTTATCAGTTCGAAGCAAAAGCAATAAGACATTGCCTCTTCCTGTGCATTTTCAGTGGAGATTATCCAGCTTTGAACTCTTCTGCATAACCAGAGGTTGTTTTAAATTTACACCGAGTAACTGTGAAACACACAAAAATGAGTCCGAGTTCCTGTGTTCGAATAGTCAAGGAAATGCACGCATAGTTTTGAATCGTTAAGCTTGGGCAGTCCCTCAGCCTTAGTTAATGAAAGTTCCTGTCAAAAAACAGCCTAATATGAGATCAAATCCTGACATCTCAATGTTTATAGGTCTTTCATGAAAAACAGAGTTCTCGACTTCACCTGTGGTTCTGGTCGTGGTGGGAATTCAAATCAATAACTAGATTGAGGTTATAGTTTAAAGACAGCTCCTTGAACACCTCTGCCACGCTGCCACACAAACCCCCGTAACCACGTTTTTCATGATTAGTGTTTCAGCATCGCCTCACTTCAGGTACTTACCCATACGCCCTTTCAATGGCGAACTTGGCGTAAGTTCAATAATATTTATGAGGATGTTGCAAGGCTTATAGTGTTTGGACTGTAGCGTAAAGCTGAATTGGATGTGAAAATTTTCCGTGGAGCTTGGGAGCTGAGGGATGGGCTTACAGAGGTTTATATCAATATGAAGGAGACGGTAGAGTAAATGGTCAATGAACATTTCTTCCCAAGGCAGGCAAGTTCAAAACAAGGGAACAATGTTTTAAGGGGAGAGTGGTAAAATTTAAAAGGGATCTGAAGGACATTGTTTTGCGTGTTTGGAATGAATTGTCAGATTTAGTGTTGGAGTCTGGTATACTCTCAACATTTCAAAGGCATATTGATCTGTATACAGACAGGAAAGTTGAAAAAGAATAAACGCGAAAATTTGGCAAATAGAGCGGTTGTTTACGGGCTCAGACCCTCTGAGATGCTGCTGTGGCGAACACCAGTTTGAATAGGCACTCATCACTTGGTCAGTGCGTTGGGCTGGTTTTCTGGAAGATGGTTAGATTAGATTCCCTACAGTATGGAAACAGGCCCTTTAGCGCAACTAGTCCACACCGACCCTCCAAAGAGTAACCCACCCAGACCAATTTCCCACCAACTAATGCACCGATCATTATGGGCAAATTAGCATGTCAAATTCACCTGCCTTGCACATCTTTGGAGTGTGGGAAGAAACCCACGCAGATGCAGGGAGAATGTGCACACTACGCACAGGAATCAAGCATGGAACACTCGTGCTGTGAGGCGGCAGTGCTAACCACTGAGCCACGGTGCCGCCATAAAAGGGATGGAGAACGGAGCTAGCAACTCCGCAATCTCTCGCATGCAAAGTCAGTACTCTCCCATTTGAGATAACTCCCTTAGGCTGCTTCGGTTGAAACTAGCAACGAATCATTTTTTTCTGGTCTTAGGCTGCCAATGACCATTCTTCTTGACACATTCCCAACTTCTCATGGGAGATTTTGGCTGTGGAAAATACCTCACAATTCATGTTGCCCCTGCAGCTCTCCAGCGAAACCGAAAACTGACAACTCATGAACAGAAGCAGAACTGACAAAGAGAACCTATTTTCAGACACACGGACTCATGAATGCTGCCTGTGAGGCAGAGCGAGTCGTCTGGGTCATGAGCTGCTCACACAAATTGCAGCGAGGCAATTCCAAATGGTGCCTTCAATGCACTAGTGCCTTAGTGCATCAATACTCCCAGGAAAGTGCTCAAGTAACATGAATCAGAACTGACTAACAATGAACCATGAAAAGTGAAGATTACCAATTACAGATTCGATTAGATGAGGTTAACAATTGGGCTGATGTCTCCACCGGATCGAGAGGACCAATCACCAGCCTCTCTCATCAGGACAGAAATTATGGAAATTAGGGAAAAGTAACCAAGTTTCATATCGCAATTTTCCTCCTTTTCGCAACAACAACAGAAAACTGCGAGCAGAATCAATGTAGTACCTAATTTCACATCAACAGGAAAAGAAGTATCTCCATTCACTTTCAGAGAAAATGGTGAAAAGTGCAAATTGTCTGGAATATGAGGACTTGGCGCAGCCTGCTTTTGAGTCGCGTATTATGCTGGTGGACTTTCGAGCTGGAGGGGAACGTGACAACGACAGCAGAAGGGGAAAACATGTGCAGTGACATGTTGGTTGTTTTCTGCTGTGCCACATCACAGCCGGGTTAGAAGAAATGACTGCTTTTTTTCTGTTCGACTTTAACAAAACTCATTCCTGCCAGCTTGATCCATTAGCACACGTGGCCGCGCAGGGATGCAAACACAAGCCTTCTTAAGAAGTGGAATCTGAAATCACTATCTCAGGTTGCTCAGCCACGCGAGCACACAGGCCAAAACCGGAAACCCAAGAGCATGCACCTGATGATACCCTGCAGCATACTCACAGCAACTGCACCAGTTCTGCAGAATAAGCGGTGGGAAGGAATTGCTCTATCTGAGCGGTCGTGCTTGTTGTTCTCATTAGCAAATCTGGCTTTGAATTTACTAGCCCATATCTGCTGCCATGCTGAAACGGAATGCAATTCCGATTAATCGCTGTGTGAAACGTTGTGCATTTTCTCTCCTCAGATAAAGTGATCACTGGAGATGATGAATTCTGCTCCTGCCAGAAACGTCGACTCTCCTGCTGCTCAGATGAACTGAAAAACTGGTTTAACACTGGAATCCGAGAATGGCAGAACACGTAGCAAGATTATTCGAAACCCAGAGCCAATAAGAGTTCCAACTTTCCTTTTCTTTCTCCATAATAGTGCATTATCCAGCAGAGCCATGAGCAACTGCCACCTGGCTGCAAGCTGAGTTGGAAACCTATGTGGGAATCAAGGATATTCGACTCACTTATTGTCGGTAAATCAAACAGTTCTCACTTTGAGGTGTTCAAAAATTAGTTTTTATACATTTTCAGGGAAGGCCAAAGGCGATCTGAGATGTCAAAGAGGTGGTCACTCTTCGTGATTGCTCTTTGTTCAAGTTGTGAAAAGGTTTCCCGCTTCAGTCGCCTTCACGTTTCTTGTTGATGACTGAATCAGACAGAAGGTGTTTCACCAGAGCTGCACTTGACTTGCATTCCTCTCCCTCGCTGTCATAATTTCCTGGAACTGTGTGAGAACAAGAAAACAAAATACATACTGCGTCATTCGGCAGCCTGTCTGTGATTTCCTCATTTTCAGTTACAACATGGCTTAGACTTCAGGCCACACGGTAATATTAGTAACAGTCTGAGAACAAGAGTCGATAGTACATCTGTGCCTGTAAATCTTTTCATTCCTGTTGTTGACTGAATGAACTGTATCCGTGTCTGCTGCTTCGAAACTCGAATATGTGAACTGCTCCGAACTATGATTGAGGATTTCTGGTTTTGGTTGACACACGTTGAGAAACGCCAGACAGCGTTCAAATGAAGCTTTCAGAGCACATTTTCGGATGCATTTGATAGAGACTAACATCATGAATCCAGTGTTCGCTGTGACAGATGGAAATTAATGCTCTCCATGTTACTGATCCAGGCCACCTTCGCATGTCAAGCAAATGCGTTACTGTTGTTACATAAAGGATCAGTGCCCGGTAACTGTGTCCATAAAGAGGATATGATTGAAAAAAAAAGAATACCATGTTGAAATATCCAGGAAATATTGCCTGAAAAGGCACAGACAATTTTCCCTGCCGCGCCAAGACAGAGGAACATATGCAACGGCACTCTTAAAATGGATGGCCAGCACTGATATAGAAATCGCCACATATGAAGGACCACTGCGAATAGAAATTTGAAAATGAATTTCACGCAGCAGGTATTCGGAATTGTATTCTTTTCACCGCTACAGTAGTATCGGGCGAGTACATTCAAAACAAGGTTTGCTGATGAGAATGCAATAAAACCCCATCGATCTGATATGAAAGACTGTCGCCCAGAAAGAGGGAACAACAATGTTTCTTCTAAAGTTTGTACTGGGGCACTTTCGCACAAACTGATACTGCTACTCTCCAGAAAAGATCAGGGCCCGCGGCATGCACTCTTAGAAATGTTGACCATCAGTGCTGGAAACATCCCTGCATATTCAAAACAAGGAAGAATAAAATAAAACATATCAAATAAAAGCGTAGATGGCCATTAATTGGACTTGTATTCCCTTTCACCACGACAGCTAGAATGTGCGGGGATATACAGAGTAAGTTTTACTGACCAGGTCAGAAAGCAATTGCCTCCACATATGTTGACACACAAGCCTATCTTTCTTTCTGTCCGTTTTTTTTTGAAGCGCCGATAATTTCCGTAGGAGATGAAGATGATTACTGCTCCCCCGCAGGATCACAGTGGAGCCAGAGACCCGATCGAGCTGCTCAGAACAGTTCGTGTTTGCCGAGAATCACTGAAACTGAGAGTGATGACACGTAGACACGGTGTAACAGCTGCCAACACATGTGGAGGGTTTTGGGACGGATTAGGACCCACTCTGGCAAAAAGACTGGATCCTAAGACTGGGGAGTAAGTGTTCAGGTAGAGGACTGGAGAATGGGGTCAAGAACGATATTAGCCAAGATCGAATTCTGAAAGTGCTAACCGCTCCTATGTTTTGCAATCTCTGGCCATCTGGTATCTAAGGAAATAGAAACAGAGTTATTTGTTCAGTTGGAAGTCCTGGGCAAAATGAGAGATAGAACAAGCATGATACAATTTTAGAGACTGGGAAAATGTTTGGAGAGGAAGCAATAAAAGTGAAGCTGAATATAAAGTTTGAAGTCAGGACATATTCAATAAAAAGGAAGTTTGTAGAAAGGCAGAGGGACATGAAGATGGAAATGAAGTGTCACCAGTCCCGAAATCTCATTCGGTTTTCATTTTCAAGATGCGACCGGACCTGCTGAGATTTTCCATGAATTTCATTTGTTGATTCTGAAGCTGAAGATGGGAGTGATCCTGAACCAATCAGCTCTCCCATGTTCTGGGAATATTTGACTTACCCGGTCGATCAGATCACGTCTGTCCCACACTGAAACCTCAGAATCCTTCCCCACCCCCACCCTCGTTACTGGCACTAAACTGTTCATGACATAAACTTACATGAGCACACAACAAGAACATTTGCAAAATGTACAGGGAGAGCTCCGTTCCGTTCCATCAGCACATTTTGAATCAGTTAATTGTCGTTCAGGGCCCATGAGACATTAAGCCGTCTCTGTCAGACCACTAACAAATGGCCATTCGCGTTCTGTGTCTTTGAACACTTTGGTCGGTGCACGGATGAAGTGGAATCTCACGTTTTGAAATGGACATAATTCATAGTATTTTCAGCTGCACTTATAAAGTTATATCTGGCGCTTCCAGTAAAGTGCAGACAGTTTTCACTCAGTAACCGACATGTGATCAAAGCAGGAGGACATATGTGTCAGCGAAAACAACAAGAATGCTCCACCAGCGTTGGCTTGCAATTCTGCATGTGGAAAGAAGATCTGGAACTCTATTAAACAGTGAAAACGACTATAATGGGGCTTGGACGCACGACTCTTTGATTAAACAACTCACATTGCACCGAACTGAGATATCCAGGGTTGGCACACGATGCATTAGTTTGCTATTTCATTCTGAGCATAATTCACCTGGCACAGCAATTTGCAAAGATCCAGCTCATTCCTCCCAATCACAAATAAAATAATTCACATCCTTCACTTTTGTTATTTGTTCAAAACATTACAAAGTTGGAAGTCAGGAGACATTCAATAAAAAGGAAGAGTGTGCAAAAGCAGGTGGAGATGCACATGGAAAAGAAGTATCACTAATCCCGAAGTCTTAAATCGATTTATATTTCCAAGATGCTAAAAGATCTGCTGAGATTTTCCAGTAATTTCATTTGTTGGTTTAGAAACAGAAGATGACAGTGATCCTGGACCAAACAGTTCTCCCGTGCTCTTGGGATACTTGACTTACTGTGTCTATGTCCCACACTGAAACCTCACGATCCTGCCGCACCTCCACCCTCGTTACTGACAATATACTGTTCATTACGTTAAACACAAGAAGAACAATTGCAAAACGTTGAGGGAGAGTTCCCTTCGGTTTCCATCAGAACAATCTGAATCACTGAAAATTGGTTCAGGACCCATGTGACATTGATCTGTCTCTGTCAGACCCCGAGCAAGTGGCCATTCGCTTTCCGTGCCTTTGAACACTTTGGGTGGTGCACGGTTGGTTTGGAACCTCACGTTTTGAAACGGACATCATTCATTGTATTTTCGGCTGCACTGATAAAGTTGTCTCTGGCGCCTCCAGTAAAATGGACACAGTGTTCACTCAGAAACCGACGTGTGATCAAAAGCAGGCGGACAATGAAAGCAGCAAGAACATTCCCCTGCGAAGGGTTTCAATACTGCACGTGGAACGAAGAGCCGGAATTGTATTAAGCCGTGAAAGCGCCCATTGTGAGACTTGCACCCACCACCCTCATACTAAGCATCTCACACTGCACCGACTGAGCTAGCCAAGCACGGTGCACTGTGGATTAGTTTGCTATTACATTGCGAGCATAATTCATCAGCATTTTTTTCAGATCCAGTTCATTCCCCCTAATCACAAAAATAGCATTCACAACTTTCACTTCAGTTATTCCTTCAAAGCATGACAATCTATTCAGCACTTGTCCCGGGATTTAAGGTTCAGCCTTAATATCTTCATATTTTTACCCTCACCTTTATGTCGCTGATGTGATTTCCAATCACTCTGGCAGACAGTAAATCAGTCGGGAAATTACCTAAGGAAACCCAATCATTTCCGTTTACAGTGTTGGGCATTTCCCATCTGCTGACGAGACAGAGTCGGCTCAATCAACACTTTCTTTGTTCTTTCTGCCGAAAACCTTTACCACTTCTTATTTTCACGTCAGGAGTTTAATTTACAACACGTTCCAAGGACTGGGGCAACATTCCAATGTCCAGAAGCCCTTTCCAATTTAAAGCGAAAGGTTTGCTCCTTTCACACGGAAAGAGCTGTTACTAAGGAAGGAGTTTCCACGAGTTGTTTCCCATGGCTTGGCAGAAAGTCGCTGATTGAAGCTGCAGTGGCCGCTTTCTGTTGGCATCGGGAGCTTGGAGAAGGTGATGTCGTATTCTGCTGCATGTAAACGTCTCACTCCCTGCGGACTTGGGGTGAATCATGGATGAGTTTTCCCAGTTACAATGCCAATATATGGTCGGGGTAAATGCTTATACTGAAATATTTGATGCTTATTCCCTGGGTGGGGTCGAACCACCAACATTTCAGCCAACTGCGCTGACCATTTGAGATACAGAAACTGGCAACGCAGATATCCAAAACCAATGTTATCGACGGTATATGAGGATACGTCGGACAGCAGGAACTTGCGTTGTTTTCAGAGACGGTCGCTAATATTATGACCGAGAGGGTAAGCAGACTGAGGAGCTGCAAATACTCAAATTAAAAGGCATCCACGCATGCGCACTCCGCTCACATACATCTCCACATAGTAGCTCACTTCGGCTGCTGGTATTTGAAGCCACGATTCGATAGAAACTGAAGCTGAAACTCCAGCATATTAGACCGCTCGACCACGCTACCACACAAAAGCCATCACTCAGATTTGTTTTGACTAGTGTTTCAGCATCGATTCACTTCAGGCACTTAGACCTCGCAAATTTTGTAAAAAAATTGGCGTAATTTAAGAAGAAAGACTAAAGAAAATGTACAGACAAGGAACAGGGCCTTCATCCATTCAAGCCTGAGCCGATCCAAATCTACTGTTTAAATCTGTCACCCAATTCCTAAGCATCTGTATCCCTCTGCTCCCCAGCTACTCATGCATCTGTCCAGACGTATCTTAAATGTATCTACCGTGATTACCTCTCCCGTCTCTGATGACAACGCGTTCCAGACACCCAACACCCACTGTGTCAAGTAGTTGCCGCGTGTATCCCTCTTAAACTTTTCACCTCTCACCTTGAAAGCGTGACGTCTCGGTATTTAATCCTTCAATCTGGGAAATAAAACTTTTCTCTATCTATCCTGTCTGTACCCTTCATGATTTTGTAAACCTCATAAAGGACCCCCTCAAACTCCTTTTTTCTAATGAAAACAAACCTAACCTACTCAACCTCTCTTCCTAGATTGCACCTTCCATACGAGGCAACATCCGCTTAAACCTTTTACGTGCCCTCTCCAAAGCGTCCACATCCTTTTGGTAATGTGGCGACCAGAAATTTACACAGTATTCTAAGTGTGGCCAGACCAATGTATTGTTCAATTTTAACATGACTTGCCAGCCATTTTATTCAATACCCCCATCCAATGAAGCCAAGCATACTATATGCCTGCTTGTCTACTCTATCCACGTGTGCAGCAACCTTCAGTGTATAATGGACCTGCACTCACAGATCTCTCTGTCCATCAACTTCCCAAAGCTCTTCCGTTCATTGTATAACCCCAGCTAGAATTAGACTGACTGAAATGCGTCACCTCACAGTTGTCTGTTTTGAACTCCAGCTGCCACTTTTCCGCCCAACTTTCCAGTATATCTCTATCCTCCTGTATTCTTAAACAGTCACTTATACTTTCTGCTAGTCCAGAAAACTTCGTGTCATCTGCAAACTTTCTGATCATTCCAACAGTGCTCTCTTCCAGATCATTTATGTATATCACAAACAACAGTGGCCTCAACACTGACCCCTGTGGAGCACTACTGGTCATCTTTCTCCATTTCCAGAAACTCCATTCAACTGCCATTCTCTGTCTCCTATTGCTCAACTAATTCTTTATCCACCTGTCTATAACACCCTGCACACCATGTTACTTTACGTTCTGTATTTGGTTACCATGGGGAACCTTATCTAACTCCATACTGTAGTGCATGTATATGACATCAACAGCCTTTCCTTCATCTATCAACTTGGGCACTTCCCCGATAAACTCTGTGCCTCTCACTGATATGCACATTATTTTCTAAATATGAATAGATCCTATACTTCAGTACCTTCTCCAGCAACCTTCCCAACACTGATGTTAGGCCCATTGTTCTGTAGTTATCCAGAATATCCCTACTGTCCTTCTTGGACAGGGGACAATATGAGCAACGTTCCAGTCGGCCAGAACCTCACCTGTGCTGAAGCATGCCACGAAGATATCTGTCAGGGCCCCAGCTATTTCCTCTTCCACCTCGCTCAGGAACCAGGGATAGATCCCATCCGTTCCTGGGGATTTGTCCACATTAATTACCCCTAGCCTGCCCAACACAGCTTCCCTACTTATGTCAACATGATCCAGACTAATCAAATGTTTTACTCTAGTCTCATCATTCATCATGTTCCTCTCCTCAGTGAACACTGATGCAAAATAATCATTCAGAATCATACCCACTCTCTCAGATTCGACATACAGCCTTCCTTCATTTTCCTTCAGTGGACCAATCCTTTCTCTGGTTACCCGTTTGCTTCTTATATATGAATAATAGGCTTTAGGATTCTCCTCAATTTTGCTAGCGTGAAGTTGTTTCATGACCCCTTTTAACCCCCTTCATTCCTCGTTTAAGACTTGTCCTAATCTTCTCATGTTCCTCCAGCGACCATTATGTTCTTAGCTGCCGGGGCGTTATGTATGCTTCCCTTTTCCTATGGCGAGTCATCAACAGTTCACGAATATTGCCTTTCACATCCTTTGCCTTCAACGGGACATGCCCATCCTGCACTATCTTTAACCTACCTTTGAAAGCCTACCACATATGAACTGTGCTCAACCCTGCTCCACTGTCTGTAGTCATGGCCGAGTGGTTAAGGCGATGGATTAGAAATCCATTGGGGTTTCCCCACGTAGGTTCGAATCCTGCTGACTACGTTGTGAATGCTTTCCTGCTGGAACAATTCTCGCTCAAAGTTCAGAAAAACTATTTTGTGAACCAGGCCGGTAATTTGATTAGACTTGGGAAACTCGAGTTCTTCATCAGAAATGTTCCATATTTAAAACATTATCTCTGTTTCTCTTTCCAGATACACTGCTCGACACATCGGGTTTCTGCAGTTGTTATTGAACGTCCTGAGCAGAAGTGCTGCTTTTCATTAGATTCCTTTAATCCCTGTCCACTGTTCTCTGACTCGGGTCAGTGGGAACACTTCCTCCTGCTCGTCAAAGTGCTCATTCCCCACCGCTCCCTCTCCCATCATTACAAACAACCGCAGAAAATTGCCACTTAACCATCTTTGTTCCAAAGTGAAACTCACCAGCCTCGGGAATCTCTCCACCAAACGGGATTTCTCATCCCTGGACATGGTGCAAGCTAGATGATTCTGAAGAGATACTGTGAAAATATTGTCAGTTGGCAGTTGGAAAAATGTTTAAGAAGCAAACCATATAATTTAGGCTCCAGCTTTGGAAATCTTGAGAAACTCTTTGGGAAATCGAATCAGAGGAGGATGAAGAAGTGTGAACTGTCGGACCGAGTAGAGGACGGGACATTGACTCTGATGTTCTCGGGACAGGAACTGATCTGAGACATTGAAAGAATTATCGCTCACGTACGTGAGGAATGCAAACTTCATCTGGACTCTGGGACAATGAAAAACTCTGGAACACTCAAGACAAAATCCAAATATTGACTGGGATCACGACAGTACGAGCACTATAGATGGGTCAGTTTTTGCCCAGTGTGTGAAGGAGGGCTTCCTGACACAGTATGTCGATATGCCTTCAAGGGACGAAGCCACTTTCGATTTAGTACTGGGTAACGAGCCTGGCTAATTTTAGATTCGGGAGTAGGTGAGCACTTTGGAGACAGCGATCACAATTCTCTCAGGTTTACTTTCGTGATTGAAAGGGATAGGTGTACTCCACGGAGCAAGAGGTTCAGCTGGTGGAAGGGAAATTACGATGCAATGAGGTAAGATTTTGGAAGGGTAGAATGTGGTAGGAAACTGCAGGGGGTGAGCACATTAAAATGTGGAGCTTATTCAAGGAAAAGCTCCTGGGTGTCCTAGATAAGTATGTATCTGTCAGACAGGGAGGAAGATATAGAATGCGTGAGCCGCGGTTTACTAAGGGAGTGGAATCCCTGGTCAAGAAGAACAAGAAGTCTTATGTTAGGACAAAATGTGAAAACTCAGTTAGAGCGCTCGAGGGTTCCAACGATATCAGGAAAGACCTAAAAAGAGAGCTGAGAAGAGCCAGGAGGAGACTTGAGAAGTTGTTGGCAGATAGGTTCAGGGTTAACCCAAAGGCTTTCCATAGGTATGTCAGGAATAAAACAATGACGAGAGTTAAGTTTGGGACAATCAAGGAGAATAGTGGGAAGTTGTGCGTGGAGTCAGAGGAGATGGGGGTAGCTCTAAATAAATATTTTTCGAAAGAGTTCGCTATAGAAAATGAAAATGTTGGCGAGGAAGATACAGAGATACTTGCATGTAGACTAGAAGAGATTGAGGTTCACAAGGAAGAGCTATTAGAAATACTGCAGAGTGTGAAAATAGATAAGTCAGCTGGGCCGGATGGGATCTGTCCTAGGATCCTCTGGGAAGCAAGGGAAGAGATTGATGACCCTTTTGGCGTCGATCGTCAAATCATCGTTGTCTACAGGAATAGTGCCTGTGGAATGGAGCATAGCATATGTTGTTCCCGTTTTCAAATATTGTCGTAGAGACAACCCTGGTAATTACAGACCAGTGAGTCTCACTGCAGTTGTTGGTAACGTGTTGGAAAAGGTTATTATAGATAGGATTTATGACCATCTAGAAAAGAGTAATCTGATCAGGGACAGTCAGCATGGTTTTGTGATGGGTAGGCCTTGCCGAACGAATCTTATTGACTTTTTTGACAAAGTGACCAAACAGGGAGATGACAGTAAACCGGTTGACGTGGTGTATACGGGTTTCAGAAAGTTGTTCGATAAGGTTCCCCACAATAGGGTATTATACAAAATGCTGTGGAATGGAATTGTGGGAGAGATTGCAGCTTTGATCAGTAATTGGCTTGCCAATAGAAAACAGTGTTGTAGTTGATGGAACATGTTCTTCTTGGTGTCCAGGTACTGGCGGCGTACTACGAGGGTCGATGTTAGGTCCACTGCTGTTACATGAGATCTAACCTTGCCAATCAGTCTCCCATGGGGAACATTGTTGAACGCCTTACTGAAGTCCATATAGATCACAGTTACTGCTCTGCCCTCATCAATCTTCTTTGTTACTTCTTCAAAAAACTCAATCAAATTTGTGAGACATGATTTCCCACGCACAAAGCCATGTTAACTGTCCCGAATCAGTCCTTGCCTTTCCAAATACATGTACATTCAGTTCCTCAGGATTCCCTCCAACAATTGGAGTATTCTTGGCAGATGCAGTTTCATGACGGGAATGCGAGGTCATATACTTTGTTGGGAAGAATCAAAAGACACGCTACTATTAAAATCGATAGAAACGCAAAAGATGTGCACTGCAGATGAGTCTCAGTGTTCTTATACATGAAACGAACAAAGATTAATCACATATTTATTTCTTGCTGGCAAATAAAAAGCCTTTTCTGATGCTCACAATTCAAGAGATGGTTTCCAAGAAAATAGCAAAATTAAGTCACCAGTAGAGTAATCAATTACCAAGATATTCCTTCGTGATGTTTTATGGGACATGTGGGATTTTTTTGATGATGGTTCTCCAAACGTTTTTACAATGGAACGGAGAGTTTTAGATGGGAAGTTAAGATCACGCATGATTATTGCCATTTTTGTCACTCACACACAATTGTTTTTCCTTGTACGATTTATTTCGCTTCGTGGTTACTGCGAGTGGGCTTGTAAACTACACATGCTTGTGAGTTCATTCCTCACTGTTCCTCAACTCCAGCCAAACAGAGTTTACATCCTTCTTTCCTGAATCAAGGTAATCTCTAACCATTGCATAGATGTCATTAACACTTCGGTATTTCACAGGCCTCTGTATATCATCTTACAATATTAATTGATCCTTTACTGTGTTGCAGTTGTGCATAAGAAGAGAAAAATAGAATAGAGAATGGTGGACCTCCGCTTCACACACTTGTTATTGAAGCGAAAATACAGATTACTGCCCATAATACGATCGTGGAAGCATGTGCCAAACCCTCAGGAAACACAGAATAAGTGCAGTGCCACAGGGCATGTCTGGTACAGCACCACAAAGACAACAGAAATGCTTATCTGAGCTTCTATTTTGGATGTATTTCTCAATGAGCAATAGAGTGTTACATGTGTTCCATCAGGGGTTACCTCACACAAGGAAGTAACCAGTGTTGCAGACGGTCATATCATCCGAGTTCCAAGCCCTGGAATCAGACACATTCAATATTCTGTGCATAACTGCAAGGAACAGCTGTCCGAGCCGTTTACAGTCCAGATGAAATTATGAATGCAGCTCTCTAGTTGTCAGCCTCTTTCTCCTATGTCGTGTTTCGTGCAGTCCCTGCATGGAATCTCGTCAACCACGCTTGACCTGCACATGATGCGGATTGGGCCTTGTTTTCTCGTGAGTTGTTGTCTGCGTGAGGTTCTCGGTTTCTATGCTGTCATACGTCCGAGTGTTCGGAGGAGTCTGGATATCGTTTTCCAGAATTTGTTTTTAATACAGGGAAGCATGATTTAAAAATTACCTCAAAGCATATCCTCGCTGCGAACTTTGTGTGCCATGCATCAGCGAATGAAGGTGCGTGGATATTGGTTCTTGGTAAAGAATTTGTGTGGGCGTCAGTCCAGCAGTCCCTAGTAGCAATACGTACAAACGGCAAGGGCCACACATTCGACTAGAATAGCACAACAATAATAGGACAGGGCAAGCAGAAGACAGCCAGACAATTCCTGGAAGCAGGGCACTCATCCACGGATTCCATCCGTTGGACCCAATCTGCAATCGCAACAAGCGGAAGCAGCGGTAATGAAACCAAATAAATTCGTACCAAAACGTGAGAGCAGCGTTTCACAGGAACCTCTGCAGCGCTGAGAATGTCGCCTAGACAGGCGAGGAAAAGTCTGCAAACCATATTCCTAGCGTCACCGAACTTTCCAACAAGAACTCCAGAAGCATCCGAGCTTCACATCTTTCTGCTCCAAAACACTCTGCTTTTCCACAACAGAGAATTGCACACTCAACTACCGCGTGTAAGATGAGAATACCAGCCCCTACACTACCAAGGGCGGCAGTAAGAGCGAGGGGAAATAGCTGACACTGTCATTCCACAGCGACAAACGCTCTCTTTGAAAGGTACATTTTCGTATGAATGTCAGGGCAGCAGTAGAATATGGGAACTTAACAGCCCGCGCTGTGTATTCATATTCTGGACAATGTGAGTTGTTCACAGTTTTCCCTGAAAGTGAGTGGACGTCTTAATTTCACCGCTGTTGTGAAGCCAGATCCTGCACTGAATCTGCTCCCTCGTTTTTTGTTGTTGTGGCTAAAAGGTGGGCAATCGCAACGTGAAACTTTGTTATATTTCTCTCATTTCCTTCATTACTGTCCTGGTGAGGGAGCCTGGAGATTGGCTCGCTCGATCAGATGGAGGCACCAGCACATTGTTGAGCTAATTTAATCGAGAATATAATTGGTAATATTCACTTTGCATGGTACATTTTTCTGTTATGTTTTATGTTACTTGAGCACTTTCTGTTACTTGGCAATGCACTAAATCTCCAGAATGTCGGGAAGCTCCGTTTGGAATTGCTTTGGTGCTATTTGTGTGAACAGTTCTTGACATACACGTCTCGCACTGCCTCACAGACAGAAGTAATGAGTTTGTGTGTCTGATAATGACTCTGCCTTTTGAGTTTTGCACCTGGTCCACGTTAAGAGCTGTCAGTTTTGGATTCACTGGAGAGTTGATGGGACAACACGATTTGTGAGTTTTTTTTTAGTCAACGAAATTATTTGATGGAGAACTTGGGAATGTATCAAGGAGAATGGTCATTGTCTGTAAATGCCTGGAAAACATTCCTCTCTGTGTCATTTCAAAACATTACGCCTCAAGAAAAAATAAAATTCAAACACGCTGACTTCGTAACAAACAGCATGCGTTTTTGCAAGTGGTCTATTGAAACTGTTGTCAGGTACTGGAGTGTCACAGAATTGCCGAGCACGGAAGCAAACCTTCCTATCCAACTTGCACCTGCTGAACAGATGACCGTAACTAATCTAAACATATTTGCCAATATTTGTCCCTTATCTCTCCGAACATTTCCTATCTGCATACCCATTTAGATGCCTTTGAAGTGTTGTGAGTGCACCAAAATGTGCCACTAAATGTGGCAATTTATTCCACACGCACAAAAATGTCTGTATTAAAAACAACTGTCGCTCACATCCCTTTCAAATTGTACTGCTCTCACATAAAACCTATGCTATCTCGCTTTAAACTCACGTGACTTCTGAAAAAGTGAAGATTGACTGTGTTCTCTGCTCGTCTCCCTCATGATTTTGTAAACTTTTCCAAGGACATCCCTCAGGCCTGAAGCTCCGGGGAAAGCTGTCGAAGAATATTCAGCTTCTCACTAATGTCCACACCGTGCAAACCTTTCAAATCGTTGTAAATATTTTTTTTAATTATGCGAAGGTATTCATAGAAAGTGCCAGGGGAAATTGTCTGAAGTGAAGCGATGCTGAAACATTAGTCTTGACAGGTTTGGCGCTTAGTTATCGTCAGGGAGCATCGCCGAGTGGTTTAATGGAGGTAAAAACGATGAATGCAGATGCTGGAGACCAGATTGAGGATTAGTGCTGCTGAAGATCCCTGTATTCCTGATGAAGGGCTTTTGCCTGAAACGTCGATTTTACTGCTCCTCGGATGCTGCCTGAACTGCTGTGCTCTTCCAGCACCACTAATCCAGAGAGGTTTAATGTGCTGTGTTTAGGGTCCAGTCTCTATTGCGTCGTGGGTTTGAAACCACACTTTGTAATAGAACAACTGCAGGAAGCTTCTTATGACAGAACTACACAGGTCCTGATATTGTTTTATGGGTGTGTTTGTTACTCCTCGGGTCTCTCACCCTCTCTGCGATAAACACGGGAACATGAGCAACTGATTCTTAAAATAATGAGAACTACTGCTGTCCACTTCCTCTCGAGCACTGTGCGTTTGGACGTGTAGACGCACAATTTTGCTGCCAGTTGCTGTGTCTCAAATGGTCAGAGCATTTGGCTGAAATGTTGCTTGTCCGAGCCCAAAAAGAGCACAGAGCCTCAAATATTTCACATCAAGTATTGTGACCGACCATATACTGACAATACAACCACGAGAACTCATCCATAATTGACCCTGAGTCCACAGTGAGTGAGACGGTCACGTGCAGCAAAATGTGACCCCACTCTCTGCAAGCCCCTGCTGCCACCAGAAAGGGGCCACTGCAGTTTCAATCAGCGGCTTCCTGCCCATCCCTGGGACACACCTAATGTAAACTCCTTCCTCAGGAACGGCTGTTACCGTGTGAAAGGGTAAAAAATTCGAATTCAAATTGGAAATGGCTTCAGAAGATTGTCCCTGTTTTTAAAACATTTTATAATCAGAATTCCTGTCTCGAATATTAGAAGTGGAAAACTTTGGAGGCAGGTAGAACAAAGAAAGTGTTGAATTGTGAGGACTCTGTCTCTTCAGCAGATGGGATTCCCTACACTCCAATCAGAAATGATTTGGTTTCCTGAGGTATTTTCCCGATTGACTGGCAGTCTGCCAGAGTGTCTGGGAATCAGTTTGGCGACCTAAGGATCAGGGTCAAAATATGAACATATTAACAGAGAATCGTAAATCCCGGGGCAAGGCCTAAATGGATTGTAATGGTCTGAAGGAATAAATCTGAGATTTGAAAGACTTGAATAATGCTATTTGCAATGGGGAGGAATGAACGAGATTTTTGAAAATTGCCGTGTCAGCTGAATTAAACTCAGTATGAAATCATAAATTAACCAACACCAATCCTGTCCTGGTTCGCTCAGTCGGTAGAGCTTGAGACCTTTAATCTCAATTATGTGGGGTCGAGACCCACGCAGGGCGCTGTTGTTTGCTAATCGGTTTGCCGCTCTTCATTAATGTTGCAAGAGCGAAATCGCTCGCTGAGGCAGGTTTTGTTGACACATTTTTTCCTCCGTTTTTGATCATCTCTTGGTTTCTGAGTGAAAACTGTCTCCACTGTACTGCAGGTGCAAGAGATAAGGTTATCAGTTCAGCCGAATATGCTATAAACAATATCCCTTCCAAAACGTGAGTTACCATTCCAAACGTGCCCCAACCAAAATGTCCAGAGACGTCGAATGCGAATGGCCACATGACAGTGACAGCTGCATGTCAAATGGTGCTGTAATATAATTAACTGAATGAGAATGCTCTGATTGGAAACCGAATGGAACTCTCCCTGAAATTTTCCCAATTCACTCGGTACATGATGCTGTTGTGTACCCAAATGGGTTTACGTCATGAACAGCTTATTGTCAGTAACAGAGGTGGGGGTGATGCAGGATAGTGAGGTTTTCGTGTGGGTCAGAAGTGATTTGTTCGAACAGGGAATTCAAACGTCCACAGAGCAGACATAGCTGATTGGTCCAGGATCGCACTTCTCCCTTCTGTTTCAGTACCAACAAAAGAAATTGCGGGAAAATCTCAGCAGGTCTGGTAGAATCTTGGAATGGAAAACCGAGTTAAATCTTCAAGACCAGTGACACTTATTTCTCCATGTCCATCTCCGTCTACCTTTTTTTATTGAATATCTCCTGACTCTCAACTTTATACTCAGTTTGTATTTTATTACTCCGTCTCCAAACTTTCAATGAACTTTCAATGTACGGAAAGTGAAATATGGCGCTGTAAGTTTTCTCAATGAATCCACTTTTTTTTCATTTGTGTTCATTTTAGCTGCACATCAGTTTCTTTCTTTCTTCCATTTCTGTCCGCTAGGAAAAGGCCTTTCCGCCCATCTGCAGTTCGGGTTATTGAACATTCATCTTTTCGAGTCCAGGAGCTACTATTTCTTGGAGGACCTTCTGCACTGCATCTCGGGTGGGGTGGGTGCGAGGCTGTACCACTATATTCATCTGTCTATAGATATCGGAGCAGGGTCTATTTATTCCACACCACCAGGCTTCGTCATCGCTCTTCTGAATCTTGGTTATTATTACCCTTGCCATGGCACCTCCTTCCTTGATAACAGGAAACCGATATCACGTGTCAGGTGTATCTGTAGCCGTGGTGGAAACTACTAAGTGCCAGTAACTGGGTACACAAGGATCTCTGCGTAAATATTTAGTGACTTATTTATAGTCGTCCTGGTTACCAAACGGGCATGGGTGGCATGTAAATGTCAACTTAACATCATTGGTTAAGATTACCGTCTGCGGTTGTATCCCAGACACCCCTGCCTTCACGATTCGTCCTGCCATGCAGCCCCATATTTCTATGAGTCTACTAATCACTACTTACACTGATTTGGATCCGGTGTTGTCCAATGTCTCCTCAAGGTCAGCTACACGTTTGCAATGGCTGGCGTGTATCAACGTGGCTCTTTCGGCGATCTTAACAGCTGTCTGTGTTGTAGGGAGCCCTTGGAACAATCCCAGCCAGCTCTTCGCCTTCATGCTTTTGCTCCTGAAGTCTTTCACCACCAGCCAGTCTTCAGGTTCTAGATTGTGCATCTTCCCTTCTGTAGGTTGGGGTAGTGCTGCCCTTCTTTTGAGTCTGCATTTGAGACAGAAGTGTTGAGAGTTTTATTCCGCAACATAACATCTCGTCCTCACAGTGGTCTGATACCTGTCTTACAATCGGTCTTGGGCCAATTCCTGTATTGGGCCACCTTCCAAACAAAATCTCAAACGTCCAAAGATTTACTCTTCCTCTCCTTCATATACATTAGCACAATTGGAAATGCCTTTGTCCATGTCACCTCTAGTTCCTCACAACATTTTGTCAATTTATTTTAAAGGGTAATTTTCTCTCTTTCCACTGCCCCACCGCTCGCTGGGTGGTAGGCACAATGTTGCCTCACCTTTATTCCCAAGTAATCACTGATCTGCTGGAGGGCAATATTTATAAATGGCTTTCCATTGTCGCTGATTAGCCTTTCAGGGATGCCCCATCTCGGAATTATTTCAGTTAGCAAAGCCTTGGCTACTGCACTGGCATCCTGTTTAGACGTGGGAGCACTTCCACCCCTTGGGAAAACATCAACTATTACCAGACAATGCCTTTTCCCTTCGCTGGGTGTTAGTTCAATAAAATCCATCTGTAAATGTTAAAGGGTCATTGGGATTGGGGGTGTTCTGCCTGATTCATTTGTATTCCCCTCCCCACATTATTAGTGGCACAGACAACACATTATTCACTTTTTTAAATGAGTAATGAGTAAATCCCTTTCTGTACCAGCGTGCTGAAATATTGTCGAACATCCCCACTTTTGACACATGGTCCTTACCGTGTGTTACTTTGGCATAGAAAGGGAATAAAGATCGTGGTAGACAGGGTTTACCATTGGGGCCACACCACACCCATTCCCTCATTCTGCATCCTGCCCTTGTCAATTCACGCTTCTCCTTCGATGTGGCCTGCGACTGTAACTCCCATAAGTCTGCTTTGGATTACAAATATTTGACATACACATGTCAAACTGATCACTTGGCGGCTGATTGGCTGCCGTCCTTGCCGCTCAATCTACATTTTCATTGCCTTGAGAAATTGAATCATAAATTTTCCTGTGGGCTTCACATGTACATACAGTGATTGATTTCGGCAATCGGACTGCTTTGAGGAGGTCAGAAATCAGGCCATGTTATGTGATTGGCTTTCTAGTGGAGGTCAAGAAGCCCTTGTTTATGCACAGGGATCCAAAATTATGTACAACCCCGAATGCATATCTGCTGTAGATGTAAATATTCACTGTTCTTCTTTCGGCCAATTTACATGCCTCAATCAAGGCAATCAGCTCTGCTGCTTGCGCTGACAGATGAGAAGGAAGTGATCCCGCTTTGACTACCTCGTGGGTAGTTGCTACAACAAACCAGACACTGGCCTAGCTCTTTGCTACTGAATGCTGACCTATCCACAATAAAACGCCGTATCCAGATTCTGAATTGGTGAATCCGAACACGTCTGGTCTCGGGCTTCAAACCTAAGAACTTCAACTGTTGTTCCACAAGTTGTAATTTTGCGAGACTCGCAGAGCATCGCAAGCCTACCTTTCTCACATTGTTTCTCTGTTGATGCTGCGATTAAGAATTCGCTTACATACTGCAGAAGCACTGACCCCCCCGGTTAAAACAAGACTCTCCAGACTCCTGTGTAGAGCCTCTTTAATTATGGCGGGGACTCACAGTAATCTTGAAAATGTCACGTGAAAGTATACTATTTGCCTTTGAATGAAAAAGTGAACCAGAATTGACTGTTGGCGTGTAACGGTACACAAAACAAGGCATTTGCTAAATCCACAATAGAGAGCCATTTACATCCGGTGGAATTTGAGCCAATATAATATAGGGGTTGGGAACATTTGGGGTGTGTGGAACAACAGCGTTCTTGATAACCTGCAGGTCATGAACAAACCTCCATTCCCCCGATTCACCTGGTATGTTTGCCTTTTTGAACGAAAAAAATGGGTGTTCTCACCAGTGATTATTCACGGGGGATTATCACTCCAGCCTATAAGAGAGATTCAAAGACTGGGGTAATTCCTTACACAGCCTCGGGTTTTGACGGCTCTTTTGCTTTGCAAGGACGACACTCAGACTTCGGGGTTATTCTTAAGGGTTCGTATGAGCCCCACATCGTGTTTGCCTTTTGCCCTGAAATCTTTTGGGACCCTTCTTAATCTTGGGTCCGAGACATCTACCATAGGTAAACGCCAGACCGACACTCCTGGCGGGGATTACCTGGACTGCCCTGTCTGCCTGAGTTAGCCGATTTAGTATCTTCCTATACGTCCTTTTAACTGCATGGAAGCAGATACCCACACCGACTCTGAAGATACAATCTTTCGTTTTTTGTGCCTGTCGTACCCATGGTCCCAAATTCTGACACCTGTCGCTAGATGCCTTCGCCAATGATCCGTGAGGAAAAAAGCCTTCCACATCAAAAAAACAGGGTCTACTTACCGTCACAGATACTTAAAAACGTTTAAAGTGACAGCACATCTGTGATCATTCCAATAAAATTCGCACAATAACAACTGATCTGGTTTAACCAATCTCCTGAACCAATCCTTCTCTTATGATTTGTCAGGACCATCGCGGTGTATGTGTGCTGTGCAGTGCAGCATATCTCCAGCAAGATAATCCGTGTTAATGGGATTAACATGGCTACTTGCTTCCTGGGTGAGTGAATCGCTCATGGACCCTATCGCTCTCTGACATGCATCAGGGGTCGTGATTCGTATTTTCCAGCCTGCACTGTTAAATCTTCTTTTTGTATTACCTGCAAGCCCGTCGGGGTACTGCGCAAATCCGACACCAGTCTCACTATGAGATCCCGAGACATCAGATATACAGAACAAGATTCTGATAACAGAAATGAGAATTGGAATGTTTCCCCATTACTGGTTTTGCACAATAGGGGTGCGGTAAATCTATCTCGTGTCACGACTCCTGATGCACCGATTAAGTTCAGGAAGCTTCCGTTCATCTTTATTTGCGACGACTCTCTGAACTGCCTTGATTTATGACCTGAATATGTTGCCCTTGTATCTTCCAAAAAAGTAAGAGGTGCACCTTCCACATATAACATAGATGTAAGCATTGACTTATATGCATCATCGTTGTACTGAAAATATAGTTCATGCTTCGCAAACTCAATGCTCAGTGTAGAGATGGGACATGTTTCAGTGCTAATAAGGTTAGTGATAGAGATGAGCATAAGCGATTATTCGTTTGCAAGCATAAAGCAAAGAGGTTTACCTGTAACTTTGGGGCTTCCCACCTCCACCTCAACCTTCCTCCATTAGTCACCCTGCTGCCCAGACCCCACGGCCGATTGAGACTGTCTGGGCGTGCACTGTCTCACTCATTGCTCTGCAAACAAAGCACCCGCCAGATTTACCTCTGCCAGCCCTTCTTTTCACGCAGCACCTCCTTCCAACGGCTGGCCGACCATTTGCATCATAGCCAGCTGAGCTTTATGTGTTTGCTGTTCCATCTTTAATTTCCGTTTTTCCTTCTCTTGGGCCAGAACGTTTTCAGCATGTAGCGCGTGGAGTTCCATCAAATTCAGGTTTTTCCGTGTACCAGGTAATACATTAGAAAGACGCCTCATGTAATGGGTGCCTGATAGCTTTCACATATTTGCTTTAAAGCACAATTCGCTTCTTCTTAACAACACTTCAAGGTCAGTGGCCTGAAACATTCGAGTTCCTTTCCAGATATGGAGTTGTTTTTTTTTCTAATTCCTTGACTGTTGATATGGTAGTTTGTTGGCCTTGTAAGTCTGCTATTAATTCGGTTTAAATATACATAGATTTTATTCTGTCTGCAACACTTGCCCTCTGAAAAGTCAGGCCCTTACTATTTTTGTTTCCCTGTGCTTTTATTGGTTTCAAAAGAAATGTTAATTTTCATTATAATGGACATCACATTATTTTCACAGTTCGGTGCACCATCGGGGGCCGACCTGCCTGTACTGCACTGTAACGTTCTCTGTTGTAAGATACATTTCCTGCTGGTTTCCGATGTCTCTCCTCACTGTGGAAACTTCCAGACACATCTTCCAGTGATTTGTCTGCACTTCATTCAATCCAGAAAACTGTAGTTCTTGCTGAGAATGTGATCTCTCTACAATGGAGAGAGGAAAACAGAGTCGGTGACAAAGCTGAGATCACTTAAGTTCTGTCCAGAATCAACAAAAATTACCCCGGTCTTCCACTGTCCTGTCACTTTAACATTGCATTGTGTACCCAAGCCATCATACCAGTCTCTGGTCTGCTGCAGTTCTCCTTCCAGGCACAGCGCAAGCTGGAAAATCGGCAATTCATTTTCTACTGAAAGACCATGCAGATTTCAGGACCCAACATCGAGTTCAATCATTTTGGATCCTGTCCGCCCTCTTCCACATTTTTCACCCACCTATACATCCCATCAGTTCCCAACACGAATCATTGGACTCGAAGCGTTCACTGTCCTTTCTCATCATAGATGGACAAGAGCTGCTGATTTTGTTCAGCCATTTTGGCATTTCTTCAAAGAACATTTATTGGTCAGTTGTAATCGCAAGACTGCAGGAACCGTCTGATTGCAGGCGGAGAAGTTCACAGGAGATGAAAATAATGCCAAGGGCTGGACCATTCCCATTGTGAAGGTAGATGAGCTAAGCTGGGGCTGTGTAACTAAGCACAGAGAAGGCAAAGTGAGAAACTGATTAACATGCATTATGAAGCGGATAGATATGTATGACAGGAATAAGGCTTTTCGGGAAGGAATAATAACCAGTGACAAAGATGAAAAGCAGGAGAAAAGCGGTTTAGAGGAGATTTAGGAAAAACGCTTTCACCCATAGAGTGTTGTTCATCTGGAATTTCTTATCTGAACGGATGGTAATGCTCAGTGTTACGAGGATTTTTCAGCAGTATGTAGCCGAACACTTGAAGATCCAGAGCACACGTGGATAAGGACCAGATTCTGGAAAGTGTGACGAGTCAGACAGATGTGAGATGGATGTCCCGAACGAAATCGTTCTAAGTCAAACTTTTGTGCTGAAAACTGGGTGAGGCCGCGACTCTGTGATGCAATGGAAAGCGCGTTGAATTTCTATGCCTTTCTTAAGACTGCCATTCAAAAGTTGTGGATGCAAATCTCATCAGAGTCGAGTTTTAGTTTATGGTTTGAAAGGTGTTCAGACCAGACTCGGCTGCTCATCTGCAAAACCTATGACATTCATGAAGAAACCCAACTGGCTCCAAATGCAACATTTTCCTCTCAGCGATGAATAACCTCGATGTGTATTTATGGTAGAGATCGATAAACATGTGTTAGCCACTTGGCAACACGATGATATGGATACGATGGAAAAAGACATAAAAGTGCTGTGTGAGTTGTGATGGTACAGAATGGCGTGGCCGGGCAGGAGCGGTGTTAAGAATGGCCTACTTTTGCTCAATTCTGCTTGAGTCTTTTCTGGCCCAGGTTTTTAAACAATCACAATTAGAACAATGTGAATCTACACCAATTAATATTTTCTGTCTCACCTCCACTTCGCTACCCTCCAAGCTGGAATAGATAGCTCCTGTTTCAGCTTTCGGTCAGACAGTGGAGGATTCTCACAAGTTCTCTGTCAGGCTGAACATCCCTTCACATAGGTTTCCAAGTGGACACATGGAGCAAGCGATTACATGGATGCTGGGGATTGAGGGACAGATTTCCCTCTTGCTGGGCTAGAATTCTGGCCAAGGTAATGAACGTGAATTTCTGACATTTTGGAACTTACGCTGGATTCTTGCGACTTTACTGATTAAACTAAAATTCAATTTGCCCGTGTATAACATGATTATTTTTTCACTATTTATAAAAAAAAACATGCGACGTGTCCTTGGATGTAGTAATGCAGAAGATTGTTGACGTTGTGTACAGTGTGGGTCATTGTGCCGTATGAACATTCCAAAGGATACTGGTGAAGTACCAGTGAATCGAATTCTCTGACGAATTGATACCGATAGAAGGAAAATCCCAGTACAGTAGCGACATGACATTGCCTGTGATCAACGCAGGAAGCCATGGTAAACGAACACAGAATTCAATAATGCCTATTTTCACCACATTTTACTATGTCATTTTCCTGAACCTGATGCTCCATAATCGAAAATCCATCATCAGTATAACTTTCTCTTCGCTGTGTTTCATTTCAGATCTTCAGCAAAAAAGGACTAATTGGTTTGAGGGGCCCAGTGGTAAGACCTGTAGCCAATGGTCATCAGTACACGGCAGCTCCAGTGGTGCAATTCGTCAGTTTGATGTAATTGCACGACAGACTGGAAGTGCGTAAGGTGCCGAAGTTGCACATTCGGTTCTCGCCAGGTGTTGGTTTTACTGATTGTGACCAGAAATGATTGCAACTTCAAGCTGAAGAACAGTTCAAACACCGAATATTACACCGCAATAAAGTTCACTTTGGCCCTAACGCTGCACCGACCTGTGATACCAATCTGACTAGTATTTTACCATCATAATCCGCAAGTTTATACAATGACCATTTAATTGCCCTGAAAGTTGTTGAGTCTACGAGTGTTGAAGACAAGGCATTCAGCACCCTTTCTACTCACTGATAAAGGAACCTACCTCGGTATCTATCACCCTCAATTTACATCGATGTGCTCTTGTGCCAAAATTACCATTTGAAGAAAAATGCCTTCACTGTCCACCTTATGGCAACCTCTGATCATCTTCTATGTCTCTCTAAATTCAGCCCTCAAACTTCTTGTCGCTATCAAAAACCGCCTCAAGTCCCTCAACCTTTCCTCGTAAGACCATCTCTCCATAGAAGGCAACATCCTAGAAAATGCCCTCTGCACCCTTTCCAATGCTTTCACATCCATCGTATAATGTGGCGACCAGAAATGCACGCAACTCTACGAGTGCGGCCACACCAGTTAATTTCTGGAGCTCCAAAGTGATAATTTCGCTCTGAAACTGAATCAATCTCCCAAGAAAAAACTAACACTCCGTGCTCCTTGCAAACAAACCTGTCAACGTGGGTGATAACTTTCCGAGTTTTATATACATGGGCACCGAGATTGCTCTGCACATCTACACTTCCAAGAATATTACAATTAGCCAAAAACTCTTTATTCTTGTTGCTCCTTCCAAAGTAAATTATCTCACACTTTTCCACATTAAAATCCATTTGCCACTTCTGAGGTCAGCTCTGCAGATTATCCATGCCCCTCTGTAACCGTCAGCAGATATTGACACTATTGACAGCATCGTCGATCTTAATGTCATCTGCAAACTTACGAATCCATCATTCCATGCCCTAATCCAGGTCATTTATAAAAATGACAAACAACAGCGGACACAAAAATGAACCCTGTAGTACACCATCAGTTACTGAACTCCAGGATCATCATTTCCCATGAACTGCCACACTCTGTCTTCTTTCAGCGAGCCAATTTCTGATCCAAACCGCTAAACCATCCTCAATCCCATGACTCTGTATTTCATGCAACAGCCGACAGTGCCTTACTGAAAACCATATCCACCACATCAACCACTTTACTCTCATCCACCTGTTTGCTCACCTTCTCAAAGACCTCAATAAGGTTTGTGAGGCACAACCTGCTATTCATAAAATCGTACTCACTATCCCGAATCAACTTCTTCCTTTTTCGATGATCATAAATCCTATCTCTCATAATCTGTTCCAAAAAGTTAGCTGCAAGAAAGCTAAGGATCACTGTTCTATAATTACCAGCATTGTCTCTACTCCCCTTCGCGAAGAAGGGGACAATATTTGCTAAACTCGGGTCTTCTAGCACTAATGACATAAACACTGATGAAATAAAGCTTATAGTCAAACATTCTGCAATCTCCTCCCACGATTCACAGAGAATCCTCGGATACATACTGTGGAAGGCGATTTTCATAAACAATTGAGATGTGCATGACCCTAAAGTCTAAGGGGAATAGAGCCATAGTGGTGGGGTAAAACAGGCTTCTCTATAATAAAGGATAAGACATTTGATACAGATTGATAAGACCACTCACGTTGACTGAGTAGAAAAACAAGTCCTTGATTGATAAGACCACTAACTCTGACAGAGAAGAATAAGTCCTTGACTGATAAGACTACAGGGTAGAAAAACAACTCGGGAGACATCTGCTGCAGACTTTGTGATAAGGGTGCAGAATAAAAAAATACTGACGGTTTAGAATGTGAACCTCGTGACTCTTTAGCGCCAAAGAGGGGAGGGACTTGTGCTGTATATAATGAGAAACGTTGTTAGCCTCGGGGCGCCTTTTTCTGAGAAGGGTACCCAACTCTGCAGACTTGCTAATAGAACTTTGTTTTCCTAAATTTGTCCAGAGCGATGATTGAGAAGCGATTTTCGTTTCTAACAAACTTGGGGGCTCGTCCGATCAACACTCCGGCCGCGGGGGGGGCTGAGGAAGGACATCGGAGAAGGTGCACCCTGCCGAATTCGGCAGTCCATGATTCCTTGCTTGTCGCCCTGCGCGGCTTGAGCGAGTGATATCCGGAAGGCTCAGGAAAACAAAGGAGGGGTGTGGCCGAGGCAGTGGGGACGGTTAACGATCGAGTAATTTCGGTGCACCGAACCCAGGTAAGAACAGACTTGCGGGGACCGTCTTTCCGGAGGACTGGGGACCTGCGGAGTGCCTGTAGATTTTTCTACAGAGACGTGGGACTCAGGAATCTAGAGACCGGGGCTCGTCTGTGAGAGATTTTGCAGAGACCGTGTTTGCGGAGGAACGTGGACCTACGGGGTGCCTGTGATCTGTT
Source organism: Chiloscyllium plagiosum (assembly GCF_037043375.1). Lineage (NCBI taxonomy): Eukaryota > Metazoa > Chordata > Chondrichthyes > Orectolobiformes > Hemiscylliidae > Chiloscyllium > Chiloscyllium plagiosum. The sequence goes on from NW_028270183.1 coordinate 103,296,706, forward strand.
TCACAGAGACGTAGGACACAGGAATCCAAAGACCGGGGGTGCCTGCAAAGGGACCTGGGCGATCACGGGACTGATGGTCCGGGAATTGGTTAAATAGTGATAGATTATCACGGGATAATACGGAAAACAGTCCTCAGCAATGGGAAATAAGGGATCCAAGGCGAATAAGGGAAAGGTAGGCTTGAACGTAGACAATGAAAAATACCCCGGGGTACCTGACGATAGTCCGTTAGGAAACATGTTAAATAATTGGGATCAGGGTAGGAGAAAAGGAAAATCTAGAAAAAAGATGGTGAAATACTGTCAGACGTGGTCCCAGAAACCTATTCAGGGAGACTCAGTGTGGTGGCCTAACTTCGGCACTGACGAAGACTGGGTTCGGCAAGCTCTAATTTTATATGTCAATTCAAAACCTAATGTTACTCGGGAGGAAAGTGATTACGCCCTCTGTTGGCTACCGGTCGCAATATCTTGCAAAATGAGGGTAACTAATGAAGACTCGAAAGGGCAGAAAGAATAGGAACCTTTAGATCAGTTACCGCCGCCCTACGTGACCCCGTCTGCCCCACAAAATAATCCTTCGGGTGGCGACGATTCAGGGGAAGGGGAAGAAAACGGGGAGGAACCACCAGGAGCCTCAGGAGTACAGACTAGATCTCAAGCTGAGAAGAGTCACAGACAAAACTCTGTCCCGATTGCAAGGATGAATCCACTCCGGGAAGTGCCCATGGGAGGCGCGGAAGGAGGGACGGGATATGTGAACGTCCCCTTAACGAGTACTGAAGTACGGAATTACAAGAGGGAGATGAAGGGCCTACTGGAGGACCCCATGGGCCTGGCTGAACAATTAGATCAGTTCCTGGGGCCGAATACTTACCCGTGGGATGAGATGTATTCCATCATGGGAACATTGTTCTCTAGCCAGGAGCGACAGATGATACGACAAGCTGCGCTGTTAGTCTGGGAGAGAGAGAGAGGAGCAGGAGGGGAGCAGAAATTTCCCCTTTCCGACCCCGGGTGGGATAAGCAAACGGAAGAAGGACGGCGCAACATGAGGCACATGCGGGAATATTGGATAAAAGGAGTAAGGCAGGCAGCCCCGAAGGGGCACAATTTTACCAAGGCCTTTGGGAATCATCAAAACCCGGAGGAAACCCCTACAGACTTCCTAGACAGGATTAGGAAGAACTTGCAGCAGTTCGCTGGGGTGGACTCTGAGACGGAAGTGGGGCAACAACTCATACGGGTAGAGTTTGTATCAAAAGCCTGGCCGGACATACGAAAGAAGTTAGAGAAAATGGATGATTGGGATAGTAAACCTCTAAGTGAACTACTTCGGGAGGCGCAAAAGGTGTTTGTGAGAAGGGACGATGAGAAGCAAAAGAAGGCGACAAAGATAATGATGTAGACGGTGCAACAAGTGACAGTTGGAAGGAGGGAAAAGGGAGAGCCGTGGCAGGAACAGGAAAGGGGAGAGTCGTGGCAAGAGCAGAGGAAAAGAGGACCGTGGCCGGAACAAAGGAAGGGTGGAGGAACTCGAGGCCGTGACAGGGAAACGAGGAGGATACTCAGATGTTACTACTGTAATGAAGCGGGACATTTTAAGCGAGAGTGCCCCCGTTACAAGCGGGAAGTGCGGTCGTACGCCCTGATGGAGGAAGATTAGGGAGGTCGGGGGTTCCTACCCTTGGGGCAAAAGGACTATCGACAGGAACCCCTGGTAAACTTGAAAGTAGGGCCCCAAGGGTCGGAGATCACATTTATGGTGGACTCGGGAGCTGAAAGATCAAGTATAATCCAAATACCCCCCGGCGCCTGAGCAGGAAGAACAGTTATGGGGGTATCTGGTATTGGAGGAAAGACATTGCAAGTCCCAGTCGTGGAGGACGTGGAAATTGGGTATGAAAACAGAACTACTAGACGAGACCTCCTTCTACTGCCATCGGCGGGGTTTAATTTGTTAGGAAGAGACTTGCAGGTCAAACTAGGGATCGGAACAGTACCAAGTAACGGGGAAATGGTGGTAAGGTTGTTCGCCCTCACCGAAGAAGATGATCAACAAATAGACCCGGGAGTATGGTACCGAGAGGGGAACAGAGGGGTCTAAACATCAAACCTCTCCAAATCACCATGTTACCAGGAAAAAGGCCCGGAAAGAAGGAAACAGTACCCGATTGCTATGGAAGGACGGGAAGGGTTGCAACCTGTGATAGAAAGATTAATCACAGATGGACTACTGGAGGAATGTATGTCCCCCTTCAATACTCCAATACTCCCTGTGAGAAAGCCGGATGGGACATATAGGCTGGTGCAAGACTTGCGGGGGTTGAAAGAAGTAGTCCAGGCTAGATACCCGGTGGTACCCAATCCCTACACGTTAATGAGTAAAATTCCCCCCGAACATGAATGGTTCAGCGTAATAGATCTGAAGGATGCCTTCTGGAGTTGCCCCCTTGACGAAGAAAGTCGGAACGTTTTTGCATTTGAATGAGAGAATCCCTTCACAGGACGAAAGCGACAGTTAAGATGGACAGTCTTGCCGCAGGGATTCACGGAGTCACCCAACTTGTTTGGACAAATACTGGAGCAGATCTTAGGAGGATTTCGATGTAATGCGGAGAATCAATTGCTCCAATATGTCGATGATCTCTTACTCTCAGGACCGAGAGAAGAGGAGGTACGAGCAGACACCGTTGCCCTGCTGAACTTCCTGGGGAAACAGGGCCTACGCGTCTCCAGGACAAAACTCCAGTTTGTGGAGCAAGAAGTAAGATATCTGGGCCATCAGGTCAGTAAGGGGCATCGCCATATCACGCCAGAACGAATATCGGGGATTACGGGTATGCCAATACCCAGGACGAAGAAGGAAATCAGACAATTCCTGGGGCTAGTAGGGTATTGCCGGATATGGATTGAAAGTTACACCACTCTAGTAAAGTTTTTGTACGACACACTGGGACAAGAAGAACAAAAACTGAACTGGTCAGATGAGGAGGGGCAGCGATTTAATATTATTAAAAGTAAACTGATCCGAGCTCCGGTATTGGCTTAACCCACCCTGAAGGAACCGTTCCAGTTATATGTTAACAGCGCCGGCGGAATTGCCCAAGGTGTGCTTACCCAGCTGAGGGCAGGGAAACGTCAGCCGGTTGCATTTTTGTCAAAAATGTTAGACCCTGTGTCACGTGGATGGCCGACCTGTATCCAGGCAGTGGCAGCTACGGCAATATTAGTAGAAGAGGCCCGGAAACTTACCTTTGGAGGAAGAATCACAGTATACTCCCCACATTCGGTTAGTAACATACTGGCTCAAAAGGCTCACCACTGGTTAACAGACTCTCGCATTCTGAAGTATGAGACGATTTTGATGACCGGAGACGATCTCAATTTTGCAAAAGATCTCAGTTGCAACACTGCCCAGTTTCTATACGGACGTCCTGCAGATGGGGAACAGGAGCATGATTGTGTGGAATTTGTAGACTTACAGACCAAAAGCCGAGAGGACCTGCAAGAGGCCCTGCTGGGTGAAGGACAGGAACTGTACATCGACGGGTCCTCCCGGTGCATCAGTCGGGTACGGTACAGTGGCTATGCGGTCGTAGATGGCGCAACGAAACGGACGATCGAGTCCGGACGACTGCCCGGGAAGTGGTCAGCCCAATCCTGTGAGTTGTACGCCCTCCAGAGGGCCCTGAAGTTGTTGGAGGGGAAAGTGGGGACTATATATACTGACTCAAAGTATGCATACGGAATCGTTCATACTTTCGGGAAAATCTGGAAAGAGCGAGGATTGATAACTTCCCGGGGAAAAGAATTAGCTCACGAACAAATGATCAGCCTAACGTTGGAAGCCCTGGCGTTGCCGACAGAACTCGCAGTAGTCCATGTACCCAGTCACCAGAAGTGGTCGACACTGGAAGCGGTGGGAAACCGGCTGGCAGATGAGGAAGCCAAGCGGGCAGCGGTCGAAAAACCTATCCAATTATTAACATTAATACCGTTGAGGGAAGGGCTCGCTAAACAACCCGTCTTCACCCAGGGGGAGATTGATAAAATGGATCAATTGGGTGCCCGGCTAGAAACTAACGGGAAGTGGACCGGTCCTGATGGGAGACAAGTACTGAACAAACAGATCATCCGGAGTATTCTGCACCGATTACACCATCAGACCCACTGGGGGGTGCAAGCCATGTGTGACACGATCCTGAGAGACTATGTATGTAGGGGGATATACACGTTAGCCCAACAAGAAATAGTCGGATGACCCACTTGCCAGCGAATTAACAAGAAAGCCATGCGTTCTATGCCAGCTGGTGGTCAGCCTCTCGCAATTAGGCCATTCCAGAGGATCCAAATTGACTTTACAGACTTACCCCCAGTACAGAAATGGAAGTATCTGCTAGTAATAGTAGACCATTTCACTCACTGGGTAGAGGCTTTCCCAACCGCCAAAGCCGATGCACCAACCGTGGCCCGACTATTGTTAGAGAACATAATCCCGAGATATGGCATGATGGAATCTATAGACTCAGACTGCGGGACACATTTTGTTTCTAGGCTACACCATTTGATCTGTACTGCCCTGGGTATCCAATGGAAATTCCATGCACCCTGGCATCCCCAAAGCTCGGGTCGTGTTGAGAGAATGAATGGCACGCTCAAGACCCAATTGACTAAGCTGATGTTAGAAACTAAGTTACCATGGCCAAAGTGCCTTCCCATTGCCCTATTGAAGATACGTACAGCGCCTCGCCGGGATATCGGGGTCTCCCCCTATGAGATGCTGTTCGGATTACCATATTGGAGTAAGGTTGATGGGTGTCCCACTCTATAAGGGGGAGATGTATTTGTCAGAGACTATTTACTGGCCTTATCCCGTTCTTTTGCAGAACTCCGGAGGAAGGGTCTCCTGGCTCAGACTCCGCCGCTCGACTTCCTCTTGCATAAGGTGGAGCCCGGAGATTGGGTACTTGTAAAGACCTGGAGGGCCGAAAAGCTCCAGCCGCAGTGGGAAGGACCGTTCCTGGTCCTGTTAACAACTGAAGCCGCTGTTCGGACGAAAGAAAAAGGGTGGGCCCACGCATCGAGGATAAAGGGGCCTGTTCCGCCAGAAGGAGAGAGCACTTGGACATGCGGGCCAGGGGACAAGCCATTGGTGGTAAAGCTGAAAAGACAGCGACAATGAACTCTACCTGGACTGTATTGGTGGGGATATTGATCGGTTTACTCCTGTATGTGGGGGAGGGCAAGGGGAGATGTGACAAATGTCGGACTACGGTGAGACTTGGGAGTCAGATCTACTCGGGATCATTTGTGTCTCACTCCCATGTGAACGATCGGTGTTACGATGTGAATGCACGGCAAGAATGTTGGGAGGGTGGAAAACCCTATTATCAAGTGTATAATAAAGGGTACGGTGGCAAAGTCCGTGGATGCCCTAAAAATGACCGCTGGGTGTGTGTTAACAAAGATGGGCAGTGGGGCCTACCCTCCGTGTTGCTCAGAGAGCAGGTTGACAGAGTCAAGGAGACCAGAGTTCAGAACACTGAACGGGAGTTAGAGAAAGAGCACGACCGTCAGAGAATGGTCGTTGTCTCTAAAGTGCCATCTATATATAAAGAGGTAGAAGAGCAGATTGAGCTCCCTGATGTAACACAAAACCTGTTTATTGATCTCACCTCTAGGATTGCCACTGTTTTAAATGTTAGCAATTGCTGGGTTTGTGGGGGGCCACATATGTCAGAACAATGGCCGTGGTCTGGTCAAAGCTTAGACATATGGGAATTGCTTCAATACAATTGGACACATGTCAACGAAAGGAAAAGCCAGGGGTGGAGACTGATAAATAGCCCTGAGGGCCAGTTATGTGTTGAAGGCAAGGGGACCGTGGAGGTAGGAATTAGTCCCTGTCAGAGTGTATTGAATGCCACCACACAAGTATGGTGGCCTGAGAATATTGCTTGGTACATTGCAAACCGAGATCATCAAAATTGCGTTCGGTTACGTACTGATTCCTCCTCTTACGAGCTAAGTGCTGACCCTTCTGATGGCATGAAAAGAGTGTGGAGCGGTGGTTGTCAGGGGAATCAATGCTGGGATAATCCTGTCCAGACTCTGCCACGGGGCCAAGAATCCGAATACTGAAATTGCAGTGGTCCTGGTCCTTATGAGGGCATCCCTGGGGCAAAGGAGCTGTGGGATGAAGTTGTGAGGCTGAGAGGGCCTGCTCCAGATGGCCTATTTTGGATATGCGGTAATCAGGCATATTCCAAACTGCCCATGGGATGGGCTGGAGTATGCTTCCTGGGTCTAATACGACCTGAATTCTTCCTATTACCCCGGGAGGAAGGCGATGATTTGGGAGGCAAACTCTTTGACTCCCTGCGTAGGTCGCCAAGGGATATCCAAGTCGGTGATTGGGGGGATGAGTGGCCACCGGCCCGTATTATTGAATACTACGGACCTGCTACATGGGCACAGACGGATCATGGGGATACCGTACTCCTATCTATATGTTAAATCGAATTATCAGTCTCCAAGCAGTCGTAGAGGTCATTACCAATCAGACCGCCCTGGCCATGGAGTTGCTGGCTAAGCAGCAGAATCAGATGAGGGCTGCTATATACCAAAACCGGCTTGCCTTGGATTATCTGTTGGCCTCGGAAGGGGGCGTGTGCGGGAAGTTTAACCTGACTAACTGCTGTCTGAAAATTGACGATAATGGTAAAGCGGTTTTGAAGATTTCCGATAAAATTCGGAAATTGGCCCATGTGCCGGTACAATCCTGGCGTCCTCTTGGTGGCATCGGATGGTGGGATGGTCTCCTAGGTGGTAGTTGGTGGCGCACGGCGTTACTGGTGGCTGGGGGGGGCGTAATGCTTCTACTCATCTTACCCTGCCTGACCCCCTGTCTTTAATCCAGAAAAATATTTCCCAACTCCAGGCAGTGGCGGTACCCCAACATGGAACGCAGGAACTTAAGGTGCTGTTGCTGCGAAAGACCAAGGATTTCCCGGGCCCTTGATGGGAGGAGGCTTATCTTTGTCATGCACACCTTAAAAAAAAGGGTGGAATTGTGAGAGACGATTTCGGTACAAACAATTGAGATGTGCATGACCCCAAAGTCTAAGGGGAATAGAGCCATAGGGGTAGGGTAAAACATGCTTCTCTATAATAAAGGACGAGACATCTGCTGCTACGGATTGATAAGACCACTCACATAGACAGAGTAGAAAAACAAGTCATTGACTGATAAGACTACAGGGTAGAAAAACAACTCGGGAAACGTCTGCTGCAGACTTTGTGATAAGGGATGGAAAAATACTGACTGTTTAGAATGTGAACCGCATGACTCTTTAGAGCTATAGAGGGGAGGGACTTGTCCTGTATTTAATCAGAAACATTGTTAGCCTCGGGGCGCCTTTTTCTCAGAAGGGTGCCCAACTCTGCAGGCTTGCTAATAAAACTTTGTTTTCCTGAATTTGTCTAGAGCGATTATTGAGAGGCGATGTTCGTTTCTAACACACCCCCATAGCCTCCCTCCCCCATTCCAGTGGACTTACATGCTTCCCGTACGGCTGCCACCATCATTTTTGTCTTCTGTTTCTCTCTTATTACATCCCTCTGAACGTACACCTTCTGTGCTTCCCGTAATAATTCTGCAACATCTTTTTCAGCCCAATCCTCCACTTTCTGTAATTTCTTCTGAATGTCAGGCCATGACTTAGTCACAAAGTGCACCTTAAGCATGCGCTTGCCTATTTCTCCATCGGGGTCTAAACCTGAATACTTTCGCATGGACTCCCGCAAACGGTCTAAAAACTCACTCGGGGATTCATCCTTTTTCTGTCCAACTTTGAATGCTTTCGCTAAATTCCGCTGTTTGGGCACGCAGGTTTGGATCCCCCTGATTATAAGGCTTCTGAAATCTGTCATATTTGCCCGTCCCCCCGCATCGTTATGATCCCACCGTGGGTCCTCTATGGGGTACTTCTGCTCTCCACGCTGAGGGCCGTCCTGATGCTCCCTATCCCAAATGGCCATTGCACTATTCCGGATCATAACAATTTCATCGTAATTAAATAGTATTCTCATCATGGCCTGCAGTTCAGCCCATGTGTATATACTGGGCCCCAGAAATTGGTCCAGTTGTATTCCCACACTGATGGGGTCTCCAGTAGACGGGGTAGTTCGTTACGGAGTTGCCGGATATCCCCAGAATTTAAAGGTTGTACTACGAACCCAGTCCGTTCGTTCCCAAACGGCACCTCTCGTAAGGGGTTCAGCTGTTCAATATTGTCACTCCTCCCAGCTCTCAATTCCTCTTCTCGGCCTTACCGCATCTCGAGTCGGACTGATTTCCTAGTGCCTGGGGTGGGTTCTGCGCCCCCTCCTGTGCCCCCCCCCCCCCCCCCCAGCAGTCCCTGCCTCACTGGTCGTAGCCTGCTGGGGATCGGATTTATCCGTCGCAGGAGGGAGGTCCGCGCTGGACGCCTGGTCGTGCTCCTGGTCGTGCGCCTGGTCGTGCGCGGGTGGTATATACGGGGGCGGGGCAGACGGTGGCAAACCGTCGGTGAGGATGTCCCAAGACTTCTGGGGCTTCCTCGGGTCTGTTTGGGGAATCAGAGGATAGAGACGCGTGCGACTCTCACCGTCGCCCGCCAACCAGGCGGCGGCGTATTTGCTCTCTTCTGGGTCAAACGGTTGTTTTCTGTTAACATATACATGTAGGATTTGACACACCCAGTCTTCATCAGACCCATACTCGGGCCAAACTACGGAGGGGGCGCGGATCGGTTCCTTGGTCCATATAAAACAACAATATTTTATCATGGTCTCTTTCTTTAAGTCCTTCGTTCTACTACTGTCCGTCCATAGACTTAACTTCGACCTAATGGACTATCGGGGGGTATTTCTTTCCCATTTGCAGTCTTCCCTGACTACTCCTTAGTAAATCTAGAAGTCTGATTTCCCATGGTCTATCTTCGGTCCTGGTCTTAAACGCCCAAAGCGTTTTCACAGATGACCGTCAAACCACAATTTCCCGTGGTTTATCTTCAGTCCTGGTCTTAAACGCCCAAAGCGTTTTCACAGATGACCGTCAAAACCACGCGGCCAACAAGGAAGAACAAAAGAAACTCTCTTACCTTGATCCGTGCACGGAGTTGTCTGGCCTTTTTAAATGTGTGTACCCCCGTGTATAGTCACTAACCGGTCGTCCCAACACTCGTCCGTGTGTTCCTTTTCCAGGATTCAAAATTATTTTTAAATAAGCCGGGTCACATCCTCTCTTGGCCGACGGCCGACGGACCAAGCTGATCAGTGAGAAGTATAAATATATACTAGACGCGTCTTTGTTGTGATCAGGCTTGATCCGTGAGCCGAAGAGACTGCCCCCCCGGCAATAATTATTTCATCCCGGACGAGCCCCCAATTGTGCGAGATAAGCGGCTGTCCGGTCCCATCTCCGGCACTTTTATTTCCCTTCCCAGGAACAAAGACACGGAGGAGTCTGTCCAAAACTTTTCATTCAACTTTGCAAAGTCGGGTGCAGTGCCTCGTGGGTACACACATGAATAATTATCTCCACACATTATATACACGTAAATGTGGGCTGGGTCTCCTACTGCTGTCTTGACCAACGAGTGCTAGGGTTCCCCACTGTTTTCCTTATTTGGGTTCTGGTGCCTGCGATTATTTTGTTACTCACTTGGTCAATCAGTGTTCGAGTTCCCCGTTCTTTCCTTATATGGATGATGTTGTACAACTGTGGTTAAGGGCGGTCTCTCAACTATCGAGGAAAGCTGTTACAATTGTTTCATTCATAAAAACATGGGGGAGGTCCGGCAACAGTTTCGAGTGTCTGCTTGTGTTTACTATAAGGTAGAAAAGACTAAAATGCAGCTAACCGTTTAAAAATTACACTACCCTACAATAGTTCTATTTGGTGTTGCTTGCGCTGTTTGGCGTGCAGGTTGGGTAGCTTCACCAGGTTAGCACCACATTTTTATGTATGCCTGGTATTGCTCCTGGCATGCTCTGTGGAACTCTCCATTGAACTAGGGTTGATCCCCTGGCTTGATGTTAATGGTTGAGTGGGGGTTATACCAGGCCATGAGATTTCAGATTGGGCTGGAGTACAGTTCTGCTGCTGTTATTGGCCCACAGTGAGGCGGAAGTTGCAGGGTCAAGAGGGCTGATTGCGTTGTTGTATTTTCCAGTGCATTGGTAGATGTAATGTGGTCCATCAAGTTTCATTCCTTTGTTGAGACTGTGCAGTGATTAATACAATGAGTGATTTGGTGGGAGTGTTGAGTGTTGTCAGGAATGCAACTTTTAAAATAAGGTTTTGTGATTTACACATGAAAGAAATGAAACTATCATGGTATTCAAACAGATGAAAGACTCAACAGGCAATCAAGGTATTTTTCAATGGAAAATTTCACTTACATCACACTATAAATTTTTGCTATAAATTCTGTGCCATAGAACTGTGCCCTCCACAATCACCTGATGAAGGAGCGGCGCTCCGAAAGCTAGTGTACTTATAATTACACCTGGTGGACTATAACCTGGTGTTGTGTGATTCTTAGAACATTACAACACTACTAACAGGGCTGCATATAAACAGGCTCAGTCCAGTTAATCAATACATTCGGAAGGATTTCCTCCAAGTTTGATGACACAATATTAGTCAAAACCGTCAACTTCAACCTGCAATGTTGCTCTTAACAAAAACTTCAGGCTGACACAAAGCTCCCCACCCCACTGCAATGTAGGAACTGGGCCCGGCCCAGGAACTGGAACTGGGACATTTGTGGACTGTGATCTCAAAGGAAGCGAGCAAATACAATTCTGACAGATTAGTCCTCAAAGGTGAGTAGCAAGTTTGAGACAAGGCAGGTGGTATGCCATCTTGCACTTAGCTTAATTGCATTTCTTATTTACAGTCGTGTTTTGCAAAGTATGAAGAACTGTGTTTTTTTTTCATGGTTGGGGAGTTTTATTCTAGTTGATCACAGTTGCCCCCTCTCGCTCCCCAAGTCAAATCATAGGATCGATAACAAAACAATAAACTGCAGGTGCTGGAGATCTAAACCCCAGAAACAAAGTGCTGGAGAAACTTAGCAGTTCTGAGGGCATCGGTGAAGAGAAAAAATGTTACATTTCAACTTCACTGACTCTTCATCTGAAAGGACAAAAGGTCATGAGACTTTGAACTTACAATGTTTTATTCCCCTCAGAGATGCTGCTGGACCTGCGGTTCTCCAACATTGTGCTTTTTATATTGAACTTTATTTACAAAACAGATTGGAAAAATACTGATCTGCAAAAGTGAAAAGTTCATTGTAAACCTGAGCATAGTATCTACACTTGAGTTACAGAAGCACACCTCAGTTTAAAAACAAGATTTAACTCAAAATAACATTCCATCTGAAAATTAGCCGAGTTACACCAGTAATAAAGCTCATCCACCCAATGAGGCACTTCAGCACAACATCCTGCAGTGTTACACACAGCCACCTTTACCAAAGAATGATCACATGTCACAAAATTGAAGGCCAAGAGCATGTCTCTTTAAAGGAACTGAAGTCAAACTCAATTTTTGGAAGGATTTTTATTAAACCTGATTGAACATTTAAATCTCAGAGCATAATCTTTGCTTTTTTTAAACAAAGTTTGTTGGAAAGATCCCACATCTTACTAAAGGTTCAGTTCGGCCTGATACATAGAGCCAAAGGTCAAACAAACATCACACTTTCCATTCACTTCTACAAATTGTTTGTAAAATCATGTTACATTAAAGAACTGGACAATAAATGTCATTGTATACAATAAGAGTGAAGCCTGTGACAGCAGATTTAGCTTTGGAAGGCAGTGTGTGTGCTTTCTAAATTCTGGGAGCACTTTGGGAGACTGCTCCCAGATGGTGATAGTGAGCATATCTGGAATGCACCGTTTAGATTTGGGAATCCTTGGGAGACAATCTGTGGTTTCAATAGTACTTGGCTTGTGTTGGTGTACAGTAAGCAATTTAAAAAGTTACTTATGCATTGTTGGTGACTACCCGAATGGTATTTAAATCTGCCAGGTTTCCTTTAATAGTGTGAATGCATCTATTGTAAATATTTGGAATATTTCAGAACTGCCTAGTGCTTGGCAAATTCAGGGGGGACAAAAAAATCACATTTGAGTAATTTGAAATTAAGAATCCAAGAGGACTTAACCACTGAAGTATTCAATTCAAATAGTTAAATGGAATGCTCACATTTAAAATACCTGTTATCCATAGGAATGGATGGACTGACAGAATTAGGATCAAATTCCTGACTGGGGAGTGTGAAATGTGCTTTGATAAAGTCACCTGCATTTACCAACAATAATTTGGCAAGCTCGGAAATTTAAAAAAAACAATACGAGCTTCATTGCTGCTCCAGTCGGGTCCCAAGCTCTGTGAAAAAAATAACAATGTTCAGGTTTATTGCATACACTCTGAAACACGTGTTCCTTCTACAGATCCTGCAAGTTTCCCCAATGAGCATAGTCCATCCAAATGATGTTGCTAACTTTGGCCAACTCATTTCTTTCCAAGACTCTATAACCTGAAGAGTGACCAGAAGCAATTACTCCAACATATGTGTCAACATTACTGACGAGGATTTTTTCCTTCAGCATTGACTTCCATATATTCAGTGCCCAGAAAAGATAAAAAGCTTGTTACCTTTTATAGAGCAATGATTCAATGGAAGTAAAACGCTAACCTTTTCTTGCTTAATAATCAAGCTGCCTAAATTCTAAAAATGAACACTTCTTAATAGTTCACTAGATCATAACGAAATATTTTGTGCAAAACAAATCACATGATACATAGTTATTCAGATAACAAAACAAGTTTGTTCATTGAAGAACCCAGAGGAAAAGGTCATGAAACAATGTGAGTTCAAAGTTTGTGCGAAGATTTGTAGCTCGGGTGCTCGTTGCTGTGGTTCCAGCTTGGCGAACAGAACCACAGCAACAATGTGAGTTTGATATACCTCAATCATCATTTCAAGTGCATTGTCTGCATAAATTCTCCTTTTCTCCTCGAAGTATTTAACGTCTTGAATAATTGAGAGAATGAAGTCACAGTTGTACAACACAAAATCAGACCCTTCAGTCGAACTTGCCCATGCTGACCAGATATCAAAAATTAATCTAGTCCTATTTGCCAGCATTTGTTCCATATCCATCTTAAACCCTTTCTACTGATTATCAGTTTATTTTTCTTTATCAGCACTTGAAATACTGACTTTTTTGTCTCCCAACATTGGTTAAAGAAATCATTCATTCAAGTTAGTTTTGTAATCTTTCACAAAGAAACAAGTGAGAACAACATATAGCTGAGTGCAAAACAAAATACTGCAGCTGCGCGATACCTGGGAACACGCTAAAGGTGAGGCACTGATATTGCACAAGTTTGTCAGCACGGTTTCAATTACTGACAATCATTTAGTAATGTCTTAGCCTTCACATAGTTAAGGTAAATGTGAGATATCTGAATTGGTTCCTATTGCACTTTGATCAACAAAAAATATTCTTGGTTTAATCTACTCAAAGAAGAAAGTGACGACCAAAGATGCTGGACATCAGTATGGAAAAGTGTCATGCTGGAAAAGCACAGCAAGTCAGGCAGCATCCGAGAAGCAGGAGAGTTAATGTTTCGGGCATAAGCCCTTCATCAGGAAACACAGGCTTCAGAAAAATAACTGGCATAGACTTATGCCAATACATACGTAGAAGGGTCAGAACATGTTACTATCATATTAGAGACTAATTTCAGATTTGGTACCATTCAGTGCAACATTTCAGTATGATATTTACATATGTACCTAAAAGAGAAGTTGTCTAAAATTACAAGCTCTAGAATGATTATAGGATTAAACCTGGAAATAAAGCTGGTGAACAAGAATGGCAAAGTAAAGTCCCATCAGTATCGCCTTGGGCAGTGTCAAGTAAGAATTTGAGAGCAGAGTTGCCACTTTGGTGTAATCTTCAGTCTGGCCAAATTGCAGCAAAAAGCTGTTCAATTTTATCTGCAAATTATTGAATGCAAAATCCTCCTTGCACAATAATGAGGCAGCATTTTGGGACGTCATTTTTAAAATATATTATTTTCAAAGTTACTCACAATTAAGAGTGATCATTCGGTGCTGTCTGCATAACACAGTATGAAAAGGAATTAACAGAAAAAAAACATTATAACCCAAATTCAGAGTCACAAATTCATTGATTATTGCTTGGGTCCAGCATTTATAAGTAATCTATTTTTTTTAAAATAAATACAGATACATTTACTAACTATATTGGAGTACAGTCAAGTTTCTTAATGAACAGTGACAGGATTGGACAGAGTCCGCATGGATTTAAGAGAGGGGAATCATACTTAGCAAATCTACTGAAAGAACCTACAGAGTCGAATATTAAAGTAAGAAATTGCAGGACATTTAGAAAAGCTTATCATTAAAACATGATAGACTGGGGTTTGTGAAAGAGAAACTATATTTGACAAATTTGCGACTGTTCATTGAGGAGATAACAGGCAGGGCTGATAAAGGGTAATCCAATTACGTTCTGTGTTTGGATTTTAAAAATGCAAATGATAAGGTGCTACATAAAAGTTAATTGCACAATTTAGGAGCTCATGGTATCAGGGTAATGTATTAGCATGGACTGAGGATTGGTTAACCACACTGGCTGTTGCTGAGTCCTCACTTGGAGTACTGTATATAATGTTAGCTCCCATATTTAATAAAGGATAAACCACATCGGAGACCATTCAAAAAAGATTCACTTAGCTGCTTCGAGGACGAAAGGGTTGACCTATCAAGAATAGATAAGCAGGGGTGATCTTACGGAAACAAGGTTCAGAGGAGCTTGAAAGGGTAGATGTTGACTAGATCTAGCACTAGTGAAGTCTCAAACCAGGGGACATTACATAAGGGAACATTCATTTTAGAAAAAATAAAGATTTTTTTCTCTCAGTGAATGGCTAGAATTTTCTCGCCCAAACAATTGTGAAAGTTAAATGTGGGAGGGGAATGGTTGGGTTACTCTTCAGAGGGTTATTCTGGCTTGTTGGGCTGAAGGGCCTGTTTCTACACAGTAGGGAATCTATGATTCTATCTCAAATTATTTTAAAAGAGGGCAGATAGATTTTTGAAATATTGAGCAGTTGAGGGCTATGTGGATCAAGCATAAAAGAGGTGTTGAGGTCTGGGTTGGCCCAGCCATGATCTGATAGAATGGGGGAAACTAGCTGGAGGGAATGAATGCCCTCCTCCTGCTCCGATTCCTGGAGGCTCTGTTTCATGTATTTTTTTGTTTCCAAAGAAGAACGTGATACAATGTGCTAAAGATCTCAGATGTTGTGAAAATGGGTAGTTTATGTACTGATTTCAGATGGCACTGATTGATCAATCACAGCTATACAGTCATGAGTAGGAAGGCAATCCCCTCCATGAATAAATGAAATCTACTGCAGAGCTCACACAAAGGGAATTCTTACCCTCAGTAAACTTTCCCATCACATTATCCAACATATCAGCTAAAGCAGGACACACTGCGCATGCTCGAGTCAACAAGGCGACCCCCGGGTGATTGATGTCAGCACCGGACCAATGAAAGGACGGTGGGCGGGACTGGATGACCGAGCGGGATGTTGGTCCTCCAACCAATCAAAGTGAATGAAGGGCGGAGCTAAACTAAACCATGTGATCACCCACGCGCGCGGCGCAGAGTCGCTGGAATGAATGTTCGGGAAGTTATGGAGAGAAAGGATACGGTAAGGAAAGAAATAAACAGGGAAACCGGAGAAAAACTGTGTTGCTACGAGCGGAGAGGCTCTACAAACAAATTGTGCACGTCGGAAAACACAAATTTGAACGTCCCAATTCCTTTTTTGCAGTAAACGGGGAATTGCCTCAGCGCGGCTGCAGGCCTGAGTGAGCGCCGCCATCTTTATTTGGGGCAACGATTCACTGTACACGTGTGGAGCCGCCATCTTTGTAGGGGACAAGGTGCAGCCAGGCGCATGTGCAGCCTTTCTCTGGTATAGAGTCATTGGGATCACAGCAGCCAATACTGCTCTGATTCACCTCTGGGCTCCCTCATGACCACTTTGTCAATATCTAGCTTCCTCAGTCTCGAACCATGGGTGTATTTTTGGTCTGTTTACTACTGTATTATGACTTTTATAGACCCTTTGTAAATGAGTTTTTCACTGCGGCCCAGCCCCTGACCATGTGCTGCTCTATTATCAGATTACTTTTATCTTGAATATTTTTGACAGTCAACAATTCTTTTTTCGAACAAGCAAGTGTATTTTCCTTCCATTTCTGACTATCAAATTCTGCACCATTTTCATTCCCTGTAACCCATTTTGCATTCCCTGAAACATCAACTGTGTTTCTCCTTCCACAGATAGCAGTGATTAATGCCAAAGCCCTGTTGCTTGTGGAGAGGGTGATGTTTGACTTTCTTGTACAGCTGCAGTTTGTGTGCTGAAGGTGTTCCTACAATGTGTTTGGGTAAGTGGCATTATAGATTATTCATTCAGCAACAGTGATGATTTGAAAATAATGTCTAAATCAGCAATAGTTTGTATTTTTATTATCATGCTTATAATTTCACAAAAGTACGATTGAGAACTTTAGTCATAAGACCAGAGATGGAGATATTAGGTCAGGTGACCAAAAACATTGCCAAAAAACAGGTTTTGAGGGATGTCTTAAAGGTGGAAAGCAGACCTGTGAGGTTTTGGCTGTGAATTTCAGACTATGCTGCTTCAGCAACTGTAGAAACATCCACACAGGTGAAGTAATGAATTAACAAATGGTTGGGAGTCTTGAAGAAAATGGGTTGTCGAGGTGTCAAAATGTGTGTGGTGCAGGGAGCGAGGGATGATCACAGCCAGGAATTAAATCAAGTGTGAGAATTCTAAATTGAGGATATTGGCCAGGTGCTGGCAGGTGAGACTAGATTGGGTTGGGGTATCTGGTCGGCATGGACGGGTTGGACCGAAGGCTCTGTTTCCTTGCTGTACATCTCTATGGCTGTATGCTGTTGATTATAATTAGGAGCCTTTTGATGAATCAACAAGCAGAGATTTAGACTTTCTTGAGATGACAGGGAGGTTGAATGTGGGAAGCTGGGCCTGAGTGTGTTTGGAAAATGAAGTCTGGAGATAACACAAGGTGGATGAAAGTATATGAGCTGAGACAAGGGTGGAATCAGCTAGAAATAGTGGTCTTGGAGTGGGCCTGAGTTATCACACTCACCTCACCTCTGGGATACAGCTGGTTGCCAGATTGTGAATCAGGGCGGTAACACAAGCTGAGTGGCCCTGGTGGAGCCTAAAATGAGTGTCACTCAGCTGGCTGTTGCTGAGCAGCTGCTGCTTGGTAGCCCTGTTGATGACATCTTCCATCACTTTACTACTGATCGAGTTTGGACTGATAGAGGGAAATTGGCTGGGTTGGATTGCCCTGTGCTTTTGTGTTGAACATCCCTGGGCAATGTTCCACATTGTCGGTAGATGCCAGTGCTGGAGCAGTATGTGGCTTGGTGGGTGGCGAGTTCTGGAGCACAAGCCATCAGTATTATTGCCAGAATATTGGCAGGGCCCGTAGCCTTTGCACTACTTAACCATTTCTTGATGTTATTCAAACTTAATCGAACTGGCTTAAAATTCTCATCTGTGATGTTAGAAACCACTGGAGAAGGCTAAGATGGATCATCCCACTTTGCACTTCTGGCTGCAGATTGCTGCAAATGCTGTCATCTTATCTGGTGCATGGATGTGTGAGGCCCCTCCATCAGTAAGGGTGGGGATATATGTGATGCTTCCTCCAGTGAGTTGTTTAATTGTCCATCACTGTTCACAACTGGGTGTGGCAGAACTGCAGAGTTCCGATCTGTTCCATTGGATGTAGGATCACTTAGCTCTGTTGCTTGCTGCTGATGCTGTTTGATATGCAGGTAATTCTGTTTGATAGCTTCACCAGGTTGGCAATTCAGTTTTAAGTCTGCCTGGTGCTGCACATGGTATGCCCTCCTTTACTGTCCATTGTGATGGGTGAGAGCAGGATTTACAAACCCATGAGATTACAGATTGTGCTGGAGTACAGTTCTGCTGCTGTTGATGTCCCACAGTCCCTCATAGATACCCAGTTTGAGATCCTACATCTCTTCGAAGTCTGTCCCATTTAGAACGGTGATAGTGTCACTCAACACAATGGAGGTTTTTCTCAACTTTAAGGCAAGACTTTGTCTCCAAAAGGAATGTGTGATGGTCGCTCGTACTGATACTGTCATGGCCAGATGTATCTGCAGCTGGTCAATTCATAACAATGAGATCAAGTATGTTTTTCCCTCTTGTTGGTTCCCTCACCACCCGCTGCAGACTCAGTTGAGCAGCTATATCCTTTAGGACCTGACCAGCTCAGTCAGTAATTCTGTTGCAGAGCTCGTCTTGATTATGGACATTGAAATCCTGTACCCAGAGTACGTTCGACACCATTTTATTGCCTGAGTGCTTCCTCCAAATGTTGTTCAACATGAAGGAGAACTGATCCATCAGCCAAGGGAGGACGGTACGTGGTAATCGGCAGGAGCCATGAGACTTCCTGGTCTCCGGAGCCAATGCTGTGTACTCCCAGGGCAAATCCTCCCAGTCTGTACACCACTGTGCCACCACCTCTGCCTGGTCTGTCCTGCTGGTGGGACAGGACATATCCAGAGATTTCAGGAGAAAGTGAAGACTGCAGATGCTGGAGATCAGAGTCAAGAGTCTGGTGCTGGAAAAGCACAGCAGGTCAGGGTGATGAAGGGCTTCGGCTCGAAACGCCAATTCTCCTGCTCCTCGGATGCTGCCTGACCAGTTGTGCTTTTCCAGCACCACACTCTCAATATCTAGGGATGGTGATGGTGGTGTCCGGTCATTGTCTGTAAGGGATGACTCCATGAGTATGACTATGTCAGGCTGTTCCTTGACTAGTCTGTGAGACAGCTCTCCACATTTTGGCACCAAAAACCATATGTTAGTGAGGAGGACGTTGCACCATTGAGAGGGCTGATTCTGTGGTTGTAATTTCTGGTGCCTTGTTAGGTGCCAACTGGTCCATCTAGTTTCATTCCTGTGTTGAGACTTTGCAGTGATTAGTACAGTGAGTAGCTGGCTGAGCCGCTGTCAGGTTGGCAGGATTTTTTTCGCCATTGACAATGGTTCCATGGAGATCAGGAGATTCCGAACACTTTTTTTTTTCTTGAATTCAGATTCCACCATCTGCCAAGACGGGATTCGAACCAGGACTTCAGTCATTTGTTTTAATATTCTGGATAAAAGCTGAATACATCAGTCATTTTAAATATCACTAACCCTGGTTTTGTTTCTTTGTAAAACACTGTCCATCATCTTGTCTCCTCCATCCTCTCCTCTAACAACGAGTGAAGAGGACATGGAGTTTCTCTGACACTAAGACTGAGATAATCCAATCTGCTGCTTCTCACCCTCCCGCGAGCCCACTGAGCCAAACTGCCTCACGTGGTGTTCCTGGTTTTCGTCCCAAACCTACATCTTTCTCCAGTCTCTTGTCAAGCCTTATCAGAGCTCACCTTGACCCTTTACCCTAATCTCGCTAAACTCACTTTCCAACTCTCTGTCCTCCGCTGCCGCCTCATCACCCCCCTCGCCAATTCATAGATATTGTTCCTTGTTCTGTCTATTGGTCTTTCTTTGGTTGTGCCCTTCTCTCCCATTCTGTGAAAAACTAATATTTGACCTCACCGTTGTTGGAAAATCCTGTTCCATCTCCACTCTCCCTTTCCTTTCTGTATTACTTACATTTGGTGTCCCTCAACGATCTATCCTTGGTCTCACCTCTATCTCACGTACACAGTGCCAGGAGGTGATATCATCCAAAAACACTGTTAGGTTTCACATGTTCACTGACGATGCCCAGCTCTCCCTCCCCATCATCCCTCTCCATTACTCCACTGTTACTCAGTTATCAAACTGCTTATCACATTCCCACTACTCGATTAGCTGCAATTTCCTCCAATGAAACATTGTCACGGTTAAACCCATTGCCTTACCTTTACCTTTCTGCTGAGCCCCTCCCTCCCACTGGGAACTCTCTGAGGCAGAACAACACTCGTCACAATATTGCTGTTACATCTGACCCCAAGGTGACCTTCTGATCAGACATCCACACGATCCCAATCTCTTCAAAGTTGCATTTCTCCACCTCACCCCAGCTCCATTGCTACTGAAACCCCTTACCCGTGTCTGTGTTGCCTTATCTTGATGAATCCAAAACAGAACCCTTGATTCCATGACTCAGAATCTGGTTTCAGACTCCCCTCTCAGTATTTACCCTCAGACACATCCTCTCAGTATTTATCCTGTCAAACCCCTTAAGAATCCCATCTGTCTCAATGAGATGACCTCTCTTACTCCAAAATCCAGTGAGTAGTGTCCCAACCTTTTCAGCCTTTATTTAAAAGATAATCCCTCCAAACCAGGGATCATCCCATTGAATCTTCCCTGAAATGCCTCCAATAAAGTGACACATTTCCTTATCTCAAGGGACCAAAACTCCTCTCATTACTGCAGATATGGTGGTCTCACCAGCACTCCCACACGTTACTCTCAGGTATATATTCCAAACTCTAATACTAAAAACCTTTGAAACAAAACATTCCATTCCCCTTCCTGATTCCCTGTTGTAACTGTGTGGTAGCTTTCTGTGTTTCCTGAACAATTACCCTTGGTCCCTTTGTGGTGCAGCTTTCTACAGTTTCCACCATTTAAATAGTACTTTGTTCTTTTATTATCTCCTCCAAACTGAGCAACTTCCCATTTTCCCAAGTTACACCCCATCTGGCAACTTGTTGCCCCCTTCTCCTGTGCATCTCTCTCTTTTCATAATCCTTTTAGACCTTTACAGTTATGCCTTTTCTAGGAGATATCCCCCCACCCCCCCTTCCCATTCTTCCAAACATTTACTGAGAGCACTGGGCAGTGGGAAGCAGGCAGAGTTGCTATCTTTTTAGGGATACGCTTTGGAGTGATTGCGAGGATCCTCATACCCATTGGGCAGGATGGAGACAACTTGCCCATCGTTAGGCATTAGCCTTTCACACCCATGTCTTATTGATGAGGCAGAGCGGCAGCACGGAATGAAAGAAAAGAAAGTAATTCTTGTTCCCCATATCTCATTGACGCTTGGATCATTTTCTCCAATGTGTCAAAGAACTGCTGTGTTCAGTCACATGAGATCTCCAGTTGGAATCTCCTAGAAACCCACAAATTTCCCCCTGAGTTGACTGCTGTTGTCCTCAAGGGTAATATGTACAGTCATTCTGGGCCACAAGGAGGGGATGGTGTGAGTTTCTAACTTGAACTGAGAGTGACAGATTTTATAAACTTGTATTACAGGATATTATAGGTGGACATTCAGATGGTAATCTCAGTAAATGTTCTGCCAAACTCTGATTGAATTACTCAGTACATTCGCATTGTGTGTGTGAGTATTGCGTTCTAGATCAATCCCATTTGCTGCTTAAAAATTCTCCTTTGAATCATCGCATTCTTTCAAAAGGTCTCCCCAAACCTTCAATGTGTCATGTAATCCTTTTATGATGACCTGATGAGTGTAAGGTTTATTATTCGAATGTGTAATTTTTGGATAAGAATGTCTCAGAGAGGGAGCAGAATATTCTTAAAGGGGAGAATAACCATTTTGAGGGAAGGCTGTTGTTTATTGGTGCCAATGACATAGGAATAGAAGATTTCACATTGTTGGATCATTGGAATCTCTTGTGGGGTAAAATTGACCTCCATCAGAAGGATGGATTGTACCTGCACTGGAAAGGAAGAGTTGCTAGTGCTATTCAGGAGGCATTAAAGAGTGAAGGAATGTGGGTAAACCGAAAGAGAAAGTGAGGAAAGAGCTAAGTCTGAGGCTGGGACAGTTCAGACGTCAAACAGTCAAGGCAGGCAAAAGCATGGCAGAGAACGAGGTAGGACAGAGCAGTTACACTGCATTTATTTCACCTGCCCAATAGGTCAGGCAGATGAGCTCAGGGCATAGTTTTGAACATGGCACTGGGATATTATAGCAATTACAGAGGCATGACTTAATGATGGATAGGACTAGCAGCTTAATGTTCCAGTGTATAGATGCTATAGCAAAGATAGAAAGGGGGCAACAGAGTGGTATTTTTGATTAGGGATAACATTACAGCTGGGCTTCAAGAGGGTATTCCTGGGAGTACATCCAGGCAGGTTATACAGGGGGAACTGAGAAATAAGAAAGGGATGATCTCCTTATTGGGATGGTACTATTGACCCCCCCCCCAACTCCCCAATAGTCAGCAGGGAGTTGAGAAGCAAATTTACTAAGAGATCACTTCTCTGTAAGAATAGTATGGTTGTGTACAAGACTTGACCTTCTTTGTTATTCATTCACAGGATGAGGATGTCACTGGCTGGGCTCAAAGGGCAGTAAAGAGTCAACCACATTGCTGTGGGTCTGGAGTCATATGTAGGCCAGACCAGGTAAGGATGGCAGATTCCTTCCCTGAAGGATATTAGCGAATCTGCTGAGATTTGTTTTCATAATAATCAGCAATGGACTCATGATCTTTAATAGATTCTTAATTCCAAATTTTTATTGAATTCACATTCCATTGTCTGCCGTGACGGGATCCAAACCCCTGGGCACAGAACGTTTTCTGGGTGTCTGGGTTATCTATCTAATGATAATCTCACTAGGCCATTTGGCAGGGTGAGTGACTGAGGTATCCGTGGGGCAGCACATCAGCACCAAACATCCCATGATCTCTGCGGAAGATAGAAAGGGCTGGGGAGGGAGATATATCCCTGGTGGTGGGGTCTGACTGTAGGTAGCGGACATAGCAGAGGTTAATGGCGATTAGTGGGTGGCAGGTGAGGACCGGGGGATTATATTCTTATTGTGGTTGGAGGGGTGGGGGGAAGGCGGAGGTACACGAAGTGGAGGATATGCGTTGGAGTGCATTGTTGATCAAGTGGGAGGGAAATCCGGTCCTTGAAAGAGGAAACCTTTCTGGGATGTCCTGGAGTGGAATTGCTTCTCCTGGGAGCAGATATGGCAGAGGCGGAGGAATTGGGAGTACAGGATCACGTTTTTACAGGAATATACTCGAGGGTAATCAGGAGAGCAAAAAGGGGACTTGAAATATCTCTAGGAAATAGTTTAAGGAGAATCCAAAGAAATTCTACAAATACATTAAGTATACAATAATAACCAGATGGAGAATAGGAATTCTTAAAGATCAACAAGGCCATCTATGGAACAACAGGAGGTGGGAGAAATACTATGCTATTCTATTCTAGAGAGTTTGGAGAAATAAACAGTGATCACTTGAAAAGTGTCTAGATTACAGAGGGGGAAGTACTAGATGTCTTAAACAGTAGCAAGGTGGAGAAATCCCTGTGACCTGATCAGGTGTATCCCAGAAATTTGTGGAAAGCTAGGAAGGTGATGGCAGTGCCCCTCCCTGAGGTATTTATATCATTGTTCGTGACAGGTGAGGTGCTGGAAGATGGGTGCCATTATTTTAAAAAGGTGGTAAGGAAAGGCCAGGGAACAAGAGAACAATAAACCTAACGTCAGTGGTAGGTAAGTTGTTGGAAGGGATTCTGAGGGACAGGATTTACATGTATTTGGAAAGACGAGGATTGATTAGGGATAGCTAACATGGCTTTGTGTGTGGGAAATTCTCTCTCTCTAACTTGATTGAGTTTTTTTTGAAGTTGTGACAAAGATGATTGATGAAGGCAGACTATGGACATTGTCTATATGGACACTGAACGATGTTCCACAAAGCAGACTGGTTAGCAAGGATAGATAACATGAAATGTTGGGAGAACTAGCCATTGGAATACAAACTGGCTTGAAGGGAGGAGGCAGAGGGTGGTGGTGGAGGGTTGCTTTGTGGACTGGAGGCCTGTGAGCAGCAATGTGCTGCAAGGATGGATATTGGGCCCTTAAATAAATGACTTGGATGTGAATATATGAGATATGGTCAGTGGGTTTATAGAAGACACCAAAATTGGAGGTGTCGTGGACAATGAACAAGGTTAGATCAGAATACAACAGGATCTTGACTAGATGGGCCATTGGGGCGAGGAATGGCAGACTGGGTTCAATTTAGACAAATGTAAGCTGTTGGATTTTGGACAGGCAAATCAGGGCAGGACTTGTACACTTAATGGTAAAGTCCTTGGGAATGTTGCTGAACATAGAGACCATGGAGTGCAGGTTCATTGTTCCTTGAAAGGAGAGTCGCAGGTAGGCAGACTAGTGAAGGTGGGGTTTGGTATGCTTATATTTATTGGTCAATGCATTGAGTACAGAAGCTGGGATGTCAAATTGTGGTTGGACAGGACATTGATTAAGCCATTTCAGGAATTATGTTTTAAGTTCGAAATTCCCTGTTCTGGAAAGGATGTTGTGAATCTTGAAAGAGTTCAGACAAGGTTTACAAAGACTTTGCTAGGGTTGGAGGATTTGGGCTACAGGGAGAGGCTGAATAGGCCAGGGTTAATTTCCCTGGAGAGTCAAAGACTGAGAGGTGACTTCATGGAGATTTATATAATCATGAAGGGCACGGATAAGGTGAACAGCCAGGGTCTTTTAACCCAGTTAGGTGGGATCAAAATAAGATCACATCGGCTTAAGTTGAGCGGGCAAAGATTAAAAACGGATCTAAGGGGTAAAGTTTTCAAGCTGTGTGTGGTGTATGTGTGGAATGAGCTGCCAGATGAAGAAGTGCAGGCTGCTACAATTACAACATTTGAAAGGCATCCGATTGGGTACATGAATTGGAAGAGTTTCGAATGATATGGACCAATAGCTGGCAAATGGGTCTCCATTTGTTGAGGATTCCTAGGTGGCATGGACAAATTAGACCAAAGGTCTGTTTCTGTGCTATACATCTCTATGACACTAATTAATGAAAATAAGATGTGTTCCTCTTTTGTGGAGAGCTAGAAGAAGCAAAGATAATTGACCTTGGAGCTGAGAAGGTTAAGCAGTGATTTTGACCAGGTGCAGATTTGGTTCTAGGATATTTAATTTGCAGAGAGAGGGGAATTGTTAACAATGTCACAATTTTAGTAACTGTTTTCAGGTAATTGGCAAATAGAACATAGAACAATACAGCGCAGTACAGGCCCTTTCGGCCCTCGATGTTGCGCCGATCCAAGCCCACCTAACCTACACTAGCCCACTATCCTCCATATGCCTATCCAATCCAATAATATGTGAATATGTGAACATTATTTTATTCAGTAAGTTCTGAGCATCTGGAACAGTCTGAATGACAGCTGGACACAGACTCAGCAGTTATTCATAAACAGATTTGGAATTTTACTTTTTAAGGGAAGATTTGGGGGGCTTTCGGCAAATGGGAAGGGAATTGGGACAGACTTGCAGCATCTCCAGAGGGAGAGAGTACATCCCAAATGGGCTGAATAGCCCCAGACCCTGTGCTCTGTGATTCTGCCCCATTCACTGTGAATGATGAAGCTCATCCCAGGGCAGAGAGAGGGAGGATCCCACCACTCACCTCACGATGGGCCCCAATGATTGATGTCAGCGCAGGCCAATAGGAGGCAGAGGGCAGTACTGGAGGACCAGCCCGTAACAGTTTGTCTTCCAACCAATCGGAGTGAATGAGGGTATCCTCAAGGCTGGAACTAAAGAAAGGCACATATCGCAGAGATTTGAGAAACTGGAGGACATGAGATAGGGAGCGTTCTGTGGCTGGTGAGGAATTATATAAATAAGGAAGAGTTGTGAGGCTGGATGAAGTGACAGTGATCGGGAGAGTTGAGGATGGAGGAATTTAGAGTTAGTAAGGGTTAGAGTCATAATGATATACAGCAAGGAAACATGCCTTGTGGTGCAACCAGTCCATGCCAACCATAATTCCAAACTGAACTAATTGTACCTGCCTCCGCTTAGTCCACATCCATCCAAGTATTTCCTATTTATGTACTAATCTGAATGTCTTTTAAATATTGTAATTGTACTCACAGCTAACACTTCCTCTGGAAGTTCATTTCACACATATACATTTTTTTTAGAAAAACCCTAATGTCTTTTCTCAAATCTTCCTAATTTCTTCCCAAAATGAATGCACTCGAGTTTTGAATCCACCTCTCCCCTGGCTATTCACCTTATCTACATTCTTTCTGATTTCGTAAACCTCTCAGGTCACCCCTCAACCTCGTGCATGCTAGTGAAAAAATTTCCCAGCCTGTCCTTAGAACACAATCCCTCCATTCATGGCAACATGCTGGTAAATCTCTTCAGAACCTGCTCCAATTTAATAATATCCTTCCTATAACAGCGCAACCAGAACCGGACAGAGTATTCCAGAAGAGGCCTCTCCAATGTCCTGTACATCCTCAACATAACGTCCCAACTCCTGTACTCAAAGGTCTGAACAATGAAGGTAAGTGTGCTAAGCACCTTCTTAACCACCCTGTCTACATGTAACACAAACTTCAAAGATGTGAAGTCCTTGGTCTCTTTGTTCCCATATCACTACTCAAGGCCGTACTTTTATTGAGTGTAAGTCCTACCCTCGTTTGTTTTGTCAGGATGTTATATTTTGCATTTATTCCAATCCAAAAAAATTTTGAGTATAAAGGCAGTAGGAGTATAATTAAGAGGGAAATCAAGAGGCAAAAAAGGGACGTGAGATAGCTTTGGCGAATAGGGTTAAGGATAATCCGAAGGGCTTTTGTAAATATATGAGGAACAAAAGGCTAACTAGGGAGAAAATAGAGACCCTCAAAGATCAGCAAGGCAGCCATTGTGTGGAGCTGCAGGCGATGGCCGAGATAGGGAAACAAGTATTTTGCATCAGTGTTTACTGTGAAGAAGTACATGGGAGATATAGAATGTGGGGAAATAAATGGTGATATCTTGAAAAATGTCCATATTACCGAGGAGGAGGAGGTGCTCAATGAGTGGCTAAGGAGCTGGTGCAGGGGAAAAGGATTCACGTTTTTTGATCATTGTGATCTCCTCTGGAGTAGAGTTGACCTGCATAAGAAGGATGGATTGTACCTGAATTGGAAGGTGTCTAATGTCTAGGCAGGGAGACTTGCTGGTGATACTCGGGAGGCATTAAACGAGTGAGGGAGTGGGTGTAAACCCAAGAAGGGAGTGAGGAAAGAGATATGTCTGTGGCTGGTACAGTTCAGAAATCAAATAGTCAAGGCAGGCAAGGGCAAGGCACAGAATGAAGTCGGACTGAGCATTTGCACTGTATTTGCTTCAATAGAAGAGGCCTGACAGGGAAGGCAGAGGAGCTCAGGATATGGTTTTGAACATGGCACTGGGATATTATAGCAATTACAGAGGCATCACTCAGGGATGGATAGGCCTGGCAGCTTAATGTTCCAGGGTATAGATGCTATAGGAAGAATAGAAAGGGGGACAAGAGAGGAGGGAGAGTGGCATTTTTGATTCGGGATAGCATTATGTTTTTGCTGAGGGAAGATATTCCTGGGAGTACGCCCAGTGAAGTTATTTAGGTGGAACTGGGAAATAAGAAAGGATGATCACCTTATTGGGATTTTCTGCATGAATTTCGTCCGGGTGCTCTGGTTTCCTCCCACAGTCCAAAGATGTGCAGGTTGGGTGGATTGTCCAGGTTGAATTGCCCTCAGTGTTCAGGGATGTGCAGGTTGGGTGGATTATCCAGTCTGAATTGCCCATAATATTCAGGGATGTGTAGGTTGGTTGGCCCTGGGAAATGCAATGTTTTCGGAGGAGGTTAGGAGGCTCTCCTGGTCAGTATCAATGTGATGGGCTGAATGACCTGCTTCCACACTGTTGGGAGTCTCTGATAATTCTACAAGTTTTAAAATAGTTACAGAAAATAATATACCAGATCTAAAAGTTAAGGTTGTGAATTGGACAAAGGCCAATTTTGATGGCACAAGGCAAGAACTTTCTTCTGGCCCCTCAAGCGTGCTCTACCATTCAATAAGATCAGGGCTGAGCTTTTCATGGCCTCAGCTCCACTTTCCTGCTCTCTCACCATAACCCTTAATTCTTTTCCTGTTCACAAATCTACCTTTTGCCTTCAAGGCATTCAATTTGATAACGTCAAATGCTGCACTCGGCAGGGAATTCCACAGATTCACAACCCTT
The DNA here is from genome assembly GCF_037043375.1 of Chiloscyllium plagiosum. Classification (NCBI taxonomy): domain Eukaryota; kingdom Metazoa; phylum Chordata; class Chondrichthyes; order Orectolobiformes; family Hemiscylliidae; genus Chiloscyllium; species Chiloscyllium plagiosum. The sequence goes on from NW_028270183.1 coordinate 103,324,962, forward strand.
TAGCTGAAGAAGCGTCTCCTGAACTCAGTCCTAAATCTGCACCCCCTTATTTTGAGGTAATGCTCTGTAGATTGACCCGCCCCAGTGGAAATAGCCTCCCTGCTTCTGTCTTATCTATTCCCTTCATAATTTTATTTTTTCCTCTCCAACTTCCCATTCTTCTAAATTACAATGACTATAGAACCAGTTTTCTCAATTTCTCCACATACACCAATCCTCTCAACTCCTGACTCAAACTAGTGAACCTCCTCTGTACTCCCTCCAATGCCAATAAATCCTTCCTGAAGTAAGGAGACCAAACCTGTACACAGTACTCCAGGTGTGGCCTCCCCAGCAATCTGTACAGCTGCAGCATTACCATCCCTCTAGCAAGGAAGGACAATATTCCCTTCACTGCCTTAATTACCTGCTGCACCTGCAAACCAACTTCCTGTGATTCATGCACAAAGACACCCAACTCACTCTGTACAGCAGCATGGTGCACATTTTCACCATTTCATCATCCAGTTTGCTGTTAGTTCGACCAAAATGGATGGCCTCACATTTCCCAACATTGAACTCCATCTGCCAGATCCTTACCCACTCGCGTAACTGATCTGTATCCCTGTGCAGACTTACAGTGGCATCTGCAGACATTGCTTTACCTCATCTTCGTATCAAATGTGAACTCTGACACCGTACACTTGGTCCTCAACTCCAAAACATTTGTGTAAGTTGTAAACAGTTTCGTGCCAACACAAATCCAAACTCACATTTATCCCCGTTCTTTACTTTTTGTTGGTTAACGAATCCAGTATCAATGATAATACATTACCCACAATGCTGTGCATCTTTACCTTATACAGCAGCCTTTTGTGTGGCAACTTATCGAATACCTTCTGGAAATCCAGGTACACCACATCCACCGAGTCCCCCTTGTCCAACGCACTCGTCGTGTCCTCAAATAATTCCAGTAAATGCATTAAACGTGACATGTCTTTCATGAATCCATGCTTTGTCTGCTCAATGAGACAGTTTCTACCCAGATATCTCACCACTACTTCCTTGAGGTTCAAGCATTTTCTCCACAACAGAAGTTAAGCTAATATTTTGTAAAATAGTAGCACCACATTTGAGCTTCCATTCTGTCAAAACCATCCCAGAATCCAACAAATTTTAGTGAATTATCACATGATCTATTTGTTATTCTCACACACACCCCCCGACCACCCCCTTCCCTCCATCTCTTTTATTCCCTGGGATACATTCCATCAGGGCCAGGAGACCCATCTACCTTTAGGCTGTTATCTTTCCCAACATTACCTCTTCACTGAGAATGATTGCTTCTATATCCTCATCTGCCATTGCCTCCATAGGCCTGCGACGATGAGAGTACATAGACAGTATGTTCCTGTTAAGGCCAAGGCTGGTAGGTGTAAAGAATGCTGCCTGACGAAAGAAATTGTGGACCTGGTCAAGAAAATGAAGGAGGGATATGGCAGGTACAGAGAGCTGTGTTTGTGTGAATCCCTAGAGGAGTGTAGGGCCAGTAGGAGGTAAACCATGAGGGTGAAAAGGGGACATGAGATAGATTTCGGAAATAGGTTTAAGGAGAATCCACAGTGATTGTACAAATACACTAAGGACAAACGAGTAACCAGGCAGAGAATAGGTACCCGCAAAAATCATCAAGGCTGTCTGTGGAACCGCAGGAGGTGAGAGAGTTTCTGTATGAGCGGAGAGGTTTTACAAACAAAATGTGCACAGCGGAAAACACAAATTTGAACGTCCCAGTCTCGTGTTTTCAGTAAACGGGGAATTGCCTCAGTGTGGCTGCAGGCATGAGTGCGCGCCGCCATCTTTATTTGGGGCAAGAATTCAATGGACACGTGCGGAGCCGCCAGCTTTGTAGGGGGCAAGGTGCAGCTTTGTAGGGGGCAAGGTGCAGTCTTTCTCTGGTACAGATTGGCAGGATTTACAGAGAGCACATTCAAACTCAGAGAAATGGATGTTTATTTCTGGATTTGTTTCGTCATTCATTTAAATGATTTGGTATTGTAAATGAGTTTGCAGGTCATACAAAATTGGAGGTATTGTGGATAATGAAGAAGGTTACCTCAGATTACAATGAGATATTGATCAGATGGTGTTTAATTTAGATAAATATGAGGTGCTGCGTTTTGAAAAAGCAAATCAGGGCAGGACTTATACACTGAATGGCAAGGCCCTGGAGATGTTTGCGGAACAAAGAGACCTTGGATTGCAGATTTATAGTCCTTGCAAGTCAAGTTGTAGGTAGATAGGATGATGAAGAAGGTGTTCAGTATATTTTCCATTATTGGTTAGAGCATTGAGTATAGGATGTGGGAGGTCATGTTGCTGTACAGGACATTTGTTAGGCCACTTTTGGAATATTGTGTGCAGTTCTGGCCTGCCTCCTATCAGAAGGGTGCTGTGAAACTTTAAAGGTTTCAAAAAAGACTTACATAGATGTTGTTCGGGTTGGAGGATTTGAGCTGTAGGGTGAGGTATAAAAGGCGGGGCTGTTTTCCCTGGAGTGCCATAGGCTGAGTGGTGATGTTATGGAGGTTTATACAATCATGAGGGGCATGAATAGAGTAAATGAACAAGGTGTTTTCCCTGGAGTGGTGGTGTCCAGATGTAGTGGGCATTGCTTTAGGGTGAACGGATAAAGTTTCAAAGGGGCCTAAAGGACAACTCTTTCATGCAGTGGGTGGAAAGAGCTGCCAGAGGAATTAGTGGAGGCTAGTACAATTAAAACATGTTAAATGCATCTAAATAGACACATGATATGATTAGGAAGCATTTACAGGGATATGGGCCAAGTTCTGGCAAATGGGAATAGATTAGGTTCGGATACCTGTTTGGCAAGGATGAGTTAAACCGAAGGGTCTGTGTCAGTGCTATACATCTCTATGACTGTGGGATCATAACAGCTTACACTGTTCTGCTTCATCTCTGGGCTTCCTCATGACCACTTTGCCAATATCTAGCTTCCTTAATCTAGAACAATGGGTGTATTATTGGTCTGTTTAGTATATTTTACTATTACTTTTACAGACATTTTTGTAAGTTAATTTTTCACTGCTGCCCAGCCCCAGACCAAATGCTGCTTATTAATTTTTTTCTGGAAAATCTTTGACAGTCAAGAATTCTTTTTTCCAATAAGCAAGTGTATTTTCCTTCCATTTCTAACTATCAAATTCTGCACCATTTACATTCCCTGTAATCCGTTTTGCACTCCCTGAAACATCAACTGTGTTTCTCCTTCCACAGAACCAGTGATTAATGCCAAAGCCCTGTTGCCTGGGGACTTTCTTGTGCAGCTGCAGTTTGTGTAGTGAAGGTGCTCCCACAATGTGGTTGGGTAAGAGACATTACAGAGTATTCATTACAGCAACAGTGATGATTTGAAGATAATGTCCAAATCAAGAACCGTTTGTAGTTTCATTATCCTGCTTATAATTTCACAAAAATATTATTGGGAACTTTAGACATAAGGCCAGAGAAGGGTGATATTAGGTTAACTGACCAAAGCCATTGCCAAATAAGCAAGTTTTGAGGAATGTCTTAAAAGGGGAAAGCAGACCTGTGAGGTTTTAGCTGCGAATTTTAGACCTTGTTGCTTTGGCAACTGTAAAAGCAGCCACGCAAGTGAAGTAATGAATTAGCAGGTCATTAAGACTCTTGAACAGAATGAGTTGTCGAGGTCTCAAAGGGTGTGAGATGCAGCGAGCTAGGGATGATCACAACCAGGAATTAAATCAAGGGTGAGAGTTTTAAACTGAGGGATGTGGGGCTGATGCTGGCAGGTGAGACTAGATTGGGTTGGGGTATCTGGTCGGCATGGATAGGTTGGATTGAAGGATCTGTTTCCATGCTGTACATCGCTGTGGCTCTATGTTGTTGATTATGAATAGGAGCCTTTTGATGGATCAACACGTTTTGGTACGAGGGAGCACTTGGGCAGCAGAGATTTAGGGTTTTTCTTGAGATTACAGTGAGGTTGAATGTGGGAAACTGGCCAGGAGTATGAAGTCTGGAGATAACACAAGATGGATGAGTGTATATGAGCTGAGACAAGGGTGGAATCAGCTAGAGTTAGTGGTCTTGTAGTGGGACTGGGCAGTCACCCTCACCTCGCCTCTGGGATTCAGCTGGTTGTAAGGTTGTGAATCAGGGCGGTAACACAATCGGGAGCTGAGTGGCCCTGGTGGTGCCTAAAATGAGTGTCGCTCAGCTGGCTGTTGCTGAGCAGCTGCTGTTTGATAGCCCTGTTAATGACATCTTCCATCACTTTACAGCTGATCGAGTGTGGACTGATAGAGGGAAATTGCCTGGGTTGGATTGCCCTGTGTTTTTGTGTTGAACATCCCTGGGCAATGTTCCACATTGTCAGTAGATGCCAGTGCTGGAGCGGTACTTGGCTTGGTGGGTGGCGAGTTCTGGAGCACAAGCCATCAGTATTATTGCCAGAATGTTGGCAGGGCCCGTAGCCTTTGCACTACTTAACCATTTCTTGATGTTATTCAAACTGAATCGATCTGGCTTAAAACTCACATCTATGATGTTAGAAACCACTAGAGAAGGCTGAGATGGATCATCCCACTTTGCACTTCCGCTGCAGATTGCTGCAAATGCTGTCATCTTATCTGGTGCATGGATGTGTGAGACCCCTCCATCAGTAAAGGTGGGGATATCTGTGATGCTTCCTCCAGTGAGTTGTTTAATTGTCCATCACCGTTCACAACTGGGTGTGGCAGAACTGCAGAGTTCCGATCTGATCCATTGGATGTGGGATCACTTAGCTCTGTTGCTTGCTGCTGATGCTGTTTGATATGCAAGTAGTTCTGTTTGATAGCTTCACCAGGTTGGCACTTCATTTTTAAGTCTGCCTGGTGCTGCTCATGGCATGCCCTCCTTTCCTGTCCATTGTGGTGGGTGAGACCGGGATTTACAAACCCATGAGATTACAGATTGTGCTGGAGTACAGTTCTGCTGCTGTTGATGTCCCACAGTGCCTCAGAGATACCCAGTTTGAGATCCTACATCTCTTCGAAGTCTGTCCCCATTAGAACGGTGATAGTGTCACTCAACACAATGGAGGTTTTTCTCAACTTTAAGGCAAGACTTTGTCTCCAAAAGGAATGTGTGATGGTCGCACGTACTGATACTGTCATGGACAGATGTATCTGCAGCTGCTCAATTCATAACAATGAGATCAAGTATGTTTTACACTCTTGTTGGTTCCCTCACCACCCGCTGCAGACTCAGTTGAGCAGACATGTCCTTTAGGACCTGGCCAGCTCAGTCAGTAATTCTGTTGCACAGCTAGTCTCGATTGTGGACATTGAAATCCTGTACCCAGAGTACGTTTGACACCATTTTATTGCCTGAGTGCTTCCTCCAAATGTTGTTCAACATGAAGGAGAACTGATCCATCAGCCAAGGGAGGACGGTACGTGGTAATCGGCAGGAGCCATGAGACTTCCTGGTCTCCGGAGTCAATGTTGTGTACTCCCAGGGCAAATCCTCCCAGTCTGTACACCACTGTGCCACCACCTCTGCCTGGTCTGTCCTGCCGGTGGGACAGGACATATCCAGAGATTTCAGGAGAAAGTGAAGACTGCAGATGCTAGATATCAGAGTCAAGAGTCTGGTGCTGGAAAAGCACAGCAGGTCAGACAGATGAAGGGCTTAGGCTCCAAATGTCGATTCTCCTGCTCCTCGGATGCTGCCTGACTGTTGTGTTTTTCCAGCACCACACTCTCGATATCTAGATATGGTGATGGTGGTGTCCGCTCATTGTTTGTAAGGGATGATTCCGTGAGTATGACTATGTCAGGCTGTTCCTTGACTAGTCTGTGAGACAGCTCTGCACATTTTGGCATCAAAAACCATATGTTAGTGAGGAGGACGTTGCACCACTAAGAGGGCTGAATCTGTGGTTGTATTAAATGGTGCCTTCTTAGATGCCGAGTGGTCCATCCAGTTTCATTCCTGTGTTGAGACTTTGCAGTGATTAATACAGTGAATAGCTGGCTGTGCCGCTGTCAGGTTGGCAGGATTTTTTTTGCCATTGTTAATAGTTTCGTGGAGATCAGGAGATTCTTAATACATTGTTTTTTTTTCTTGAATTCAGATTCCACCATCTGCCAAGATGGGATTCGAAACAGGACTTCAGTCGTTTGTTTTAATAATCTGGATAAAAGCTACATCAGGTTTGTTCACTCATTTTAAATATCACTAACCCTAGTTTTGTTTCTTTGTAAAACACTGTCCATCATCCTGTCTCCTCCATCCGACCCTCCAACAACAAGTGAGGAGCACACGGAGTTTCTCTGTCACGAAGACTGAGATAATCCGATCTGCTCCTTCCCTCCCTCCCACGAGCCCACAGAGCCAAACTGCCTCACGTGGTGTTCCTGGTTTTTATCCTAAACCTACATCTTTCTACAGTCTCTTGTCAAGCCTAATCAGAGCTCACCTTGACCCTTTACCCTAATCTCGGTAAACTCACTTTCCAACTCTCTTTCCTCCGCTGCCGCCTCATCACCCCCCTCGCCAATTCATAGATATTGTTCCTTGTTCTGTCTATTGGTCTTTTTTTGGTTGTGCCCTTCTCTCCCATTCTGTGAAAAACTAATATTTGACCTCACCGTTGTTGGAAAATCCTGCTCCATCTCGACTCTCCCTTTCCTTTCTGAATTCTTTGCATTTGGTGTCCCTCAACGATCTATCCTTGGTCTCACCTCTATCTCACGTACATAGTGCCAGGAGGTGATATCGTCCAAAAACACTGTTAGGTTTCACATGTACACTGACGATGCCCAGCTCTCCCTCCCCATCATCCCTCTCCATTACTCCACTGTTACTCAGTTATCAAACTGCTTATCACATTCCCACTACTCGATTAGCTGCAATTTCCTCCAATGAAACATTGTCACGGTTAAACCCATTGTCTTACCTTTACCTTTCTGCTGAGCCCCTCCCTCCCACTGGGAACTCTCTGAGGCAGAACGACACTCTTCACAATATTGCTGTTACATCTGACCCCAAGGTGACCTTCTGATCAGACATCCACACAATCACAACACCAGGAATTCCAATCTCTTCAACGTTGCTTTTCTCCACCTCACCCCAGCTCCATTGCTGCTGAAACCCCTTACCCGTGTCTGTGTCACCTTATCTTGATGAATCCAAAACAGACCCCTTGATTCCGTGACTCAAAATCTGGTTTCAGACTCCCCTCTCAGTATTTACCCTCAGACACATCCTTATAGTATTTATCCTGTCAAACCCCTTAAGAATCCCATCTGTCTCAATGAGATCACCTCTCTTTCTCCAAAATCCAGTGAGTAGAGTCTCAACCTTTTCAGCCTTTATTTAAAAAATAATCCCTCCAAACCAGGGATCATCTCATTGAATCTTCCCTGAAATGCCTCCAATAAAGTGACACATTTCCTTATCTCAAGGGACCAAAACTCCTCTCATTACTGCATATATGGTGGTCTCACCAGCACTTCCACACGTTACTCTCAGGTATATACTCCAAGCTCTAATCCTGAACACCTTTGAAACAAAATATTCCATTCCCCTTCCTGGTTCCCTGTTGTAACTGTGTGGTAGCTTTCTGTGTTTCCTGAACAATTACCCTTGGTCCCTTTGTGGTGCAGCTTTCTACAGTTTCCACCATTTAAATAGTACTTTGTTCTTTTATTATCTCCTCCAAAATGAGCAACTTCCCATTTTCCCAAGTTACACCCCATCTGGCAACTTGTTGCCCCCTTCTCCTGTGCATCTCTCTCTTTTCATAATCCTTTTAGACCTTTACAGTTATGCCTTTTCTAGGAGATAACCCCCCTTCCCATTCTTCCAAACATTTACTGGGAGCACTGGGTAGTGGGAAGCAGACAGAGTTGCTATCTTTTTAGGGATACGCTTTGGAGTGATTGAAAGGATCTTCCTACCCATTGATCAGGATGGAGACAACTTGCCCATCGTTAGGCATTAGCCTTTCACACCCATGTCTTATTGATGAGGCAGAGCGGCAGCACGGAATGAAAGAAAAGAAAGTAATTCTTGTTGCCCATATCTCACTGACGCTTGGATCATTTTCTCCAATGTGTCAAAGAACTGCTGTGTTCAGTCACATGAGATCTCAAGTGGGCGGCACGGTGCCACAGTGGTCAGCACTGCTGCCTCACAGCGTCAGAGACCCGGGTTCAATTCCCGCCTCAGACGACTGACTGTGTGGAGTTTGCACGTTCTCCCTGTGTCTGCGTGGGTTTCCTCCGGGTGCTCCGGTTTCCTCCCACAGTCCAAAAATGTGCAGGTCAGGTAAATTGGCCTTGCTAAATTGCCCGTAGTGTTAGGTAAGGGGTAAATGTAGGGGTATGGGTGGGTTGTGCTTCGGCGGGTCGGTGTCGGCGGGCCGAAGGGCCTGTTTCCACACTGTGAGCAATCTAATCTAATCAAGTTGGAATCTCCTAGAAACCCACAGATTTCCCCCTGAGTTGACTGCTTTTGTCCTCAAGGGTAATATGTACAGTCATCCTGGGCCACGAGGAGGGTTGGTGTGAGTTTCTAACCTGAACTGAGAGTGACAGATTTTATAAACTTGTATTACAGGATATTACAGGTGGACATTCAGATGGGAATCTCAGTAAATGTTCTGCCAAACTCTGATTGAATTACTCAGTATATCAGGACCTGGATATTTGCATTGTGTGTGTGTGAGTATTGTGTATCAGATCAATCCCATTTGCTGCTTAAAAATTCTCATTTGAATTCATCGCATTCTCTCAAAAGGTCTCCCCAAACCTTCAATGTGTCATGTAATCCTTTTATGATGACCTGATGAGTGTAAGGTTTATTATTCGAATGTGTAATTTTTGTATAAGGATGTCTCAGAGAGGGAGCAGAATATTCTTAAAGTGGAGAATAACCATTTTGCGGGGAGGCTGTAGTTTATTGGTATCAATGACATCGGAATAGAAGAGTTCACATTGTTTGATCATTGGATCAAGGGGACATACATTTAAGGTGAAGGGTGGAAGGTATAGGGGAGATGTCAGGGGTGCGTTCTTTACCCAGAGAGTGGTGGGGGCATGGAATGCGCTGCCCGTGGGAGTGGTAGAGTCGGAATCATTGGCGACCTTTTAGCGGCATTTGGATAGGTTCATGGATGGGTACTTAATCTAGGTTAGAAGTTCGGCACAACATCGTGGGCCGAAGGGCCTGTTCTGTGCTGTATTGTTCTATGTTCTATGTTCTATGAATCTCCTCTGGGGTAGAATAGACCTCCATCAGAAGGATGGATTGTACCTGCACTGAAAGGGAACAGTTGCTAGTGCTATTCAGGAGGCATTAAACCAGTGAAGGAATGTGGGTAAACCCAGAGATAGAGTGAGGGAAGAGCTAAGTCTGACGCTGGTACAGTTCAGACGTCAAACAGTCAAGGCAGACAAGGGCAAGGCACAGAATGAGCAGTTACACTGCATTTATTTCAACACAGGAGGCCCGATAGGTCGGGCAGAGGAGCTCAGGGTATGGGTTTGAACATCGCACTGGGATATTATAGCAATTACAGAGGCATGACTTAATGATGGATAGGGCAAGCAGCTGAATGTTCGAGTGTATAGATTCCATAGCAAAGATATAAAGGGGGCAACAGAGCAGGGGCAGAGCTATTTTTTATTATGGATAACATTACAGCTGGTCTTCAAGAGGGAATTCCTGGGAGTACATCCAGGCAGGTTATACAGGTGGAACTGAGAAATAAGAAAGGGATGATCTCCTTATTGGGATGGTACTATTGACCCCCCCCCCCCCACTCCCCAATAGTCAGCAGGGAGTTGAGAAGCAAATTTACAAAGAGATGACTTCTCTGTAAGAATAGTATGGTTGTGTACAAGACTTGACCTTCTTTGTTATTCATTCACAGGATGAGGATGTCACTGACTGGGCTCAAAGGGCAGTAAAGAGTCAACCACATTGCTGTGGGTCTGGAGTCACATGTAGGCCAGACCAGGTAAGGATGGCAGATTCCTTCCCTGAAGGATATTAGCGAATCTGATGAGATTTGTTTTCGTAATAATCAACAATGGACTCATGATCTTTAATAGATTCTTAATTCCAAATTTTTATTGAATTCACATTCCACTGTCTGCCATGACGGAATCCAAACCCTGGGCCCCAGAACGTTATCTGGGTGTCTGGATTATCCATCTAGTGATAATCTCACTCGGCCATTTGGCAGGGTGAGTGACTGAGGCATCCGTGGGGCAGCACATCAGCACCAAAGTTCCCATGATCTCTGCAGCAGATAGAAAGGGCTGGGGAGGGAGATATATCCCTGGTGGTGGGGTCTGACTGTAGGTAGCGGACATAGCAGAGGTTAATGGCGATTAGTGGGTGGCAGGTGAGGAATGGGAGATTATATTCTTATTGTGGTTGGAGGGGTGGGGGGAAGGCGGAGGTACAGGAAGTGGAGGATATGCGTTGGAGTGCATTGTTGATCAAGTGGGAGGGAAATCTGGTCCGTGAAAGAGGAACCCTTTCTGGGATGTCCTGGAGTGGAATTGCTTCTCCTGGGAGCAGATATGGCAGAGGCGGAGGAATTGAGAGGACAGAATCACGTTTTTACAGCAGTATACTCGAGGGTAATCAGGAGAGCAAAAAGGGGACTTGAAATATCTCTAGGAAATAGTTTAAGGAGAATCCAAAGAGATTTTACAAATACATTAAGGATAAAATAATAACCGGACAGAGAATAGGACCCCTTAAAGATCAACAAGGCCATCTATGGAACAACAGGAGGTGGGAGAATTATTATGCTATTCTATTCTAGAGAGTTTGGAGAAATAAATAGTGGTAACTTGAAAAGTGTCTATATTACAGAGGAGGAAGTACTGGATGTCTTAAACATTAGCAAGGTGGAGAAATCCCTGTGACCTGATCAGGTGTATCCCAGAAATTTGTGGAAAGCTAGGGAGGTGATGGCAGTGCCCCTCCCTAAAGTATTTATATCATTGTTTGTGACAGGTAAGATGCTGGAAGATGGGTGCCATTATTTTAAAAAGGTGGTAAGGAAAGCCCAGGGACCAAGAGAACAGTCAACCTAACGTCAGTGGTAGGTAAGTTGTTGGAAGGGATTCTGAGGGACAGGGTTTACATGTATTTGGAAAGACAAGGATTGATTAGGGATAGCTAACATGGCTTTATGTGTGGTAAATTCTCTCTCTCTAACTTGATTGAGTTTTTTTGAAGATGTGACAAAGATGATTGATGAAGGCAGACTGTGGACGTTGTCTATATGGACAATGAACGATGTTCCACAAAGCAGACTGGTTAGCAAGGTTAGATAACATGAAATGTTGGGAGAATAAGCCATTTGGATACAAAACTGGCTTGAAGGTAGGAGGCAGAGGGTGGTGATGGAGGGTAGCTTTGCGGACTGGAGGCCTGTGAGCAGCATTGTCCTGCAGGAATAGATATTGGGTCCTTAAATAAATGACTTGGATGTGAATCTATGAGGTATGGTCAGTGGGTTTACAGAAGACACCAAAATTGGAGGTGTCGCGGACAATGAAGAAGGTGAGTTCAGAATGCAACAGTATCTTGACCAGATGGGCCATTGGAGCGAGGAATGGCAGGCTGGGTTCAATTTAGACAAATGTAAGCTGTTGGATTTTGGAAAGGCAAATCAGAGCAGGACTTGTACACTTAATGGGAAAGTCCTTGGGAATGTTGCTGAACATAGAGACCATGGAGTGCAGGTTCATTGTTCCTTGAAAGGAGAGTCGCAGGTAGGCAGACTAGTGAAGGTGGGGTTTGGTATGCTTATATTTATTGGTCAATGCATTGAGTACAGAAGCTGGGACGTCAAATTGTGGTTGGACAGGACATTGATTAAGCCATTTCAGGAATTATGTTTTAAGTTCGAAATTCCCTGTTCTGGAAAGGATGTTGTGAATCTTGAATGAGTTCAGACAAGATTTACAAAGATTTTGCTCGGGTTGGAGGATTTGGGCTACAGGGGGAGGCTGAATACGCCGGGGTTAATTTCCCTGGAGAGTCAAAGACTGAGAGGTGACTTCATGGAGATTTATAAAATCATGAAGGGCATGGATAAGGTGAACAGCCAGGGTCTTTTCCCCCCAAGTAGGTGGGTTCAAAACAAGATCACATGGGCTTAAGCTGAGAGGGCAAAGTTTAAAAACGGATCTAAGGGGCAAAGTTTTCAAGCTGTGTGTGGTGTATGTGTGGAATGAGCTGCCAGATGAAGAAGTGGAGGCTCATACATTTACAACGTTTGAAAGGCATCCGATTGGGTACATGAAGAGGAAGAGTTTCCAATGATACGGACCAATAGCTGGCAAATGGGGCTCCATTTGTTGAGGATTCCTAGTTGGCATGGACAAATTAGACCAAAGGTCTGTTTCTGTGCTGTACATCTCTATGACACTAATAAATGAAAATAAGATGTGTTCCTCTTTTGTGGAGAGTTAGCAGAAGCACAGATAATTGACCTTGGAGCTGAGAAGGTTCAGCAGTGATTTTGACTAGGTGCAAATTTGTTTCTAGGATAGCTAATCTGCAGAGAGAGGGGAAATGTTAACAATGTCACAATTTTAGTAACTATTTTCAGGTAATTGGCAAATAATGTGAACATTATTTTATTCAGTAAGTTCCAAGCATCTGGAACAGTCTGATTGCAGCTGGACACACTCAGCAGTTATTCATAAACAGATTTGGAATTTTACTTTTTAAGGGAAGATTTGGGGGGGCATTGGCAAATGGGAAGGGAATTGGGACAGATATGCAGCATCTCCAGAGGGAGAGGGTACATCCCAAATGGGCTGAATAGCCCCAACCTCTGTGCTCTGTGATACTGCCCCATTCACTGTGAGGGCAGAGAGAGGCAGGATCCCACCACTCACCTGACAATGGGCCCCAATGATTGATGTCAGCGCAGGCCAATAGGAGGCAGAGGGCATACTGGAGGACCAGGCCGTACCAGTTTGTCTTCCAACCAATCGGAGTGAATGAGGGCATCCTCAAGGCTGGAACTGAAGAAAGGCACATATCGCAGAGATTTGAGAAACTGGAGGACACGAGATAGGGAGCGTTCTGTGGCTGGTGAGGAATTATATAAATAAGGAAGAGTTGTGAGGCTGGATGGAGTGACAATGATCGGGAGAGTTGAGGATGGAGGAATTTCGAGTTAGTGAGGATTAGAGCCATAATGTTATACAGCAAGGAAACAGGCCATGTGGTCCAACCAGTCCATGCCAACCATAATTCCAAACTGAACTAATTGTACTTGCCACCGCTTAGTCCACATCCATCCAAATATTTCCTATTTATGCACGAATCTGAATGTCTTTTAAATATTGTAATTGTATTCACAGCCACCACTTCCTCTGGAAGTTCATTTCACACGTATACATTTTAAAAAAAAATCCTAATGTCTTTTCTGAAACCTTTCTCATTTCTTCTCAAAATGAATGCACCCGAGTTTTGAATTCCCCTCTCCCCCGGGTTTTCACCTTATCTACACTCTTTCTGATTTTATAAGCCTCTAATAAGGTCACCCCTCAACCTCGTGCACGCCAGTGAAAAACTTCCAGCCTATCCAGCCTCTCCTTAGAACACAATCCCTCCATTCATGGCAACATGCAGGTAAATCTCTCCTGAACCTGCTCCAATTTAATAATATGCTTCCTATAACAGCGCAACCAGAACCGGACAGAGTATTCCAGAAGAGGCCTCTCCAATATCCTGTACATCCTCAACATAACGTCCCAACTCCTGTACTCAAAGGTCTGAACAATGAAGGTAAGTGTGCTAAGCACCTTCTTAACCACCCTGTCTACATGTAACACAAACGTCAAGGACGTGAAGCCCTTGGTCTCTTTGTTCCCATATCACTACTCAAGGCCGTACTTTTATTGAGTGTAAGTCCTACCCTCGTTTGTTTTGTCAGGATGTTATATTTTGCATTTATTCCAATCCAAAAAATTTTTGAGTATAAAGGCAGTAGGAGTATAATTAAGAGGGAAATCAAGAGGCAAAAAAGGGACGTGAGATAGCTTTGGCGAATAGGGTTAAGGATAATCCGAAGGGCTTTTGTAAATATATGAGGAACAAAAGGCTAACTAGGGAGAAAATAGAGACCCTCAAAGATCAGCAAGGCAGCCATTGTGTGGAGCTGCAGGCGATGGCCGAGATAGGGAAACAAGTATTTTGCATCAGTGTTTACTGTGAAGAAGTACATGGGAGATATAGAATGTGGGGAAATAAATGGTGACATCTTGAAAAATGTCCATATTACGGAGGAGGAGGAGGTGCTCAATGAGTGGCTAAGGAGCTGGTGCAGGGGAAAAGGATTCACATTTTGTGGACCGTTGTGATCTCCTCTGGAGGAGAGTTGACCTGCATAAGAAGGATGGATTGTACCTGAATTGGAAGGTGTCTAATTTCTAGGCAGGGAGACTTGCTGGTGATACTCGGGAGGCATTAAACGAGTGAGAGAGTGGGTGTAAACCCAAGAAGGTAGTGAGGAAAGAGATATGTCTGAGGCTGGTACAGTTCAGAAATCAAATAGTCAAGGCAGGCAAGGGCAAGGCACGAATGAAGTCGGACTGAGCAGTTGCACTGCATTTACTTCAATAGAAGAGGCCTGACAGGGAAGGCAGATGAGCTCAAGGTATGGTTTTGAACATGGCACTGGGATATTATAGCAATTACAGAGGCATCACTCAGGGATGGATAGGCCTGGCAGCTTAATGTTCCAGGGTATAGATGCTACAGGAAGAATAGAAAGGGGGACGAGAGAGGAGGGGGAGTGGCATTTTTGATTCGAGATAGCATTATGTTTTTTCTTAGGGAGGATATTCCTGGGAGTACGCCCAGTGAAGTTATTTAGGTGGAACTGGGAAATAAGAAAGGGATGATCATTTTATTAGGGGTTTCTGCATGGATTTCATCTGGTTCTTCTGGTTTCCTCCCACAGTCCAAAGATGTGCAGGTTGGGTGGATTGTCCAGGCTGAATTGCCCATAATGTTCAGGGATGAGTACGTTGGGTTGCCCTGGGAAATGCAATGTTACAGCGGGAGGTTAAGAGGCTCTCAGGGTCAGTATCAATGTGATAGGCTGAATGACCTGCTTCTACACTGTTGGGATTCTCTGATAATTCTACTATTTTTAAAATAGTTATAGGAAATAATATATCAGATCTAAACGTTAAGGATCTGAATTGGACAAAGGCCAATTTTGATGGCACAAGGCAAGAACTTTCACCTGCCCCCTCAAGCCTGCTCTGCCATTCAACAAGATCAGGGCTGATCTTCTCATGGCCTCAGCTCCACATTCCTGCTCTCTCACCATAACCCTTAATTCTTTTCCTGTTCACAAATCTACATTTTGCCTTAAAGGCATGCAAGTTGATAACGTCAAATGCTGCACTCAGCAGGGAATTCCACAGATTCACAACCCTTTAGCTGAAGAAGCTCCTCCTGAGCTCAGTCCTAATTCTGATCCCCCTTATTTTGAGGTAATGCTCTGTTGTTTGACCTGCCCCCAGTGGAAATAGCCTCCCTGCTTCTATCTTATCTACTCCCGTCATAATTTTATTGTTTCCTATCCAAACTCCCATTCTTCTAAATTACAATGACAAGAGAACCAGTTTTCTCAATCTCCACATACGCCAACCCTCTCAACTCCCAACTCAAACTAATGAACCTCCTCTGTACTCCCTCCAGTGCCAGTACATCCTTGCTAATGTAAGGGGACCAAACCTATACACAGTTCCCCAGGTGTGGCCTCACCAGCAGCATAACCATCCCTCTCGCATGAAAGGATAATATTCCCTTCACTGTCTTAATTACCTGCTGGAGCTGCAAACCAACTTCCTGTGATTCATGCAGAAGGACACCCAGCTCCCACCGCACAGCAGCATGCTGCAAGTTTTCACCATTTCATCATCCAGTTTGCTGTTCGTCCGACTAAAATGGATGACCTCACATTTCCCAACATTGAACTCCATCTGCCAGACCCTTACCCACTCACTTAACCGATCTGTATCCCTGTCCAGACTGACAGTGGCCACTGCAGACATTGCTTTACCTCATCTTCGTATCAAATGTGAACTCTGACACCGAACACTTGGTCCTCAACTCCAAAACATTTGTGTAAATTGCAAATAGTAGACAATTTCTACCCAAATATCTCACCACTACTTCCTTGAGAGGTTCAAGCATTTTCTCCACTACAGAAGTTAAGCTAACGGATCCTTTTTGAAAAATAGTGGCACCACATTCGCAGCTTCCAGTCTGTCAAAACTATCCCAGAATCCAACAACTTTTAATGAATTATTACGAATTGCTATCCCACCCCCCGCCATCTTTTCTTTTTTCCCGGGATGCATTCCATCAGAGTCAGGAGACCCATCTACCTTTAGGCTGTTATCTTTCCCAACATTACCTCTTTACTGAGAATAATTGCTTCTGTATCCTCATCTGCCATTGCCTCCATAGGCCTGCGACAATGAGAGTACATAGACAGTATGTTCCTGTTAAGGCCAAGGCTGGTAGGTGTAAAGAATGCTGCCTGACGAAAGAAATTGTGGACCTGGTCAAGAAAGTGAAGGAGGGATATGGCAGGTACAGAGAGCTGTGTTTGTGTGAATTCCTAGAGGAGTATAGGGGCAGTAGGAGTATACTCGAGGTAAACCAGGAGGGCAAAAAGGGGACATGAGATAGCTTTAGGAAATAGGTTTAAGGAGAATCCAAAGTGATTGTACAAATACACTAAGGACAAACGATAACCAGGCAGAGAATAGGTACCCGCAAAAATCATCAAGGCTGTCTGTGGAACCGCAGGAGGTGAGAGAGATTCTATATGAGATTCTTTTACTGAAAGAGGATGTGGCAGCTAGAGTGTTTGGAGAAATAAATAGTGATAACGTGATAAGTGTCCATATTACAGAGGAGGGGGTACTGGATGTCTTAAACGGTAGCAAGGTGGAATAATCCCTGGGACCTGCTCAGGTGTAACCCAGAACTTTGTGGGAATCGAAGGAAGTGTTTGCTGGACCCCTCGCTGAGATATTTGTGTCATTGATTGTCACAGGTGAGGTGCTGGAAGCTGGGCACAATTATTTGAGAAAGGTGGGAAGGAAAGGCCAGGGAACAATAGACCAGTGAGCCTGAAATCAGTGGCAGAGAAGTTGTTGGATGTGATTCTCAGGGACATGATTTACATGTAATTGGAAAGGCAAGAAGTGATGAGGGAGAGGCAGCATGGCTTTGTACATGGAAGTCACTAACTTGGACTCCAGGAAGACACACGGTTCTACATAACAGACCGGTTAGCAAGTTTGAGACTGTAGAATACAGGGAGGACTAGCTATTTAGATACAGAATTGTCTAGAAGGTCATAGAGATATATAACATGGAAACAGACCCTTCAGTCCGTACCGTCCATGCCAACAACTTACCCAACCCAACAACTGTGTGAGAAATATGCTGTCAGGATGGATGCTGGGTCCACTGCTTTTTGTCATTTATATCAATGATTTCTATGTGAATATATGAGGTATGGTTAGTAGGTTTACACTAGACACCAAAATTGGAGATGTAATGGGCAGTGAAGAAGTTTACCTCAGTACAATGGGACTTCAATTAAATGTGCTAAGGAGGGGCAGATGGGTTTAATTTAGATAAATATGAGGTTCTGCATTTTGGAAAAAAGCCAATCAGAGCAGGGCTTGTACACTTAATGAGGAGGTCTTGGGGTGTGTTGCTGAACAAAGAGACCTTGGAATGCAGGTTCACACTTCCTTGTAAGTGGAATCTTAGGTAGGCTAGTGAAGAAGGTGTTTTGTATTGAGTATAGGAGTTGCGACATTATTTTGGGGCCGGACAGGGCATTGATTCAGCTACTTCTCGAATTATGCTTTCAGTCCTCGTCTCCCCGCTATAGGAATGATGTTGTGAAACTTGAAAGGATTCAGAAAAGATGCACAAAGATGTTGCCAGGGTTGAGAGTTTGAGATATAGGGAGAGGCTGAATTGGCTGGGGTTGTTTTCCCTGGGGCATCGCATGCTGAGAGGTGACCTCAGTGGTTGATACACTCGTGAGGAACATGGTGAGGGTGAACAGCCAGGGTCATTTTTCCCACGTTAGGTGGGTCCAAAACAAGAGAGCACAGGCTTAAGTTGTGAGGGAAAAGATTTAAAAGGGATGTGAAGGGCAATGTTTTCAAGCTGAACATGGTATGTGGACGGAATGAGCTGCTAGAGAAAGTGTGGAGGCTGGTACAATTGCAACATTTAAAAGGCATCTGATTGGATATGTGATCAGGCAAGTTTGAGAAGGATATGAGCCAAGTCCTGGCAAATGGGATGAGATTAATTTAGGATATCTGGTGGGCATGGACAAGTTGGACCAAGCGGTCAGTTTCTGTGCTGTACATTTCTATGACACTAATAAATTAAAATTAAGATCGGTTTCTCTTTTATAGAGAGTTAGCAGAAGGTCAGAAAATTCTCCTTGGAGCTGAGAAGGTTAAGCAGTGATTTCAACGAGGAGCAGAATTGTTTCCAGTAAATTTAATTTACATAGAGACAGCATGAGAAATTATTAACATTGTCACAATTTTTATGAACTACTTTCAGGTAACTGGCAAATAATGCAGGGTAAAAACGTGAAGATTATTTGACTCAGTAAGTTCTGAGCATCTGGAACAGTTTGATTGACAGATGGATGCAGATTCAGTAGTTATTGTCAAAATAAATTTGCAATTTTCTTTTTTAAAGGAAGGATTTGGAAGGCTATGTCCAAATGGAAGGTGAGTTGGGACTGACTGGCACCATCTCCAGAGGGAGAGTGTACAGCCCCAATGGGCTGAATAGCCCCCAGCCCCTGTTCTAAGATACTGTCCCATTCACTGTGAATGATGAAGCTCATCACAGGGCAGAGCCATAGACATGTACAGCATGAAAACACACTCTTTGGTTAAACTGGTCTATGCCGACTAGATATCCGAACCTAATCTAGTCCCATTTGCCAACACTTGGCACATATCCCTCTACTCCCTTACTATTCATATACCCATCCAGATGCCAAATGGTATAATTGTACCAACCTGCTCCACTTCCCGAGAGAAGATTCCATCCACGCACCAACTCCAGTGTGAAAGAAATTGCCCCTCAGATCCATTTTAAATCTTTCCCTTCTCATTTTGGGCGGCACGGTGGCACAGTGGTTAGCATTGCTGCCTCACAGCGCCAGAGACCCGGGTTTAATTCCCGCCTCAAGCGACTGACTGTGTGGAGTTTGCACGTTCTCCCCATGTCTGCGTTGGTTTCCTCCGGGTGCTCCGGTTTCCTCCCACCATCCAAAAAGATGTGCAGGGTCAGGTGAATTGGCCATACTAAATTGCCCGTAGTGTTCGGTAAGGGTTAAATGTAGGGGTTTGGGTGGGTTCCGCTTCGGCGGGTCGGTGTGGACTTGTTGGGTCGAAGGACCTGTTTCCACACTGTAATCTAATCTAATCTAATCTAATCTAATCTAATCTAATCTTAAACCTATGTCCTCTCGCTCTGGAGTCCTCCATCCCAGGGAAGAGACCTTGTCTATTTATCCTACCCATGCCCCTCATGATTTAATAAACCTTTGAGGTCACCCCTCAGCCTCTGATGCACCTGGGAGGATCCCACCACTTATGTCACAATGGAGCCTGGCTGATTGACACAGCTTCAGACCAATAGGACAGTTGGCGTGATCCTCCAGCCAATAGAAGTGAATGAGGGGTGGGTCCAGCGGGCCAACACCTGACCATGAGCTTTGCAGGCGCAGTGTCACTGTGAGGGGGGAGGAGTCGCAGTGAGTGTGAAGGGACTGGGAGAGAGACGGAGTTAGTGTGGGCTGGGAGGGTTAATAAACACGGTATCAGTCTGCTAGACCTGAAAGAAATACTTGGGGGAAATTAAAACCAAAAAGAACTGCGGATGCTGTAAATCACACACAACAACCAGAAGGTACTGGAAAAGCTCCGCAGATCTGACAGCATCTGTGAAGAGAAATCAGTTTGCATGTTGGATCCGGTGACGCTTCCTCAGGGACTGATATGACTGAGAAAAAACTATTGGTTTATATGCAGAAGGTAGAGGTTAAGGAGTAAATGATAGGTGGGGATAAAGTCCAAAGAGAGAGAGATCGGAGCAGTTGGACAAAGGTTATCCTGTCTGGGGGAGAGTAAATAGCTGTTTATGGGGACTGTTAGTGGTTATCCATAGGTAGTGTGTAATAGCAGGCTATGTAATAACAAGGCCTGGTATGTGAGGCAGGGGGCAACGAAACTAGAACGTGGGAGAGTTCAGGACCTAAAATTATTGAATTCGATGTTGAAGCCAGAGGATTTCAGGGTCCCCGAGTGGGAGATGAGGTGTTGTTCTTCCAACTTGCTTTAAAGTGTGGCGCTGGAAAAGCACAGCAATTCAGGCAGCATCCAAAGAATAGAAGAATCGACATATTGGGCATATAGGCACTTCATCAGAAATGTGGGAGTGGGGGAAGCTGGCTGAGAGATAAATAGGGAGGGGTGTGTGGGGTTGGGGGTAGGGAGCTAGGAACAGGCTAGGTAGATGTAGATGGGGTAGTAAAAACAATGACTGCAGATGCTGGAAACCAGATTCTGTATTAGTGGTGCTGGAAGAGCACAGCAGTTCAGGCAGAATCCAAGGAGCTTTGAAATCGGCGTTTCGGGCAAAAGCCCTTCCTGATGAAGGTCTTTTGCCTGAAACGCCGATTTCAAAGCTCCTTGGATGCTGCCTGAACTGCTGTGCTCTTCCAGCACCACTAATCCAGTAGATGGGGTAGTGGTGAGAGGGTGGAATGGATAATTGGGAAGGATGATGGACAGGTGGGACAGTTCAAGAGGCCAGTGCTGAGTTGGTGGGTTGAATCTGTGATGAGGTGGGGGAGAGGAGATGGGGAAACCTTGATGCTGTGTGGGTGAAAGGTCCCAAGGTGGAAGATGAGGTGTTCTTCCTCCAGGCGTCGGGTGGCTCGGATTTGGGGGTGGATGACACCCAGGAATTGCATGTCCTTGGCAGCGTGGCGGCAGAGGGGGGTAGCTGAACTGGTTGGCCACAGGGCGGTGGGGTTGGTTGGTGCATGTTCGCTGAAATGTTCCACAAGTTGGCATCCTGACTCCCCACTGTAAAGGAGACCGCATCGAGAGCAAAGGACACAAAAGGTGAGGTGTTTGGATGTGCAGGAAAATCTCTGTTGGATGTGGGAGGGGTGGGGAGGGAAATATATCTCTGGTGGTGAGGTCTGATTGTAGTTGGTGGAAATGGCAGACGATGATGCATTGTATCTGGGTGGAAGGTGAGGACTAGGGGGTTTCCATCCTTGTTGCAGTTGGAGGTGTGGGTTCCAAGGGCAGTGGTGTGGGAAGTGGAGGAGATACACTGGAGGGGAAATTGCAGGCCATTTGGTATGTTCTGAAGTGTTCTGCCAGCTTGCATCAAGCTTCAGTGGAACACTGCAGTAAGCATGAGACAGAGATGTTGGCCTGGGAACAGCCTTGTGTGTTAAAGTGGGGGGCAACTGGATGCTTCGGGTCTTTTTTGCAACAGATCGTAGATCATCAGCCGCCATTTCCACCACCGCTACTGAGATGCTATCAGGTTCCTGCCTCCTCCATTAACAGCTTTCCGCCCTCCCAGCCGGATCGTTATCCACTTTTTTGTCTTTCCAAATGTTCCAATCTCTCTTTGGGCTCTGTCCCCACCTATTATTTACTCTTTAACCCCTATATCCTGTAGTCCAAAGATGTGCAGGTTAGGAGAATTGGCCCAGCTAAATTTCCCATAGTGTTCAGGGATGTGCATTCGTCCGGGGAAATGGTGAGTAATAGGGTAGGGGAATGGGTCTGGGTGGGTGTGGAATTGTTGGGCCGAAGGGCCTATTTCCTGTGGGGATTCTAATTTTCCCAGCTGCCATCGGTTCTGAGGAAGGGTCACTGGACTCGTGATGACCCTTGGTGTGTGCAGGAGGAGGAAACGGGAAAGGGGACAGTGGCAGCAGAAACTGGATGAAATGTATCAGTATAGACTGGGAGGATTTAGTTACACTCTGTGCAGGTCGTTAATCTGAATTAGAAACTCCTGGTCCCACGTTTGCAGCAAAGTGGAAGATGGCTTGGGCCTCAGGCAGTGAGAGGTGCTGGGTTATGGCTGTCATCTTTATCTGGGACCAAGGTACAGCAAGGAGCATGCACGTGTCTTCTTCCTGGTTGGGGGCGGTGCGATTTCAAGAGGAGCATCCAACACATACCAAAAGAAGTGTTTGCCTTCACTATTCATCTTGCACTAACTATGAGCTTCGTTTTGTGAATTCATTTTATAGGATCTTAATTGAGAATAATTGAGACTGGGATCTCAAAAGCAAGTTTCTACAGTCCACAGAGTCATCACGATCTGAATATCATTGGCATTTAACTGTGAAAGGAGAAAGGTTTATCTGTTCTGACTGTGGGAAAATATCTTCAATATTTTTGTCAAGCCAAAAGCAGAATGGTTGGATCACCCTTTGGGTATGTGTTTAATTCTTGGCCCTGTAGCTGTGGAAGGAGGTATTGGTCTGAGAGAGAGCACAGATTTATCCATATTACGCCTCGTCTCTTTGCAGGAACTGTCAGATTTAGTCACAATCATCCACTTTATGATGTTAACCTGTAAACTCCCTACTTCCAATTCCCTGCAAATTTCTCATTGAAATTCCTTGTGGACTCAAATTCCAGCACCATTTCAGTTGGAACGTTCCAGATTCTGACAACTGTCTGTTCATTCAGAAACTGCTGAAGTCCATGATGACTCTGGGGATACAAAGGGCTGAATTGAGAGATGAGATGCAGTCCCTGAGCTCCCATTGAGATGCATTGGAACAGTACAGGAGGCTGAGGGCAGTGTAGGTGTGAGCAGACAATGAAAATGACTGGGCTGCACTGTGAGGGCTGCTTGGATCAATGAGAGTGTTTTGGAGTTGGATGTAAACAAATTGAGATGAGACAGGGAGAAGGTGAAGCTGAAACTCTGTTTTACTTCAGGCCATTCAGAAATTCACAGTCCCAATGGGAATAGTCAATTTGCCAGTGATACCTGTGGAGTATTTAAGTTTTTAAAAGTACAACAGATCAGCTTAAGTAAAGATTGTTTTTAGTATAATGGGCATGTTTGAAGTGAAGGAAGGTTGCTCACTTATTTAAATTCTCTTAATGGGAGTAACTAGATGAATGTAGTGAGATGTTGTTACAGGAGACCTCAGACCTGTGGTGTGCTCCTCTTGCACAATGTGGGACATAAGGGATGCTTCCAGTGTCCGTGACGGCTATGTGTGCAGGCAGTGTGTCCATCTGCAGCTACTGAGAAACTGTTTTTCAGACCTGGAGTTGTGAGTGGACTCACTGTGGAGGAATACTGAGAATGTTAGGGACAGCACGGTTAGTGAGTTAGTCACACTGCAGGGGAGAGTTACACAGGCAGAAAGGGAATGGGTGACCATCAGATCAAGTAAAAGGCTCAGGAAGGAAGTGCAGGACTCACCAGTGATCATTCCCCTTCTCAAACAGATACTGTGCACCGCTTGGGATTCTATAAGGTTGGGAACAGGTGGGGTGGACTCTCAGGGGAAATCAGCAACAGCCAGGTTCATGACACCACAGATAGCTCCGCTGCACAGAACGGGAGCAGGGAGAATGGCAGAGCTATAGTGAGAGGGGATCCACTAGTCAGGATCAGAGACAGGCGCGTCTTTGGCCACAGACATGAATCAAGGACAGTGGAATTGAACCCCGGTCCATTTATTGATAAATGCACAGACCAATAAAGGTCAGCGTCCCAAATGCAACCTTCAGCCCTTGGTCACCCTAAAGCTCTACTTTCCAGGGACTATGCACTTGTTCTGAGCTCTTCAGAGGGATTGAAGGGGACAGGGAGAAAACAGGAACAGGGTTGTGTTGCAGATCTGTATAATAACCGTCTCCCTCGCCTGTCGGTTTCTCCCCCGCCTCGGTCTCCCACACCCCATCGTGCCTCCACCCCCACCGCAGGGAAAATACCTTGTGTATTTACCATATCCATGCCCCTACTTATTTTATAAACCTCTATAAGGTCAGCCATCAGCATCTGACACTCCAGGGAAAACGGTGTATTCAGCCTCTCCCTGTAGCTCAAATCCTCCAACCCTGGCAACATGCTTGTAATACTATTCTGGCCACTTCCAAGTTTCACAATATTGATTTGATAGGAAGGAGACCAGAATTGCACGCAATATTCCAAGAGTGACCTAACCAATGTCCTGTACAACCGCAATATGACGTCCCAACTCCTGTACTCGGTACTCTGACCAATAAAGGAAAGCATACTAAACACCTTCTTCACTATCCTATCTACCTGCGATTGCTTTCAAGGAGCTATGAACCTGCATTCCAAGGTCTCTTTGTTCAGGAACACTTCCGAGGACTATACCATTAAGTGTATACACCCTGCTAATATTTGCTTTTCCAAAATAAAGCACCTCACATTTATCTAAATTAAACTCTAACTGCCAGTCCTCAGCATATTCGACCCTCTGATCAAGATCCCGTTTTAATCTGAGGTAATCCTCTTCACTGTCCACTACACCTCCAATTTTGGTGTCATCTTACTAATACTTCCAATATTCACATCCAAATCATTTATATAAATGATGAAAATTAGTGGATCCAGCACCAATACTTTGTGGCACTCCACTGGTTACAGGTCTCCAACCTGAAAAGCAACCTTCTACCACCACCCTCTGTCTTCTACCTTTCAACCAGTTTTGTATCCAAATGGCTAGTTCTCGCTATCTTCCTTGAGAACTAACCTTGCTAACCAGTCTCCCATGGGGAACCTTGTTGACCACCTTACTGATGTCCATGTTTCCACCGCTTTGCCCTCATCAATCCTCTTTATTACTTCTTCAAAAAAGTTGACTCATGTCCATGAGAGGTGATTTCTCACACACAAAGCCGTTATTAATACCCAGGACTTAACTCTGTACATTGGGGTCTGCGTCACCCAGTTATAGCTGTTAATATTCTGGATAAAGTTCATGTACACCAGCTTTGTGTTAGTGACTGTGTCTTGAATCTTGTTAATAACACCAGTGCCGGTTAGTTCGTTTTGAAAGGCAGTCCCTTCCGCCTGCTCTGTCTCCTCCATCCCCACCATTGACAGTAAGTGGGACGAGCTCATGGATATTCCATGTGAGAGAGATTGAGAAAATCTTCCCTTCATTCCACTAGCCCACCAGGAAATGGTGGTAGTGTCCTTACCTCTGAACCACGAGGTTTGGGTTCAAAGTTGAGTAACAGCATCTTTGAAGCGGCTGATTGGAAAACATGCCCAAGCTCCCAGCTGTCCCTGCCTGAGCCTCCAAACAGAATCTTCCCTGTAGTTTCTCGTCTGTCAGATTCTCCCATTGCTCAGTTTGTCCAGGATCTCCTCCTGCTGCTGCACTGCTCCTGTCCCTCACTGACCTGCCCATCCCCCAGTGTCCTCCACATTCATTCATTGTTGACAATCCCATTGTCCCAGTCCTCCAGCCCCGCTCCCTCCACTCTATTGGGCAGCAGATGCTGTCAATCACCCAGGCTCCTGTGTGATCTGGAGCATGCGCTGTAGGAGGGGCTGGATTCTGAATTAGTGGTGCTGGAAGAGCACAGTAATTCAGGCAGCATCCGAGGACAGGCAAAATCCGAGGACAGGCCTCGGATTTTGCCTGTCCTCCGATGCTGCCTGAATTGCTGTGCTCTTCCAGCACCACTCATCCAGAATCTGGTTTCCAGCATCTGCAGTCATTGTTTTTACCTCTGTCGGAGGGGCAACCAGTGCACGGGCGCAGTGCTGGCCAATTGTTGGCGTATGTGCAGTATAGGTCAGTGCCAGGGAGGGAGGCTGTAGATGTGTGGGATTAATCTGTCATTGGCTGCTCCCTCCCTTCCTCCCTCTGAGAACAGAACCCAGGGGCATGATCCCAGCCCTGCTATCGTGACAAGTGGTTGGGGTATCAGTGGGGGGGAGCATTTTGCAGAAAGCTATCAGAACTCGTGTGAAGATTCAGGAATGTTATGGAAAGGAACAAGGATGGGCCAGCATTTAAAGTTCTAATTTGGTTCACTTTAGTTCAACGAAATATGATTTGGCCAGTGTGTGCAGGATGGTTCTTATGAGAGGGTCGGTGTGGGGAAAATAAATAAGAGATTCCAGATTGGGGAAAAAAAATCAGTTTGGGTCTGACCAGGAAGGAAACCCTGGGAGGTGGGAGGAGGATTCACCAACACCTAGGAGGCTCTGAATCAGAGTAATATACTTGATTAGATTCGATTTCCTACAGTGTGGAAACAGGCCCTTCGGTCCAACCAGTCTACACCGACCATCGGAAGAGTAACCCACCCAGACCCATTTCCCATTGCCAATTCACATGACCTGCGCATCTTTGGATTGTGGGAAAAAACCGGAGCACCCAGAGGAAATCCACGCAGACATGGAGAGAATGTGCAAACTCCACACAGACAGTCACCCAAAGCTGGAATCGAACCTGGGACCCTAGTGCTGTGGGGCAGCAGTGCCATCGTGCTACCCCCTTTTTTGGTTCATAGCCTGCAGGCAGGAGCTAGGAAGCTGAATTCAAGGAGAGGAGAGAGAGAGTGTGAGAACTGGGTGTGGAGGAAAGAAGTGAGGAGATTGATTTGGTCTTCAGTTAACAAGAGAGACAAATTGTGAGACTGAGATTTAAAGCTTTGGGGCAACAAGGAAACTACAATTTAATACTATCATTGTCTTATAAAGATCCTTCCGGTATTAACGGTGGTATCTTGTTTTCTCCGTACGGTACTGAAATGGCGGATTTGCAGATGAGAAATTCAGATTGAACTTCATGTTCAGTTTTGATAGTTACTTGATCCGTGCTGATCTGGATATCATTGGCCTTTTCATGTGGAAGGAAAGGTGTGTATTCTGTTCGTGGGTGAATATTTCACATATCACTGTGACTGGAAACATTACTGAGACACAGCCAAGTCCATGTTAGTGTGGTGACTGTGGAGAGAGAGTTCGTTTGTTTTTAAAAGTCTGAAAAACATGGCACATTTTCCAGGAACAATTAAGTTACAGATTTGTTTTGTATGAGGACAAGGTTTTAATTAACCATGCAACCAAAAAGAGACCAGGACACCTGCACCATGGAACAAACGATGAAAACGGGATGGTTGTAAAGGAGTTAATTATCAATCGTGGCTTGTATTCCATTGGCGTTGTCGCGTCGGTTCTAGCGCCGTGGGGAAATACTGGAAATGTGATGAATGTAATGTAGGTTTCAGTTATTAAACTGTAAAAAGTGCAGAAGAAATTTACAGGGATTTTTGCCAGGGCTCAGGGATCTGAGTTATAGGAAGAGGTTGGACAAGCGAGGATTTTCTTTTTGTTTAGAGCAGAGGAAACAGAGGAGGGATCTTTTCTCGAAGTCTATAAGACCATGAGAGGCATGGGTAAGGTGAATGCACTCAGTCTTTTGACCAGGGAATCGAGGACTGGAGGGCATCAGTTTAAGGTTACAGGAGAATGAATGAAAGGGAACCTGAGGTGCAACTGTTTTACACAGAGGGTGGTATGTATATGGACGAGCTGTCAGTGGAAGTGGTTGAGGTGGGTACATTAACAATATGTAAAAACATTTGGACAAATACACGGATAGCAAAGGGTCAGAAGCAGATGGGCCAAGTGCAGGGAAATGGGGTTCGCGTGGATGGACATTCTGATCGGTTTGGGCCCAAGGGCCAGCCTCTGCTCTAGGATGCTCTGTCTCCAAGTATATTTACTATTTCTCCTGCTATCTCTGGTAGCACCCTGGGATGTATTTCATCTTAGCAAGGAGACTTGTCTACCTTTTCCGCCATAAGCTTGCCCAGCTCTAACGCTTTTGTGATGATGGTTGTTTCTTGGTCCTCACCTTCCTCAGTCTCCTTATCAAGTACTGGCATGTTCTTCGTATCCTCCACTGTGAAGACTGACTGCTGTGTACTCATATTCCTGAACCCTGCTGGATAGGAATAACTGGGCACAGAACTCTGAGAGGTCATCTTTGAGTCTTTATTGATGAGACATGGCAGGTACCTTGATAGAGTACATGCAGAACACCTCCAGGCAGCATCAGGTAACCCCCCCCCCCCACCCCCCGTCTGGTGTGCCACTCCCATTCTTATACCTTTGTGGTTTGTGGTTTTGAATGGACGCTGTCTCTCAATATTATCTCCATGGCAACGGCAGTTAAAAAGTCAAGTTCAGCTCAACACTTTGTGGTTAAATCACATACCCCTCTCCCACACCCCTGTGGCTCAGTCAGGTATCTGACAGGCACTTCAGTTTCAGTGGGACTGTCTGTCAGGATTCTGATGTGGAAGAGCGGGTGTTGGAGCGGGGTGGGCAAAGTTAAAAACCACGCATCACCATGTTGTACTTTCAAATAAACCTATTGGACTATAAGCTTTTGCAGTGTGCTGTGAGTTTTAACTTGATCAGGATTATCTCTATGGTAACAGTTAAGTGCTTCAACAATTACAGAGGCCATATGTTCCCCACACAATAGGTTCCCCTCTAGCAGTGTAAACTGCTATTCTGGCCCTGGGGATAGCTACTCAATCCCATCTGGCTTTCTGTTGATCTTTAAAGTTTTTCTAATCTCCTAGTTTCTCCATGGTCTTTGCCAATTTGTATGCTTTCTATTTCAATTTGATAGACTCCCTTATTTCCTTAGCCACCCATGGCAGATTACTCCTTTTCCTCCAGTCCTCCCTTTTCACTGATATATACTTTTGCTGAGCAGTTTGAAAAAATCTTTGATATTCCTCCACTGTCCGTCAACTGTCCCACCCTAAAGTCTTTGCTTCCAGTCTACATTAGCCAACTCCTGCTTCATCCTATTGTAGTCTCCTTTGTTTAAGCACAGGATCTGGATTGGATTTAATCTTCCCGCTTTCCAACTATATTCTAAATTCAATCATACTTAACACAAGTCTTTTTATCAGATTATGAGGTGAGGCGATGTTACCTGGGTGTTTTGGTTTTCATTGTCAGAGACCTTGGCTTTGTAATAAAGTACAGGATAGATATTCACAATACCGTATTCTGGACGGTGTGAATGTACTACACAGCCTAAAACCATACATCACTGTCTCCCCTCCGTTCACATGATTTGAAGATGCCGGTGTTGGACTGGGGTGTACAAAATTTTAAAATTCACACAACGCCAGGTTATAGTCCCTCAGGTTTAATTGGAAGCACACTCGATATCGGAGCGTCGCTTATTCATCATGATCCAATTAAACCTGCTGGACTATAACCTGTTGTTGTGATTTTTAACTCACCTCAGTTTAAAATTGCAAAATCATTATCTCCTACATACTTCCTCACTATCTCATCCACCTGACTATCCTGCTTTTTCTGAAAATCTCCTTTGGTGAAGGTGGTGAGTTTTGGATTCAGCTGTCCAGTTATTACCGTAAGAAGATAAGCCCTGGGCCCAGGAGAGGCAATGCAGCCCTTCGAACCAGCTCCACCATTTAAGACCATGATGATTGAGCTCACCTCGCTCTCAGCTGGATTTTCCCACCTGCTCTCTCTCACCCTTCATCTCATTGCAAATTTAACATCTGTATCTCTTCAGTAAATTTGCTCATTGTCCTGGCATCCACTGCATTTTGAATAAGGAATTCCCCAGATTCACAGCACATTGAGATAAGTACATTCTTCTTCATGAGAATAGAATAGAGTCCCTCCAGTGCAGAAATAGGGTATTCGTCCATAGAGTCCACACCATCCCTATAATGAGCATCCCATTCAGACTCACCCATTCCCTGTATTTCCCATGGTTAATGGCTTAACCTGTACAGGCATGGACACTGTGGGAGTTTAGCATGGCCAATCCACTTAACCTGCACATCTTTGGACTGAGAGATGAAACTGGAGCACCCAGAGGAAATTTGCACAGACACGGGGAGAACGTGTAAACTCCTCACAGTCGCCTAAGGCTGGAATCAAATCCAGGTCCCTGACGCTGTGAGTCAGCAATGCTAACCATTGAGCCACCTCTGCTTAAACTCTGTTCCTCCTATGAACCACCCCACGCCCCAGTTGGCTGAATCTATATTCCTTACATCAGAAAATCAGATTGTGGAAGCAGATGTCTCAGTAAAACTCAGTGACAGTCCATATGTTCTGTGTGTCTGAATGGCGATCCTATACATAACACCCTCCAGTCTACACTTTTCAATCACTTCCCAGAGACAGGGCTCCAGTGGCTTCATGGGGACTACAACTCCCACAAGCCCTGAGGCAGGGACCACACGTGTGTGGGGAAACCCAGCACTGTACATGTACAGAAAATGGGTGGGTTTTGGAGCATGTGCTTTGGGTAAGTATACTTTGCGGAAAGTATTTCACACTGTGATTGGCTGGAGGAGGAATGCATCTGCTCATAGTATTAATCAGTTGGGGGGTCAAAGTGTCACTACACCCATGTAGGACCACTCTCCATCCCCAATTCATTGTAATGGTGGGAATCAACTAATGGGAAACAAAGAAGAATCTGACCCATTCTCCCAGACTGAAGGTTCTTCTGTCCAGGATCTGCCACCTCCCTTTCTGTTTCCTTTTGTTTCATTCTGCTATTACATTATTGACTTGCAGCAACTGAAGGGAAAGGAAGTGAACCCAGAAAGGGTGCAGAGTCTAACCAGGGACAGGAAGTGGTGCCACGGATCTGTTTATCAGTAACTCCATGAGAATGGGGAGGGTGTACATTAGGGGGTAGCAGAGTCAGAATGGTGGGAGAGAGTAAGTGGGCTGGAGGGTTACAGCTTTGGGGGAAGGAAGGGGAAAAATATTCCAGAGAAACTAGAATTGTCTGTTCTGTATTTCTAATCTGTACATATTCCTTTATACAGGGTGCGAGATGGTGAAAATCTGCAGAATGAAATCTCAGAATCATGTGCAGATCATGATGAAGTTACCCAGTGTTTGAAGAACCAAAGATAGAGAATCATTCGGCCAAAATCCTGCACCACTCTACCTCCCAGCATTGTCGGTCTATCTGCACCAAATGGACTGTGAATGGTTCAAGACGGCAGCTCACTACCATCTTCTCAAGGGTAACGAGAGATGGGGTATAAATGCTGGCTAAGCCAGTGGTGCCCATATCCTGGAAACGGTTTCTATCTCTAGTTGCTAAAACCC
This sequence comes from Chiloscyllium plagiosum, assembly GCF_037043375.1. NCBI lineage: Eukaryota > Metazoa > Chordata > Chondrichthyes > Orectolobiformes > Hemiscylliidae > Chiloscyllium > Chiloscyllium plagiosum. The sequence goes on from NW_028270183.1 coordinate 103,356,294, forward strand.
AGTTGATGTTACTGCAGGATGATGAGGGAGGCTGAGTACATACTCCAGGAGGCAGCACCATCACATTACCCCTGCCTGCACCCACACAGTAACACCGCAACGTCACTGGAACAAAAGGCAGTGAAACCAAAGGAGGACTTCGATATAGTTCTTCGAGGTAAAGTCATGAAAGAGGATTGGAGCACAGCAGGGACAGGAGACTGAGCTGGATGGTTAGCTGTTTCCCATTGAATTGTGGAGCAGGATTGAAAGGCTGAATGGTCTCCTCCTGCTGCTATCTTCCAGGTATGTATATAGGTAGGAAGAAGTAGGCAGGGCAGGGATTCTCCAGGAGATTGAACTTCCACATCTTTTTTCAGTGAGGGATGGTTTGATGGATTTTATTTAACATTTATCTTTAACACAAGGTTTGTAAAGTTTGGTTTTAAAATGTTGTAAAAGTTTTTTGCACAGCAAATAAAATTAAAGAAAATAAATTAAACTGTCTGAATATAACAGTTTTAAAACTTTCAACCTCCTGTAAAACAAAATCCTGTCTACTCCCGGACCCCATCACTTTCCAGCTACTCAAACTCCGGGAAAATATTCCCTCCCTGTCTGAACCTTTGGTTTGATTTAACTGCTTTTCAGTTCTCGTTCTGTGAGCTGTGAAGCGTTCTTTTTCCCCATTTCTCCGACCCAGAAATATTATCACAGTAACTTTCCCACCATCAAAATCATCATTACGCCATTTTGATTTTGGTTAACATAATCACCAGCAGTGCAAAAGTGAGGACCGCAGATGCTGGAAGCCAGAGCCTAGATTAGAGTGGTGCAGGAAAAGGGCTTTTACCAAAACGTTGCTTTACCTACTCCTTGGATCCTGCCTAACTTGCTGTTCTTTTCCAGCACCACTCTAATCTAGACATATCATCACCAGCAGTAACCAATCATTTGTGTAACCAATTGAAGATTTCCAAACAAAGCCCATTACGGGCCAAGCAAACCATTACAAGTGACAAAGTGAGAAGGGACTAAATCAAAGTAGAGTTGTATGGAGGGGGCAGCGGTGGAGATAAAGCACTGTATCCCCTGCGGTGCCCACCTCTATCTCAAGGCATCGAGAGCATTGATACACAGCACATGCTCCTTCTCCAAGGACACCCTGCTGTGTAGCCTTTATCCTCAATCATAGAATAGAATCCCGACAGTAAGGAAGGAGAGCATTGGCCCATCAAATCCCACCGACCATCTGAAGAACATCCCAGCCAGAGCACTCCATCCCTGCAACAGTGCATTTCCCATGGCTGATCCACATAGTCTGCACATTCCTGGACACTGTGGACAATTTAGCACGGCTGGTCCACCTAACCTGCCTATCTTTGGACTGTGGGAGATAGCACCTGGAGGGGACCCACACTATCATGGGGAGAATGTGGAAACTCGACATTGACCAAGGCTGGACTCCAACCTTGTACGTGCTGCTGTGAAGCAGCAGTGCTACAATCATAATTTAAATCAAAACAGATTATCATTGCTTATTGTCACATTGCTGTTTGTGGAGACTAACTGCACAGAGAGACACCTTGAGGTTCAGAAAGTGGCAATATAAATTCAGTCAACTCCAGCCCAGTTACTGTGATGAACAACCACAACATCAAAACTCCAACGGTGTCGTCATATACAAGGTCCTGTACTGATTCTGATGGACAGTAACTCCAGAATCAAAGTCCTGCAGTGATGTGTGAACTCTACCCCACACGGAGCAGGTGGGTGACCACTTCCCTGTGACCACTCACTGGGCTCTCAGTCGTGTTGAAGACTCAGCAAATCCTTTGTCACACAGAGAGGGAAACAGCTCCTAACCAGTGTGAACCCGCTTGGGTCTCAGGGCTCAGGATGAATAACTGAATCCTCTCTCACACACTGACCATATGAATGGCCTCTCCCCCTGTGTGGGCTCGCTGGGGTCTCAGGGGGCAGGATGAATCACTGAATCCCCCCTCACACACTGACCATCTGAATGGTCTCTCCCCTGTGTGGGCTCACTGGGGTGTCAGCAGGTGCTGCATTTGAGTGATTTTCCCCCCACACTGAGAGCAAGTGAATGACCTTCCCCCGGAGTGAGCTCGCTGGTGTTTAAGCAGGTCACTGCGTGAATCCTTTCCCACACACTGAGCAGGTGAATGGCCTCTCCTCGATGGGAATGCACTGATGTTTCCGCAGATGGGAGATTTGAATGAATCCTTTACACACATGGAGCAGGTGAAGGATCTTAATCCACTGTGTCATCTCTGGTGTCTCAGCAGAATGTAAGATCGAGTAAACCCTTTCCCATATGTGAGGCAGGTGAGCGGCCTCTCCGCAGTGTGACTGTGTTGGTGAGTGTCCACTGGGAGGGGTAGGTAAATTCCTTCCCACAATCTCCACTTTTGCGTACCCTCGCCCTGGTCCTGTCATAATGGTGTCTTCCCAGATCACATGACCGGTTAAATATTCGACCACATGCAAAACATGGGAATGATTTGTCTGGGCTGAGAATGCTGCGTTCTCCTTCCATATTACCGATAAGGATCTGGACCTGTGCAATTGGACGACTCTGCAGTTGATGTGATGTTAAAGCTGAGTTTCCCATCTGGGAGCTCTCTCTCTATGTAAAACAAGGTTTTCCCTATCATTATTACAACCCCCAATACCAGTTCTCCTGTCAGTTCTCCTGAACTTCTAAATTAGGACTAATGCAATGACCTCAGTAATGTGCCTTTTTCTCACTTGTTTCTGAAAGTAAATTAGGACCATTTTGAATAACTTTGCGCAATTTACCAGAAGAACCCATACCTATTCTATTATTTACAAGTTTTAATCCATGGGAAATTTGTTAGCTTCTCCAATGACCGTTATAATGTTCTGACCACTTCTACAGAGCTAATGTAAGCCAATTCTAACAATTATCAATAGATTGTATCTAAACAGGATGTCCCACAACAGGAAGTGCTCTGACACTCAATGCCCGTAAGTTGTGTTTTTTTCTTAAAGCCCCTCATGCTTCTGGCAATCTTGCAATACAATTGAAGATATTTTATACAGTAGCCTTACAGTCTCAATTGCCAGTTCCAGTCCATGAAGCAGCCAGTTACACACACCAGTGACTTGAATTCTGACGACAGTGTTGCCCTGGCAGGAGAGATTGAAGAGCATGAAACTGTCTTCTCTGGAGTTTATAAAATGAAACACTTGAAATGAACAAAATTCTTCAAAAGCTCGATAGGACAGATACAGGAAGGATGTGCTCCCTGGCTAGTGTATCTGGAATGAAGTCAGCACTAACTGTGGTATCTTTACCCAGCATCCCCTTTAGCTGCATCAATGTTTAAGATGTATTTGCTGCTCTAATTCCACTCTCTTGATCAGTCCCATTTGTAATGGCTGTACTGTTGGGGGCCATGCAAATTTATAACATTTGATTCAATCCATCCCAAAGTCTTTCTGTATAGGTGTCTCACTTTTGTTCACAGAGACTCTCAATCAATCTGACTTCTTCACAATCCCTGCTCTGATATTTCCTTAGAGGGCTCAGAATGAAATGTTCACAGAAGGACAAAAAGAGGCTGATTGGCTCATCAGCTCTCCAAAGGATCACCTCACCAAATGCCATTCTATACCTTTACCCCATAAACATTCCCATTCATCCCCTTCCAATGACTGTTCAATTCTATCCTCTTCATTGTACCTGGCTCCACCACACTCTTTGGCAGTGCATTCCTGACCATAAACTTTCTCTGCATGAAAACATTTTGTCTCATGTCACATGTACTTCTTTTATGAATCCCTTTACATCGGTGCCTCCTCATTATTGATTCTTTCCTGAATGTGAACAGTTTATCCTGATCTACTCTCACGAGACCCCTCTTGAAGGTACCTTTACCCAGTATCCTCTGGGATGGTGAATATCTCTCCCGGTCACAGGAGACCAGTACGAGACCATTCAGGAGCTCTCACTTTGGGACTGGGTTCAGTACACCATCCAGCCTCACTGTACTCCAGTGAATACACACTGGGGAGAGGCCATTCACCTGCTCTGAGTGTGGGAAGCAGTTCACTCCAACTTGATGAAACACCAGCGAGTTCACAACTAACCACAGTGATTGGATTTGTTGTTTGTTCATGGGATCATGGCATCACTTGCTGGGGCAGCATTTGTCATCCATTCTGACTGCCCAGGAGATGGTTCAGAGTCAACCCCATTATTCAGGGTCTGGATTCACATGTCGGTTGGACCAGGTCAGAATAAACAGTTTCCCAGACCCAATGACATGAAGAGTTGTTTACTGGTCTATTTTCCTATTTCAGAAATAATAATGAATAATTTTTGCAGTTGAATTAAAAGTAAAAGACCAAAATGGGTTTTATTCTGATTGAGCACGACCTCCTGTTTTCTCAGTTGTTATTGACAGTCTCATCCCCCTCGCAACAGAACCTGTTCAGAGAGTGTTACGGAAAAGGCAGAAAGGTCAGCTGCAGCTGGTCACCTGACCAGTCACTGGACCCAAAGGTTCACTCTCCACAGATGTTGCCAGATCTGCTGACTTTTTCCAGCAATGTCTGTTTTTATTCCTGATTTCCCAGCATTTGCAGATGGTTAGTTTATCAATATTGATCTTGTCTGTTGCAGAGGAGTTTATTAATGAGTTTGGAGGGTTTTGAAAATTGCACGTTAGGCCACAAATCAGCCATGATCATCCTGAATGGCAGAGAAGTGTTGAGGGGCTGAATGGCCTCCTCCTGTTCCAATGAAAGTTGTCCATCTGCAGCTTGTGGTAACTTTCCCCCTCACTGTTCACTTCACATCCATGTCTAACACACTGTTATTGACTGAACAAACCTCCTGTGTTTGAGCTAAACCTGCCAATGTTCAGTGGCTCCCTCTCCTGCCTCTCGGGTTTAACTCTCATCATGGAATGCTGTCTCGTATTACTGCGGGAATGCCCACAAAGGGCTCAGCCTGGATTCTGTATCCCCTGAGACCCACAAACCCGGCTTATTTCCTTCTTCCTCTTTCATTCTGGCTATTGAACACTCAGTTTCAATCCAATCTCCTGTCATGATCTTCAACGTGTCCATGTGGGTGGACTAGAGGCAGCTGGGATTTAATGAAGAGAAGTGGGGATTAGGCAGAAGAATGAGGAGAGCTGACAGCAAAGGCAGTTCTCATTGTAATGGCAGAGTTTCTACATGACCCAGTGAGTGGTGAGGCACCTGAGATTGTGGGGGAGGCAGATTTGGGATCAGGGATTTGGAAAAGCACTCAGACACTGACTGACCTGTCCATATGATTGTTAACTCAGACAAAAAGACACAAAGAAAGAGGCACATTTAGATAGCACCTTTGATGACCTGGGGCAATGAAACATGCTTCAAACCTCATGATTTCAGCCTCAAATCTCTGAAAATACAGACACAAAGCTTCCTACTTGAACCAGGTTGTCTCTCCAGCGTCCTTTTTTCTGGAGAATAGAGTTTTAAGCTGTGTAGCCATTCCTGGTGATTGTCACCTCTGTGTCCTTGTAAGATGTATGACTGTACCTTTATTTTCCTGTTCCCTGTGAGCGACATCAACAGCAGAAACAGGTCCTGACCTGTGCGGGTTTCGGTTGGAGTATTTATATTTACAAATGTATTCTCACCCTCGCGTACAGTGTGAAATGGCTGTAAAACAGAAGGAAAGGAGTGAGAGAGCACCCACAGAAACACAAAGGCAGCATGTGTAACTGAGCTGAATGAACCTGGCATGAGGAAAACGTGTCGACAATCACAACTAGTTAGAATTACAGGATCTCTGAGGTGCACAAAGAGACTATTCGGTCCATCGAGTCTGCAATGACCCTACCTCCATAACCCACATTTACCATGGTAAGCCCAATCCACCTAACCTACACACTACAGGCCATGTTAGCACGGCCAATCCAGCAAACTTGCACATCTGTGGGAGGGTCATAGATTATGTCTAAGTGCTCAGAATTGTGGATGAAGGCTCACAAATACTTGACTCTGACACAAATGCTCTGTTTTTTTTTTCAAAATAAAATCTGGGGGAAACTGCAACTGGAAAGATTTCTGATTATCTCAGGAGGAAGAGAATTCAAAACTCGTGCCATTGACCCATAGGGCGCAGTGATAGTTACAGATGTCTGGGAACCATCAGAAATGTAACAGGTTGTGAGCAAGGTGGGGGTGAGACAAGGACAAAAAGACATTCTGTCACACGGGGGAAGGCAGGAGAAATTAAACAGCAGAAATGGTAGTCTCTCAAGGCCACAGGGAATGGAGTTAGGGCTGGGAAAGAAACAAGGAAACAAGGTGAGCAGCTGCCAAAGAAATACTTTGAAAAAACAGATTATAACAACATAGAGGACAGAGTTCACAGTCTGAAATTGTTGCTGTCATTGGTGAGTACAGAACGCTGTAAAGCCGGGATAGTTCTATTACAGCCAACACATACAGGATGGACAAAGTGACCTCGATCTGTGCTGTAACTTACTGACAAATTTATTCTGACGTTTGGAATTCAGGTCGGCTGATATTCATAAATTCTCAAATTGGACTTGAGTTTAATATTCTGGAGAAATGTCAAATAAATCGCAATGATCCCATTCTGCAGACTTTAGTCCATAGCCCTGCATGTTCTAGCGTTTCAGTTACATCCATGTCCTTTTATTCTAATGTGATGCCGACTACTGCCTCTACCTCCCCATCAGTGAGTTCCTGCTCCCCACCATCCACTCCCCTTCTTTCTGAGAATTAGTTTCAATCTAAAACCTCCAGTTTCTGACCTCTCTGTTATGAATAGCTCCTTCCTATTCACTCAATCTGGATTCCTCAGCATCTTATCACTTCAATTAAATCTCAGCTCATCCTCCTCGGAAAACATCCCCAACTTATCCAACCTTTCCTCAAAGCCGACATTCTCCAATCATGGAAACATTCTGATCAATCTCCTCTGTACCCTCTCTGGTGAGAACTCATCAACGTGGGGACTAGGAGTGAGTGCAGTACTTTAACCATGGATTAACTGGTGTTCCTGACATTTCCCGTGTCACCGCCGTGTTCTTGTGCTTGTCGCTGATACAGGAAGGGTCCTGGTTTTCCCACATGGAACTGGATGTGCACTCCATGGGGTTGGGATTCCCTACCATTTGTTAACTAATCCTAAATTAACTCCAGATTTAAACAAGATTATCAGATACTCAACAATCAACTTGTTCCATTATTCTCAAGTCACCTTACTTTTTAAAATTATTACTATCTAAACACAACAGGCTTTAATTTGCTGAACAAGTATTCAGATGTATTCTCTGTTCGAATCACTTGAAGATTATTACCTTCAGCTACATTTGGTGAATTGAACACTGATTGTAAATATATGAATATCAAATGGATTTGAGTTTGATGATAATTAATATAGTCTGACATTCGTGTTGATTAATATGAATATAAACAGCAATGGGTTTGATTCATACCTGCCCTCTGGGCAATTAGGCATGGGCAGTAAATGCTGCCGGGTCAGCGACACCCTTATCCTGTGAATGAATGAAGGAAAATAAAAGTCTCTACCCAGTGTGAATCTGTACATGTTCAACAATGTTGGGAACATTTCCAAAACTAAGTTCTCTATATTCAAAAAACTTTATGAACTGCCAATACCATTGTTCATTACTTGGTGTGAATAAAAGAAAAAAAAATCCTTCAACTTGTGGTTATGAGTAAATTCACTGGTGTCTCAGCAGGATGGATGCCTGAGTGAATCCCTTACCCTCCCCCCCCCCCCACCCCACACACACACACACACGCAATAGACAATAGACAATAGCTGCAGGAGTAGGCCATTCAGCCCTTCAAGCCTGCACCGCCATTCAATATAATCATGGCTGATCATTCCTAATCAGTATCCTGTTCCTGCCTTATCTACATAACCCTTGATTCCACTATCTTTGAGAGCTCTATCCAACTCATTTTTAAATGAATCCAGAGAGTGGGCCTCCACTGCCCTCTGGGGCAGAGCATTCCACACAGCCACCACTCTCTGGGTGAAGAAGTTTCTCCTGAGCTCTGTCCTAAATGGTCTACCCCGTATTTTTAAGCTGTGTCCTCTGGTTCGGCACTCACCCATCAGCGGAAGCATGTTTCCTACTGCCAGAGTGTCCAATCCTTTCATAATCTTATACGTCTCAATCAGATCCCCTCTCAGTCTTCGAAATTCCAGGGTATATAAGACCAGTCGCTTCAGTCTTTCAGTGTAAGGTAATCCCACCATTCCAGGAATTGACCTCATGAATCTATGCTGCACTCCCTCAATAGCCAGAATGTCTTTTCTCAAATTTGGAGACCAGAACTGCACACAGTACTCCAGGTGTGGTCTCACCAGGGCCCTGTACAGCTGCAGAAGCACCTCTTTGCTTCTATACTCAATTCCTCTTGTTATGAAGGAGAAAGTGAGGTCTGCAGATGCTGGAGATCAGAGCTGAAAATGTGTTGCTGGAAAAGCGCAGCAGGCCAGGCAGCATCCAGGGAACAGGAGAATCGACGTTTCGGGCATAGGCCCTTCTTCAGGAATTATGCCCGAAACGTCGATTCTCCTGTTCCCTGGATGCTGCCTGACCTGCTGCGCTTTTCCAGCAACACATTTTCAGCTCCTCTTGTTATGAAGGCCAGCATGCTATTAGCCGTCTTCACTACCTGCTGTACCTGCATGCTTGCCTTCATTGACTGGTGTACAAGAACACCCAGATCTCTCTCTACTGCCCCTTTACATAAATTGATTCCATTGAGGTAGTAGTCTGCCTTCCTGTTCTTGCCACCAAAGTGGATAACCATACATTTATGCACATTAAATTGCATCTGCCATGCATCTGCCTACTCACTTATCTTGTCCAGGTGACCCTGTAATCTCCTAACATCCTCATCACATTTCACCCTGCCACCCAGCTTTGTATCATCAGCAAATTTGGTAATGTTATTGCTGATACCATCTTCTGTATCATTAACATATATTGTAAAAAGCTGCGGTCCCAGCACGGATCCCTGCGGTACCCTACTGGTCACTGCCTGCCATTCTGAAATGGAGCCATTTATCACTACCCTTTGTTTCCTATTAGCCAACCAATTTTCAATCCAATCTAGCACTTTGCCCCCAATACCATGCGCCCTAATTTTACTCACTAACCTCCTGTGTGGGAATTTATCAAAAGCTTTCTGAAAGTCCAGGTACACTACATCTACTGGATCTCCCTCGTCCAACACACACACACACACAGAGCAGGTGAACAGCTTCTCCCCGGGCTGTCTGGTTTGGCTCGTTTCCAGGTGGGAATGGGTAAAGAATTCCCTTCTGGCATTCCCCACATTTCCAGAGTCTGTCCCTAGTGTGGCTGCACTAGTGTTTTCATTTCAGATAAATGCTGGCAGACTGTTATACACACCGTTAGCACCACCCCACCCACCGCTCCCCCTCCCTCCTCCCAGAACCCAGTATAAAGCAGTAAACATTATCTCCTGCTGTGAAGGGACAGCCTGTATTGGTTTGAGTAGGAACACTGAGCAGATTTACCTCAATGACAATTTAATCGGAGACCAGATCAAGTTAAGTAGGTCCAAATAAAATGCATTATAGCACAGAAAGAGGCCCATCAAATCCAAGCTGTCTCTCTGTAGCAGAATCCAACATTCCCATTCCCCATCCGTCCCCCAAACTCTGAGATTTTATTTCCCTCAGACCTGATGTATTTGTTTTTATCAATCATTCATCGTGTTGCTTGCAACACCGTAATAGGCAGCATGTTCTGCATATTTCCAGCCAATACAGTCAGCAGAAACACTTGCTCATCTCCCACTTTCTCAAAACTTTACATCTGATCTTAATTGTTGTGCCATCACCTATCTAATACAGATATTTTTGTCTGCTATATCTAGGTGTTATAATCTTATACAGCTTTATCAAAAATATATTCAACGTGTTTACTTCAAAGAAAATCGCAATTTCTTCAAATCAATTCAGTGACTGCATTTTCTTCATCAGTGAACTACTCCAGTAAGTCTGTACGCCACACCCTGAAGATCACTCATATCCTTCCTTGTTGATGCCTATTCTGTTCCACAATCCAGACGAGACAAGTTTTCTGCAGAACAGCAGTAGCTTTATTATCGGACAGCCGGCGAGAGTTTCAAAGCGTCTCTGAAGTAGCCGAGTGTCTACTTGCAGAGACTCACCTTCACGAATCTCTGCCTTACCCACAGAGACAGTATATTTAATAGGAATTAGACAAAGGCATATCAGCCATATGGGCGATTGTCATTATATAGTTTAAAGTAGGTAATTATGACCTTACAAAGCTTGATGAATGGCGATGTCCTGTGATAACGTGTGATGGATTACAGAAACTGATTATCGTAATGTTCATGTTTATGTGTTGATGGGAAGAGATTAAGGCAGAAGGGTTCTTCCTTCAGTTAATGGGGGATTCACTTACCTATGCTCATATGGAGGGGAGGTAAGATAATGGGACCGGGAGGCAGTTTAACAGGCTTGTACCCAGGACTCTCAGTCTTGTCTGGAAACGGCAAATTCCTCTGTCTGGGATTACGGGGGAATCCACATTTTTTCCTGCAATACGTTCTATTTCGAAGGTACAGTCCGCCTGCCCCTACTGAGGTGTTCTGTCTGTGTTGTAAGAGTACAGGCCTTGTATTCTTACAATACAGCAGTGAGACCTTTGGCAGGAGAATGTTTCACCCTTGAGTCGCCAATGCATCCTGAAAGAAAAGCGCAGCAGGTCAGGTAGCATCCAGGGAACAGGATCCAGGGCTTATGCCCGAAACGTCGATTCTCCTGTTCCCTGGATGCTGCCTGACTGCTGCGCTTTTCCAGCAACACATTTCCAGCTCTGATCTCCAGCATCTGCAGACCTCACTTTCTCCTCCATCCTGAAAGAAAGCAAAGTATGAAACAGGTCCCTCTGTGGTATTTTAACTTTCCCAGCCTGATCAGGAATCTGGTGACCAGAATTGGATGCAATGATTAACTGTGACCTAACTAGAGCTTTGTCAATGGTCAGCATCTTTTCCATGAGTATGTTATCATTCCCTCTATTAATGAAGCCCAGTATCCTTTACGTTTACTCAAAACACTTTATATTCTCTCTCCTTTAATGATTTGTACACATTGCCCCCCATTCCTGCTGTCCTACTCCCTGTGTCTGTGCCATTCAAACATATATTCCCTTTCTACATTGCTTCTCTCAAAATTGTCAACTTACTGTGTGTTCTAAAGAAGAGACATATTCCACTCAAAATATTATCTCTCCCTCCACACATTCTACCCCCTGGAAAACAGAACAGGACAGCACCGGAATAATCGGCCCACCATATCTGTGTGGACCATGATGCCATTCCAAACTAATTCCATCTGCCTGTACATGATCCATATCCCTGCCAACACATGCCCGCATATGTGTCAGCCCAAATGCCTCTTAAACATTGTGATTGTTTCTGCTTTTACCATCTCTCAGGCAAGTACATTCTAGTCACTGACCACCTCCTGCATAAGAAACTTGTCTGACACAACTCCCTTTTAACTTGTTCAGGTGTTGTTGGAAATGCTCAGCAGGTCATGCAGCATCTATGAAGAAAAATCAGTTAATAATTAGGGTCTGGTCACCCTTCCTCAGATACGTTATCGCTGATTTTTCTTCACAGGTGCTGCGAGACCTGCTGAACTTTTCCCGAAAATGTTTTTGTTTCTGGTTTACAGCATCTGCAGTTGTTTTGGTTTTCATTTTCTTTAAACGTGCCCCCTCTCCCCTTAAATCTATGGCCTCTAGAATTTGTCGTTTCTATCTTGGTAAAAGACTCAGATTATTCACTCTGTCTGTGCCTCTTGGGTCACGCCGCAGCCATTGACTTTCTAGTGACAGCAATCCAAGTCTTTCCAACCTCTCCCAATCCAGACAACATCCTGGTAAACCTGTTTTCAACCTTTCCAAAGCCTCCACATCCTCCTTATGCGGTGCTCAAAATGGCCCACAATACCCCAAAGGTGGCCTAATGACAGTTTTATATTCAGTCCCCTGAGAGAAGAAGGCAAGCCTGCCATCCACCTCCTTCACCACTTTCAGGGAGCTGTGAACTTGCACCTGAAGATCCCTCTGTATATTAATGCTGCTCAGGGCCCTTCCGTTTAGTGTATACATTCCTCATGCAATGTGCCTCCCAAAATGCATCACCACACGTTTGTCCAATTCAGATCTATCTGTAATTTCTCCGTATAACCTCCTAACTGACCTTTCTTGCTGTGTCCTTTGACAACATTCTTCACTGTTCACAGCTTCATCAATTGTACCATCTACAAACTTGCTAATTAAGTTGTTTACATTTTCATGCTATTCACTGATATATTGCAAACAACAGATGTCCCAGCTCTGATCCTTGTGGAACAACGGCACTGGCCACAGACCTCCAGCCGGCAACATGCCTCTGCACAACTGTTGCTGGGAGAAGTATCAAAGAGGGGCCTGAGTTTAGCAGCACACGTGACCTTTATTCAACGCTCCTTACTGTGGCATGATGGGAGCGTTCCCTATCGAGAACTCTGTGGCTCCCCCAGCCAAGTACAGCTGGGTTTCCTTCATGCGTTCCGATAACATTTTCCCCCGACCCGACCTCCTGGGTTTGGAATGTCAGCTCGGATATTTCTGTGCTCCCTTTCCCAGTTTCTGGTTCTCTGTCCCTCTGCAACTTCCCCTCTCAGCTCATGTAGTTGCTTTGCCAGTTCTTTCAAGAATTGTTTACCCCTAACCTTGCCATTGCACATCTCGGGCACTCCCAATACCACACCCTGTGGTATCTGCATAGTCCGTCCGGTCACTAATTGAAAGGGGGACTGCCCCGTTCCCTTTGCTGGGGTTGATGTCAATTTAATTAGGATGGTGGGGAGTACTCTAACCCATCCCTGCCTGTCTCTGGGAGGGCCTTAGTCAGACTAGCTTTCAGTGTCTGCTTCATTCCTTCTGCTGTCCCTGAGCTCTGGGGGTGGTATGGGAGATGGGATTTCTGTTTAGTACCAAACAGGCCACAGAGCTGTTTAACTATGTTCCCTGTAACATGTGTCCCTTGGTCAGAATTTGCAGGGGAATGCTACCACCCACTGAGTAAACCTGTTTATTAAGACCCAGCAGGATCTCCTTCCCTGGGATTGGGTTGGGGGTGGGTGTAAAATCCATCTGTAACTGTACCCATGTGCCCCTGCGTCCCTGCTGCTGCCTCCATTTTACCCTGATTGTTTTCCCTGGCTCATATAGTGTGTACAAGACTACACCCCTTCAACAAAAAGCTGCTGTATCTCCCCCTGTTCCAGGCCTCTCCCTGTAGTGGAGCATCTGATATTGCATTGTATCCTGCCCAATACAGACTGACCCATGATATGTTTTTCATTTTGTTTGTCTTTTACAGTGTGATGGCACTGCTGGATCATCCAGACTCTGTCGTGTCCTATTACTGCCCCACCCTTTTCCCATTCCTCTTTCTCCAGTTGTGGGACTGTTTCTGGGAATATCTTTAAACCTTCCTCTCTCACTTCTGCAGCTACTGCCACTGCCATCTCCTCAAATGTCTGCACTGTTTCAGTCAGTATTTCGCCCGCCTTAGCCACATATTCACTGCCCTGCTGGTGTGAGGATTCTACTTTCCTGTGAGCTCTAATCTTCATTATTGCTGCTTCACTGGGAAAGTTAGCTGTTTCCACTAACTCTCTGACCGGTTCTTCATGCTCCATGTGGCCCCCAGACAAGGTGATGTACCTCACCGAGCCCGACCAACACATGGTCATGAACTATACCAAAGGCATGCTGACTGTCTGTGTTTCTGCTGACTCCCTGACCCCTGGCTAATGTCAGTGTTTCTGTCAGGGCTTATGGTGGTTCTGCCAATTCTGGATAATTCTCCACAAAAGGCCTCCAATAATTAAACAATCTAAAGTTTGCCTTACCCCTTCGCGATGTGCAGGTGAATAGTTTTAAAATCATGATCTTTCGTTCCACTGGGATTATCCCCTCTGTCTTCCTGATTTGATCTCCCTGATATGATGTCCCAGGTACACCTCTACCTACCTTCCCAGTTGCACTCTTAATTTTAATTTTAATTTTAAGCCCGGCCTGCCTGAACTGACACAATACTATGTTTAATATTTGGATATGTTCTTTCTCACCAACTGTCTGAGGTGTTGGTGAGATTAAATAGACTAACTCTATCAGCCATCCATCGGTGGGATATAATGGAATATTAAAGGATCCCTGAGGTAACTGGATCCAGGTGTACTGTTATCCTTCGACAGTAAACACCAGCTTATTCTGCCATTAGGAACCAGAACGCATTCACAATATCAAGGGCTGAGACTATATCCTGTTGTGATTTCAATCCATTAAATACAATGGTGTGGTTTGCAACTGTAGGATACTCTTTAATGGCAGATTTACTGAGGGAGGTATACTCAATAGTGAGCTGGGATGAGCCGTCTGGATTCAGTGAATTAGCCTGGGATACTGTCGGTCTGACTATTTCCTGCTTCTCTCAATCTGTTACTGTCACAATTACCGCCTCCTCTGCCCCAGCTTTAATGGGATCCGGTTTGTGTGGGGAGTGAGAGGGCCCTCGATCTTTACAGTATCCATAGATAATAACCCACATTCCTGTTTGAGTAACCCACACTGCTGTTTGGGTCCTAGCTATAACTCCCAGATTCCCTGACTGTTCCAGTCTCCCTGCAAGGTAACGACTGTGGAGATGTCGCCTCTCCCTTTCTTCCTGTCCCGGGCCTGGCCAGGTTGTTCCCATGTTACAGTTCGTGTCTCTACATCAATAGTTGCTCCTAACTGTTCTAAACTGGCAACTCCCAGAGTGGTCCCTTCCTCAGTTTCAGACTCCCATATTTGAATATATTTTGCCATATCCGTGATCTGCGTCGGGAGAAGTTTATTTCATCCAGCTTCCTCGATTCTCTCTCCAATGGCTTTCATTTTAGTGATTGAGGGGTGAGGGGCAAATCCGTATCGGTAACTGATATAAATGCTCCCGTAGTAATATTATGTTCTGCTGGTTTCCAAACACAGCATCAATGAATATTCATGGGCTATGCATGTGCCAACGTGAATTCAGGCCACACACAATGTGAACATCTATCTCCCTCTCTCTGCCTCCGTTCCTTGGCTATGTGCCCTTTCCTGCTTCCGTTGTAACATTGTGGGTCTGATTACCCTCCCTGTACTGCAGCTATTCCTCTGTGTTTCTGCGTTTGCCTCAGCTCTCACGGCCCAATTCAGCATTTGGTTAGAATTATCTCCCACTGGGAGTCCCATGTTTATAATTACAGTTAAATGGGGTCCCATGCCATCTTTTAAATACTTCAAACCTATTTCATCACAGGTTGGGGTTTCGTAATCCTCCGTGGTCCTTACACACCTCAGGCTTCCTCTCTGTATGATTCTTGATATTACCCTTGGGTCCCTGAGGCACCAAGATTATTTTAGCCCATTCAGCCTGTCTCCTCCTCAGTGTGTCCCTGTAATATCTGTAAATGCCTAGAGGCACTGATCGGCTGTGCACTGGGGGGAACCGGCTCACACCCCCACCCTCTCATTGCAGGGACAGGTTCTGCTGTACACTTCAGGGCATCTTGGCCTGAGAGATCTTGGCTGACACCATCTTCGGTGAGACTGTATACCTCAATTAATTCATCCATATTGTCTCAATAAGGCCCATTAATACCATTTCTCTATCAGGCTGGGTGTTCATTCACCAATACCTGTTGTTCAGCCAGGTAAACGGTTAAGGTTTATTTCTGTCAGTTCCCTTTTTGGCTCCCTACTGTCTGTCCAAGTTTGAGCTTTGATGCCCAGCGGTGCCATGGACATGGCCTTCTGGGCCTTACAGGGCGGTGCGTCATCCCACCCATTGCCGTCCCTCTGTCGATACGTGGGCGCTTCACCATCTAACCCGTTCCAGCCAGTGTCACCATTCTCACTGCCTTCTAAGGAGAGCGGGGCACTAGGTACCTCCCCCACTGTAACTACCACCTGGCCCTTTAGCTTTAAGGCCTCACGTCAGAGAGGCACCACCTTCACTTGTTCCTGTTTCCCATAATAATGTAACACATTCCGTCATTCCTGGAATAAAACAGAACAAAATGTGAAATTGCTTTTACTTGAAATATTTATAACTTGACAATCACTTTACATATCTATAGAGGTTAGAATTGTACTGTGATTATTTAAGTGAATTTAACGTGATCATACAGTGAAAATAACTCTTAAAATCAACGGCAATGAATGAACTGAAGAATATGTGATCATTTATATCAGTTCTTGCATTGAAAATTCGATTTTATTTTAATGCTTGTCACCCATTACACCATGTATTCTTATTAGGGAATAAAGTAATGGAAGGATATCAGAGAAAATAAATAGACTTTAAATTTAGCTTCACTACAATAATGAACCAAAACAATATTTTGAAATATGATTAAACTACATAACAAAGTTTTCAGTATCATTATTGACATGAAAACTATTTTAGTTTGCAAGTTGATTTGCTCTAAGAATAATTGGAAATGAATTGTGATTATGAATTGATCATATAAAATATACTTTGAAGAGAATAATTAGATATATTTTTGGAGGAAATTAGGGAAGGAAATAAATATGTATACATTGAGATTAATAGTTTTAAAATGTTTGGAAGTTGACTGGGATTATTTGATTGAGAGAGGCTGCATGATTATAAAGACTAATTCACCTTTCTCATTGCTTTGTTGGTTTCACTGGAATTTGTTTTGGTCAAAGCTCTTGTTGTGTGCAATAATTAACCTGCGAACCCCTGATCAGGTTTCCTTTGTCTGTAAGTTAGTCTGTAAGTGCGCGACACACCTACTTTTCTGAGGGGAAACAGAGACTCTTTTCAGAGACAGATCACACTGAGAATGGTTTCTATCATACACCATCAGCAGGGAAGGGTTTTTCTAACAAATTCCAATCTCTATCTATCAATCTGATGGTATCTGTGTTTGTCAGTTTGTGGAGGATTCAGCCCCTTTGTGCTGAGCTGTTTTTATACAAGCAGTTGGTTCATTATGTCTTTGCCAAGAATGTTGTTTACTTTCCCCTTTTACTGTGATTCTGCAGGTTAGAATATTCTGTGAATCAATAATGTTCAGTAACTGAACATTGAATGATTTTGATTCTAATAGAGCAGTGACCTTGTTTTCAGCTCATTATTCACTTTTTATTTCCTGGTTGTGTTGACTGTTACAGAAACAGGCTCTGAGCAATGTTTCCATTCACTTGTGTTGGAGCCACTGACAGCCAGGTGGTCAGTCAGTTTCAGGCTGATGGATCAGTTTCTTTGTCCTATCAGATGGTGGTCACTTGCTCAGTTACCAATTACTCACCTCAGCATCAGTCCATCAGCTGCTGAACCCTCCATCCAGCATTTGTTCCCTCTCACTATGACTACTCCAATACAGTCCCAGCTCGTCTCCCACATTCTACCTCCAATACCTTATGATCACCTCAGATTCTGCTGTCTGTGTCCTTGCAGCAAGTTGTGTCAGACACCTACCTCAGTTTTAACCTGATCTACATCATGTTCAGAAAGATATTTTCAAAATTTGGTTCACTGCTTTTAAATATACCCGTGACTTCACCCTGTCCTCCCTGCGTAGTTCCACACCTCCCTGAGGTATCTGCACTTATCCAATTCCAGCTGCATGTGAGTTTCTTGTTTTAATCTCCTCCCTGTTGATGGCTTTAGTTTCAGTTGCCTTGAACCTAAACTTGGTAATTCTTTTCCCCCATTCCCTTCAACACTCCTTAATTCTAACTATTTGATCAAGGTTTTGGTTTCCACACTTTGTAGCTCGGTAACAGCCTCATGCTATCATTGCTGAACTGTTAATGTAGAGACCCAGCGAATATTCTGGGGTTCCTGATTCGAATCCCACCACGGCAGACATGGAACTTGAATTTATTTACAATTATGAGTCTCTTGATGAAATTATTCTCGAATGTCAGGAAAAACCCATCTGGATCACTAATGTCCTTTACGGAAGGAAGCTGCCATCCTTACCTTGTCTGGCCTACACGTGACTCCTGATCCACAGCAATGTGGTTCACTCTTATCTGCCCTCTGGATAATAAATGCTGCCCACAGTCAGTGGCACCTACATCCCAGTAAATTAATTTTAAACAAAGATCTCATTCCTTGGATCATGTAAGAGCGAAGCAGAAGGTGACCATTCGGCCACTCGAGCGTGTCCAACCATTCAATTAGACCAGGCCTGATCTGTTAGTGATTTGTGTTCCATCTTCCCCCAACGTCCCTTAACAAGGATCTATCAACTTGTGTCTTAAAAATACTCAGTGAGCCCACCTTCTGGGGCAGAGAGTTCCAAACTTGCACAGCCCTCTGATAGGAAACAAATATCATCATCGCTGTCCTGAAAGGGTGAACCCAATTTTAAAGCAGTTCCCTCTAGTTCAGGAATGACCCACAAGTGGAAACATCCTTTCCACATCCGCCTTATCCAATCATTCAGGATGTTAGATACTTCAGTCATGTCACCCCTCATTCTTCCAAACTCTAGCTGTAACAAACCTATCCTGTCCAACTGATTCACATTTTATTTCTGTCATGCCGGGTGTGAGTGGGGTTGAAATGTTGTGTTATGTTTATTATGCAGTGAATGTGTTGCTTCACTGTGTGGGGTCTAAGAGTCAACATGAGCCATACTAGCTTTCCTGTCTCACTGCATTACATATATCTTACATCACTGTCGTGTTTCCGTCCCTCCCTTCATCATCTAACTAAAAGGAATGACAGAGATCGACAAAAGTTGTTAGAAAATGTGTTGTTGCATAAAAGGTATTTGATCTGTATGTAGAGATTGCATTGTAATTTTAGTAACCAGTTAATTAAAAGTTACTGACAAAATATTTTAAGAGGATCTACTGTTGGTGGTAGAAATGCTGCTGGTTCATATAAGAGAGGGCTGGGGTGAATACTGTACTCGATTTTGATGAGAAAGTTGAGCAAGG
The DNA here is from genome assembly GCF_037043375.1 of Chiloscyllium plagiosum. Classification (NCBI taxonomy): domain Eukaryota; kingdom Metazoa; phylum Chordata; class Chondrichthyes; order Orectolobiformes; family Hemiscylliidae; genus Chiloscyllium; species Chiloscyllium plagiosum. Next base: position 103,375,406 of record NW_028270183.1, read on the forward strand.
TCAGATTCTTTTATCTTTTTTTCAAGAAGGGGCAGAGATTGCAGCTAGGACAGTGTGGAGCTGTTTTGATCTTGTAGACATTTTTAAAATATTTATTTGATGTGATGTGGGTGTCACTGGCTGGGCCCAGCATTTATTGCCGATCCCTAGTTGCCCTTGAGAAATTGGTGGTGAGCTGTCTTCTTGAGCCGCTGCAATCTACCTGCTGTGGGTATATAACTTTAGGGTGGGGATTTCCAGGATTTTGAACCAGCGACAGTGAAGGAACAGCTATATATTTCCAATTCAGGGTGATTAGTACCTTATAGGCAAACTTGAAGATAGTTGTTTTTCCATCTAGCTGCTGCCTTTGTCCTTCTCGATGGAACTGGCCATGAGTTTGAAAGGTGCTGGTTAGGGAATTCCTGCAGTGCATCTTGTAGATAGTATATATTGCTGCTACGGAGCATCAGTGATGGTGGGGGATGGATACCTATGGATGCTGTGCCAATCAAGCGGGCTACTTTGTTCCGGATGGAATCAAGTTCCTTGAGTGTTGTTCGGGCTGCACTCATACAGGCAAGTGGGGAGTATTCCATCACACTCCTGACTTGTGTCTGGTAGCTGTTGGACAGGCTTTCAGGAGACAGCAGTTGAATTACTCTTGTAGCCACTGTGCTTATGTGGTGAGACCAATTCAGTTTCTGATCAATGATTATTCCTAGGATGTTGATAGTGGGTGTTCAGTGATTGCAACACCATCGAATGTCAAGGGATGGTGGTTAGATTATTTATTATACGTGATGGTCATTGCCTGCATTTGCGTGGGATGTATGTTACTTGCCCCTTGTCATCCCATACCTGGATATTGTCCAGATCTTGGTGTATTTGGACTTGGACTGCTTCGGTACCTGCGGAGGTAATTAATTATTAACGTTCAATAACCATGAAATTATGCAAATTCCTTTTTCTATCAAATTCCATGGACTGTATCTCGTGGTCACTCTGATATTCACTTTGGTTATCTCCTTACTTTCTTCCTGATTCAGACACAAATGTTTGATCATCGATCAGGATAAAATTACATAAATTTCTCCTTCTTTAAAGTGCACTGATAGATTTTCAAAATCTCAGTGTTGCTAACATCTAATTATTGTTCAATTCAGTAGGGGGTATAAATGTGTAATAATGGCTCAGTACATGAAGTAATGTGAAGATATGGCAGCGTACAAACTCACAATCATTGTGAATATCAATATTTATTTTAACCATATCAACACAGTTGAATTGATTTAATTATATTTCACTTCAATGCTCACATGCATTGTATTTCTTATCACAATAAGAGTGGACTATTTCTTGTGACAAAATTATTTAAAATTCATGTCACTTTTTTATGGACACAAAATAGAATCAACACTCATTTGTTCTCTCCTTTACCAATCACAGTCAAGTTTGAATTGTACAATGCTAGCTTGATACAGCACGGAAACAGGCCATTCAGGCAGCCCGGCCATATTCCCTCAACTAAACTAACCCCATTTTCCTGTGTTTGTTCCATATCCCTCTGGACGTTTTCTATCCATGTAACTGTCCAAAAGTCTTTTAGATGTTATAATTGTACCAGCCACCACCTTTCCTCTCACAGGTCATTCCATATGAGGCAAACACACTTTGTGAAAAAAGTTGCCCCTCAGATCCCTTTTAAATCTTTCCCCCTTACCTTAAATATAATTTACACTGTAGAATCTTTATGACTGCAAAGTTATTAAAAGTTGAGAGGTATTTGGAAGCAGCATAATAACATTCATAGTGTAGTCAGTGACCGTAAGCAAATAACTTCAAGATATTGTGAACATTACAATGAACAACAGATACAAGTTGAGAAAATGTTGGATTGAAAAATAATTCAGTAGACACTTAGATATTTTCTAATCAAATCTGAGGTGCTTTGACACATCTCTGTTGAAGGTTGTAATTGAATCCATACCTCCTGGTCTTTCAGTACAGACATTACCAGAGCCCTACATAATATTCCTATGCAAGAAGGGCAGGACTATAATCACATACTTAGTGTGGTTACTCACAGGGAAAACTGCTCAAATATTTATTGTGATAATCAGACTAGGATTGTATTAGACAATTCCAGTGTGTAATGGACCGATAAAAGGAATTAGTAATTTCTAAAAATATTGGAACGAAGCGACAATGATCTTAAATAAATATAAATCTCATGATAATCAAGTAATTAAATTTGTTTGAAGCAATTATTTATGTACTCAAAATTAAACTGCTTTGTAATGCACATGACTTGGAAATAAAGCATTAGTCATTCAATGTGACTATTAAGCGAAAGATAATTTCCCTCATTTTCACAAAATTATGATTTCTAAGAATTCAAGATTTATTGTAAAAAAATAGAGCAAACATTTGTGAATTCTGGTTTGTGTACACAAGAAACACGTGAAATTTATATAATGGTTAACATGAAAATACTTAGCTCTTATCGTAATAATCAGAAATATAGAATTGTTAGCATTGAAATGAAATACAATCAATACAAGAACGCAAAAAACTGTGGATACTGGAAACAAAAATAGCTGATAACAAATTTAAGAATGATGAGAAAACTCTTATTGCAATGTAATTGTGCAATATGTTTGAAAGAACTGAAATATTGATGTGAAAACTAGTTAGCCATCTCTTAATTGAGAAGACTGATTAATAATCCTTTAATTAACACGAGAATTCAAATGAAAGAGAATGAGATAGTTACTATGAGTGTTGGGTGAGAAAACTTTGCTGGATTGCAGGTGTGTTGACCTGAAACGAGTGTAAATATTTCATCATGATACTGACACTAAGAAATAATAGATTCAACTCTCATAATGATGTGATAATTGAAATTCCAATTAAAGAATAATTAATGTTAGAACTCAACACTTAAAATGATTCAATATTTTCAAAGCAGTTTGTACTGGATATTCATTAAGATCAGTAAACTGAGAATTAAAATATTAGGTTAATTTCAAAACAAAAATCACACCTTCAGAGATTATTCATCAGAAGAGTTTTGTCATTGAAAGAAATCTCATTTATTCAAGAATTATGCATTTTCCTCATTTTCTGTCTTTTTCCCACAGGGATCTGCACTGGAACCCTTCTGATGCGGGACAAATATATGTAAGTGACATGGATTAAAATCTAATTTGGTGAATTAATAAATTGGCAGACGATACAAAGTTCAGTGCAGTTGTGGATAATGTAGAGGGTTGTCAAAGACTGCAGCAAGAAAAAAGATACATTGCAGATATGGGCAGATAAATTAAAGGCAAGGTTTAATCCATACAACTGTGAGGTATTTCACTTTGGGAGCTCAAATATTAAGGAGAAGTAGGTAATGGCAGGATCCTGAACAGCTTTGTTGTTCGAAGGGATCTTGGCGTTCAAGACCATGGCTCCCTGAAAGTGACCATGCAAGTAGATACGGTGGTAAGGAAGGCAAATGGCATACTTGCCTTTATTGGTCAGGGAACTGGTTACAAGAGTCAGGATGGCATGTTGCAACTTTATAAGACTTTGATTAAGGCATACTTAAAGTATTGTATTCACTTCTGTTCGCCACATTATAGGACGGGTAAGGAGGCTTTGGAGAGGGTACGGAGGGCGTTTACCAGGATGCTGCCTGGATTTGGAGACGTGCAAAAACTCAGGTTGCTTTTTTGTGGAGTGGCGGAAGATGAGGAAGAATTGATGTAAGTCTATACAATCAGGAGTTACGTAAATAGGGTTGACAGTCAGAATGTTTTTCCTAGAGTTGAAACGTCAAAAGTATGTGACATGCGTTTAAGGTTAGGGGAGACAGTTCAAGGGGCATGTGAGGGGCAATTTGTTTTTTACAAAGGGAGTGGTAGGTGTCTGGAATGAACTTCCAGGGTTGGTGGTAGAGGCAGATACATTAGGACTTTTTAAATGTTAATTTAGATAATTTGGAAGGATATGGACCAAGGGTAGACAGAAGGGGTGAGTTTATTTTGCATCATGTTCAGCTCAACGTTATGGGCCAAAGGGCCCATTCCTGTGTTGCACAGATCTTTGAGAGAAAACTCATGGCTAACACATATGACATTTAATCTAATCAATGTTTAGTCACTGGTGTCAAAAATAGGAATAAAATAACTGGAGAATGAACTTGACTCTAATCTAAAGATATAATTTGACATTTAGACAGGTAATGCTTTGGTATTTTTTTCTGAATTATCAGATTTGATGGAGGTGTGTTAAAAATGTTTGCAGTTACTGATCTGCTGAACCAAAATTACCCCTTTTAAACTGATGATTGGACTAGAAACCTTTTAGAAAACTTGAAAATATTTGGTAAAGTGCGATGCACATCATAATTTAATCCTATATTTCTTATTGCCAATACTCCAATAAAAAAATTTTTCACGACTATACCAAAAAGATTGATTTTCCATCCAATGTTCATTGGAAATATCTGAATGCCACTCATTTCAACAATCAAAGTAACCATAGCCTCATCGAGTAAGAGATATCTAATGACATTTCACCAATAATTACTGTTTATTTCGGCACATTGTATGTTCAAACAGTTATTGCTAATATCTAATAACTGATCAATCCAGTAAGGATATAAAAGTGGAATTATGGCTCAGTACATCAACTGATGGAAAGATATTGCAGTGTTCAATCTCCCAATTATTGTGAATATCGATGTATATTTTGATTTGATTTGATTATATTTTTCTTCCACGTGAAGGTTTATTGTATTTCTGATCTCAGCAAGGGTTAAATATTTTAAAGCTAAAAAAAATCAAATTTGTGACTTTTTTTGTTAACACGAGAAAAAACTTACATGTGTTTGTTCTTCCCTTTATCAATCAGAGTACATTTTGAATTATTGGAAGTTGTACATTTGTGTAAGGAAGGGGAGCTGCCTGCAGCTGAATAGTCACAGTGAATAACTTTTTTTTTGGTGATTACATCTGCTGATAAGCATTGTAATTATCTTTTCATTATCAGAAAAAATGCTTTAAACATATTCAGCAGTTGTATTTTTCATGAATTTAAAATAAGCGCATGATATGTCTGTTTATTTTTCCTTCAATTGTCACGATATTCATTTTTACATAAGAGCCTATATACTTAGTACCATCATTATTGTGAATTACCATTTCATTCTCAGTCAATTGCATAGAAACAGACGAGTTAATTCCCAGCCCAATTATCAGAGTGAACACTGGTTAGTTTTCATTTGAGTAATCACAATTAATTATAATCCCACCCTTCCTTGGTGGGATGAAAAAAACCTTTGGAGCTCCAGTCGAGTGTCTCCCACGAGACCAGGAAGTGTGGGTTGAGTTCCCATCTTCAACAGAGATGTGCCAAAGCAGCTTAGAATGGTGATTAGAAAATATCTAAGCAGAGTTTGAATTGCTTTTCAATCCAATTTTGGATTTGCTCTGTCTGTTGTTCATTCCAATAATCACAGAATCTGCAATTTATTATCTTCAGGTCATTAATAAATGTATGTATCACATTACATTGTCTCTAAATTTTAGATTTGAGGACACTGTAGTTTTTCAAATTTAAAATATCTAAATAATGACATTCATTTTATTTAATCAAAATACCTTGCTACTTCCACTTATCTCACTTTGTGTATAATGGCTTCAATGCATTTTGCTAAGCAATTCTACTAAACATAAAGATTTTGTTGACTTTGAATAGTATCTTTAGCACTCGCTTATCAATCTATTCCTAAACCAAAGAATCATATAGTCATAGAATCCCTACAGTATTGAAACAGGCTACTTGGCTCAACAAGTCCACACCGACCCTCCGAAGAGTAACCCACTCAGACACATTCCCTTGCTCTATTACTCGACATTTCCCCTGAATAATGCACCTAACCTAAACATTCATTAACACTATGGGAAATTTAGCATAGCCAACTCCCCTAACCTGCAGACTTGTATATTATCACAATGTTATTGAAATCAATGCTCACACAAAACACTATTCATAAAGCCAGGCAATGGTCTCATGATCATTTAATTACTGTTCAGTGGAATAATCTGAGTAACTGTCTTATTGTCCCTAAGATCAATCACCACAGTAAGCATCTGATTATCATTCCCTCCAGTAAATACAATGAGTGTCTTCTGAAATTTCTGTTCAGTAATTATCCAAGATACGTATTGCTCACAGCAGTGTTTATTCTTCCATTACGAGTGGCCAAGGATTCTAACAGCCATTGATCTTGATCTTATTGTTACTGAGTGTAGTAACCACAGTAAACATTTGGTTATAATTCTTGCCAATAAATACAAGAGCTATCCTCTTACTTTTCAGCCCAGCAATTACACATGATACTTGTTACTCAAAGTAGTATTTATTTTTATTACGATTGGCCAAGAGCACTAACAGCAAGACTTGTCGATAGTCCTGATTTGTTCATGTTTTCAAACAGGTTTTCGGTCTAATTATTTCAAAAAAAGAGTCATTTGACTTAGTTCAAATGTAGATGTAAACATTTTCGGATCATTTCCATTCAAAATATTTATTTGCTTATCTGGATCAAACTTGAATTTGCTTCTGTAAATTAAATTTACTGTGTTTTCCATTCATGGAAGTACTCGTTAATTGGTCCTCATTTTCATCTTAAATCTGATGCAAATTTGAAATACTGATTACAGTGAAAAGTATATGAATTGTGGGCGGCATGGTGGCACTGCTGTCCCACAGCGCCAGGGACCCTGGTTCAATTTCCACCTCAGGCAATTGTCTGTGTGAAATTTGCACATTCTCCCCGTGTCTGTGTGGGTTTCTTCCGGGTACTCCGGTTTCCTCCCGCAATCCGAAAAATGTACAGGTTAGGTGAATTGACCATATTAAATTGCCCGTAGTTTTAGGTGAAGGGGTAAATGTAAGGAAATGAGTCTGGGTGGGTTGCTCTTCGTAGGGTCAGTGTGGACTTGTTGGGCCAAAGGGCCTGTTACCACACTGTAAGTAATCTAATCTAATCTAATCTAATCTAATCTAATCTAATCTAATCTATAAATGTGTGGTCTCTAAAAGAAAACCATGGAAGGCTAGATAGAATTCTTGAACAGCCTGTATATTTGAATGAAAAAACAATTCCTTCCTTAAAACAAACTTTAAAAATCACACAAAACCAGGTTATAGACCAACAGGTTTATTTGGAAGCGCTAGCTTTCGAAGTGCTGCTCCTTCAACGAACTGATGTAGGAGCAGCGCTCTGAAAGCTAGTTCTTCAAAATAAACCTGTTGGTTCATAACCTGGTGGTGCTTGATTTTTTTTAAACTTTGTAGAGCCCAATCCAACACTGGCACCACCAAATCATTCCAAAAACACTCCACGTATGTACCTTTTAACAATTCAACAATCCTGCAACAGGATTACAATTCTCAGTGTATCTATTTTAATAAATATCTAATCAATATCTAACAACTACTGGAAAACATAAATCATTTTATCTGTTAAAACACAAAATTTAATTATCAATTCATTGGTATCACGGTATGTGAACTATATTTTCACTCTCCAGTGATGTGAAGTGACCCTTGGACATAAATTGTATGTTCTAAATTCACCTACAGCCAGATAAATCGGGACAAACACAAAATTAATCAAACTAAGTCAAACAGCAGCGAGAATCAATCAGTTCCAGGATGACCCAAATTTTCTTACACCTTGACTTCCAGCCAATGCCTGAGCATTATATACCTCTCTTGGAAATGTCAACAATGACGGGTTTTTGCACCAACACATTGAATGCTTTGAATCCAGCTATTGACCACATGTAGACATTTGTCACAAAGCTATCATTCATTGCGCGGCACGGTGGCACAGTGGTTAGCACTGCTGCCTCACAGCGCCAGAGACCCGGGTTCAGTGCCTGCCTCAAGTGAGTGACTGTGTGAAGCTTGCACATTCGTCCCGTATCTGCGTGGGTTTCCTCCGGGTGCTCCGTTTTCTTCGCACAATTGTTTCCTGATACACTTCCTCCACGTATGGCTTTCCTGCACCAAAGTTTTTTTTTTCATTTCTTGGTGGGCGGACTCGAATCTCGACTTTACTGCTGCTTGCAAAATTGTTCCTTCTCAATGATTCCCTGCCCCTATTCTTCCAATTAGAGGTGTTCTGCTCAAATTCTTTAATGAACAGGCAATTTGTACTAATTTTCCACTGGAATGCCACTGTGCAACAATTCTCCCATTTACTGATACCCAACAATTCTCCCACTGCCTGACACCCTGACACCCTGTCATGGAAATTTAATCGACTCTAATCAACTGCTCGCAAGAGCAAAGGAAAGGCTTTATTTTTCAACCTCTGCATGCAGGGCCGCCAAAGTACTTGGCAAAAGTGCCTTATGTAAGAGCTGTGAACAAAATTCACATATTCTTTTTATACTATTCTTATCACATGCTCAATGACAAGTGTTGTGAAACATTCGAGCTCATATTTTCTCATTCCCATGCCTTGAACATAATTGTCTTTATGATTTCCAAAGCTTTTTTTATGAACTCGGCTGCTCGCAAGGCCAGGTGAAATGTTTGCAAAGTTCCTCAAAGACAAGCTGACTCCTCGACGCAGAATTCAGCAAAGTATTTGCATATTTCAGCGAAGTATTAAATTTTGCAAATCATTCTCTGACAGATTCCACAGTAAATGTTAATTTTGTTAATTTTCCATTACATTTTCCAATTTTTTGTCATTTTTCAAAAAGGACAGCAACCAGAAAAAAAGCCATGTCGTCATACATCAAAAATAATTCATGAACACCAGGCATTTCCTCAGACACTCTAACAAATCTTTGTGGTGTTTTTCCCACTTCCCTGGTTTGCCCGATACACCAGCCCATCTTCACACGTCACATTCAAAAACGTCGCTGTAGGGTGTGGACAAGCAATCGGATCTTCCTTCTTTAGGGCCACGATAGTTTAACATTTCGTATCCTACTGCATTCATAAGCAAGTGGTGTCGGCAGGTACACAACTAGGTTCTTATTCAAAGCAGTATGAGTAAGACCAGTCCTCCAACGAGTAGAACGATATGCGTCCAATACCCCCATCCTCCATAAGGGACGTGAGCCATCGGGAGCAGGAGTCATCTGCTCGTGGAGGCGGTCATATAGCTGCCTTCATATCATTTATTAAACCAGTAATATTTTGGGACTCATCAGAAACATTAATACAGCATGAGGTACCTAACGTTTTGCAGACGCCCCCTCTCTCGGCCGGCAGGATGTCTCGTACTAATCGATTTTGTGTCACTGCTTCCTAACCACCATGAACTCAGTGTTAATGAGTGCGAGGCCTTCGTCCGTCTCATTTGCGAATACACCATATGGAAGGATGTTCTGCGAGTGTGTACCCATTCCAATGCAGAGGGATGCCCCTTCGAGTTCGGCAATTGCTGCCTTTTAGGGAGAACACTGTTGTGTTGGTGGACTGTATCGAGTTGTAACAACACCCCTTTCTCCCCGGGAGAGTGGTGGTACACTTTCTCGCCACCTGGCCAGTTTATACCTGCCATCCTGATTAGATTAGATTACTTACAGTGTGGAAACAGGCTTTTCGGCCCAACAAGTCCACACACACCAGCCGAAGCGCAACCCACCCATACATTTACCTAACACCTAACACTACGGGCAATTTACCATGGCCCATTCACCCGACCTGCACATCTTGGTGACTGTGGGAGGAAACTCACGCAGACACAGGGAGAATGTGCAAACTGCACACTGTCAGTCGCCTGAGGCGGGACTTAAACCGGGGTCTCTGGCGCTGTGAGGCAGCAATGCTAACCACTGTGCCACCGTGCCGCTCATGGTCTGACCATTGATAAAGGGAAAAGCAATGTTTATGGTCGTATCATTTGCATATGTTGCTGTACAAGAGTCATTGTTCAAATACAGCATCAAGGTACACTGGGAGATACCCAAAATGAGTCTCCCCCGATTGGTGCAAATATACGTTTCTCCCCTGCAATCCACTGTCTGGAATGCTGTGGTCGGTAGCGTGTCAGGCGTGGGGCTGTAGTTATCCTGGAGTTCTGGTGGTGAGACGAGATTTGCCCAAATTGCCTCCCACTATCAGGGTCAGGCAAGTCACCTCCCGTGGAAGCAGACAGCTGGCATTTCTCGACAGGCTCTCAGTAATTTGCTGGGCAGTCTATCTTTGAGCTGTGTGCAAACATCCAACAAGTGTAGCCAACGTCTAATCTCTCGTTTTGTCTTATGACCAAAGCACAGGCTCTGATCCCTTCACATCTAGCAATGACTCTTCGCAGCTCCCAACCTACTGGCGTCGCATTTACGCCATTTATCTCCTGCAGGCAAATTCCCCTCCTGCGTCAAATTCGCTCTCTCGCTACGGCCGTCTCCCTTCGGGTTCGGGTGTGTCATTAATGACCTTTTCCCGGCTTGGGGTTAGGTCCATGATCTTGTACGATTGGTTGCCATGCCCCATTGCTCCTATGATCTGTAATACATTCTGCACTGCATCTCGGAGGGCGGGGGTGGGGCGACTGCTCCACTATATTCACCTGTCTACTGATGTCGGAGAAGGATCTATCTATTCCACACCACGAGACTCCCTCATTGCTCTTCTGAGTCTTACTATGATCATAGAATATGTATTTCCCATGACAGGTGCCCCTTTTGCCGTGGTGGCTACTACTAAGTGCCAGTCACCGGCCCACCATGGATCCCTGCATAAATCTTAATTATCGAATTTATAGTCGTCCTTGTTACTGAACGGCTATGGGTCGCATGCAAAGATCCACTTCGTCCTATCAGTTAAGATTACCGACAGCTGCGGCATCCCAGACGCCCCTGCCCTTATGAATAGTCCTACCAGGGCGCTTGCCAACAGTTTGAACTGAGGCAGTCCCACATTTGCTTAAGTCTTCTAATAAATACCTGCTCTAAATTGGTTTTGGTGTTGTGCGATGTCTTCTCAGTCCCAGCTGCAAGTTTGTAATGGCTGGCGTGTATCCATGTGGCTGTTCCGGCGATCTTAACAGCTGTCTGTGCTGAAAGGCGTACTTGCAACTTTCCTAGCCACCTCTTCGCCTTCCTGTTTTCCCTCCTGAAGTCTTTCGCCACTATTCAGGCTCCAGGTTATAGATAGTACATCTTCCCTTCTGCTGATTGGGGTAGTGCTGTCTTCACTTGATTCTGTATTTGGGACAGAAGAGTTTCATGCAGTAACACAACATCTCATCCTCACAGTGGCCTGTTATTTGGCTTCCCTTACATCTCGGGACAATTCCTGTTTTTGGGGCCTACCAAACAAAATCTCAAACGGGCTAAGATGAGCTCTCCCTCTCCTCCTAGATCTCATACACATTAGCACAACTGGAAGTGCCTTTGTCCATGCCATCCCTAGTTCCTCACAGCATTTTGTCAATTTATTTTTTAAAGTAGAATTTTCTCTTTCCGCTGCCCTACCGCTCGTTTGGTGGTAGGCACAGTGTTATCTCATGTTTATTCCCAAATACTCACTAATCTGCTGTCGGGCATTATGGAAAAATGGTGTCCCACTGTCACTACTAAGCCTAGAGTGTAGGTTTGCTCGCTGAGCTGTAGGTTTGACATCCAGACGTTTCATTACCTGGCATATGGAGGTTAGTGGGCTAGTGTAGTTTAGGTGGGCTTGGATCAGCGCAACATCGAGGGCCAAAGGGCCTGTACTGCGCTGTATTTTTCTATCTTCTTTGTTCTAGGTAACATCATCAGTGACGAACTCCAAGTGAAGAGAAGCTGTTATCTCCTGCTTTCTAGTTATATGTTTGTCCAGGATGGGGTTCCTGGGTTTTGTGGTGATGCCATTTCCTATTCGTTTTCTGAGGGGTTGATCGATACTATCTAGATATATGTCTTTTTTATGGCGTTGTGGTTGGAGTGCTAGGTCTCAAAGAATTCTCTGGCATGTCTTTGCTTAGCCTGTCCCAGGATAGATGTGTTGACCCAGACGAAATGGTGTTTTTCTTTCATCCGTGTAAAGGGCTACGAGGGAGAGAGGGTCGTGTCTTTTTGTGGCTAGCTGGTGTTCTGTATCCTGGTGGCTAACTTTCTTCCTGTTTGTCCTATGTAGTGTTTGTAGCAGTCCTTGCATGGAATTTTGTATATGACGTTGATTTTGTCCATGGGTTGTACTGGGTCTTTTAAATTTGTTAGTTTTGTTTGAGACTGTTTGTGGATTCCGAGAGGTCTTAGTAGTCTGGCTGCCACTTCCGAGACTTCATTGATGTATGGAAAGGTCGATAGGGTTTCTGGCTGTGTTAGGTCTACTTGTCGTGGTTTGTTCCTGAGGAATCTGTGGACTGTATTTTTGAAGTATCCATTCTTCTTGAATACGTTGTATAGGTGGTTCTCCTCTGTTTTCCGAAATTTGTCTGTATTGAAATGTGTGGTGGTTCGTTGGAATAGTGTTCTGATACAGCTTCCTTTTTGCGTGTTGGTTTGGTTGCTGGTGTAGTTAAGTATTTGGTCAGTGTTTGTCGGTTTACTGTATATGCAGACACACCAGAGAATTCCGAGAGGCCTCACACTCCAAACACAACGCCATAAACAAACACATAAATCGGTTTACCATCTGTCAACCCCTCAGAAACGAATAGGAAATGACATCACCACGAACCCCAGGAACCCCATCCAGGACAAACATATAAATAGAAAGCAGGAGACAACATCTTCACTTCTCTTGGAGGTCGCCACTGATGATGTTACCTAGCCAGGTAATGAAACGTGTGGATAACAAACGTACAGCTCAGCGAGCAAACCTACACCCTGAACCTCAACCGGAGCTATAAAGCTTCGCAAACCTTGGGACTACTAAGCCTCTCAGGGATGCTCCATCTCGGAAGTATTTCAGTTAGGAAAGCTTTGGTTACGGATCTGGCATTCTGTTTTGCCGTGGGGAACGCTTGCACCCATTTGGAAAATTTATCAACTATTACCAGACAATACCTTTTTTCCTTCGCAGGGTGTTAGTTCGGTAACATCCAGTTGTAAATGTTAAAATTGGTTTTTGGGTTTCGGAAGTGCTACATGACTCATCTGTATTCCCCTCCCCACATTATTGTGGCACAGATAATACATCGTTCACAATATTTTTGGAAGTAATGAGTAAATCACTCAGTGTGCCACTGTGCTGAAATGCTGCCATATCTCCCCACTTTTGACACATGTTCCTTACCGTGTGTCAGTTTGGCATAGAATGGAAATAATGATCGTGGTAGAAAAGGTTTAACATTGGAGCCACACCGTACCCCTTACCTCAAACTGCACTCTGCTTTTTCCCACTCAAACGTGTCTTCAAGCCTGGACTTTGACTGTGACTCCCGTACGTCTGCTGTTGGGGTAAGGATTTTTGTCATTCCCATGTCAAACTGATCATTTACCGACTGCTGGGCTGCCGTCCTTGCCGCTGAGTCTGCCCTTGCGTTTCCTTGAGAAACTGAATCGTTATTTTTCATGTGGGCATCATATTTACACACAGCAATTGATTTAGGGAATAGGACCGCTTCCAAGAGGTCAGAAATCTGATCACGGTGTGTGATGGGCTTTCTGGTGAAGGTCAAGAAGTCCCTGTATTTCCACAGGGTTCCAAAATCATGTGCAACTCCGAATGCATATCTGCTCTCGGTTAAATATTCGCTATGTTTCCCTTAGCCGATTTACATGCCTCAGTCAAGGCAATCAGCTCTGCCGCTTGCGCTGACAGTTGAGAAACGAGTGATCCCGCTTTGAATACCTCATGGTTAGTTACTACAGCATGCCGGATAAAATTCTGGCCTATCTCCTTGCTCCTGAATGCTGCCCCATCCACAAAGAAAACTCCATATTTAGATTCTGAAGTGGTGAATTCTGCAAGTCTTGTCTCGGCAGCACATTTCATTAATTTCAGCGATACAATCATGTGGGTCTCCGTCTCCTTCTCTAGTGAGAGGATTAGCAGCATTAACGACGTTACATCGTTTTATTGCAATGTTAAGCTTCTCCAATAACACAGTATTGTATCTGAGTCAACGAGCTGCCAACGTATGTGCTGTCGTTTGCTCGGAAAGCAGCAAGGATACTGCATGTGCGATGAGTTTGGTTAAGTCGCCATAGGAGAAAGTGAGGTCTGCAGATGCTGGAGATCAGAGCTGAAAATGTTTTGCTGGAACAGCACAGCAGGTCAGGCAGCATCCTGACGAAGGGCTTATGCCCGAAACGTCGATTCTCCTGTTCCCTGGATGTTGCTTGACCTGCTGCGCTGTTCCAGCAACACATTTTCAGCTTAAGTCGCCATAGCTGATTATATCCCTGGACACTGCAACAGCCTTTTCAGCTGCAACCACAGCTCGCAGGCATTTACACAATCCCCCAGCTACGAGGTCTAGCTTAGCTGAAAAATAAGCTGCCAGTCTGAATTTTCCCCCATGATCCTGCAACAACACAGATGTCAGGCAGCCATGTTTCTCATCTGCCGTTTGACAGAAGGCTTGTTTGGATTCGGAATCCCCAGTGTAGGTGGACTTTGAAACGTCTTTTTCAATTCAACTCGGCCGCTGAAATCCATTGCAACGGACCTTGGTTCTGCTACCCTTTTCCATGGGCCATGTCACTTCAGGGCGCCTCAAGATTTGTGTAATGTGGGATAAACGTTCTTCAGTAGGAGCGTATGCCCAAAAAGGATAGCAATTGTTTCTTCATGTGAGGCCTTGGAAATAGCTGAATTACTTGCACTCTGTCTTGACCAATGGCCTTCCCTTGTTCAGATATTAAGTGACTGAAGAACTACACCTGTTGTTGCATAAATCAAAGCTTTGCGAGACTGGCTTTGTGCCCTTCCCTCGTGCAATGCAAGGGAATCCTTCTCACGTTGTTCGTCTGTCGGTGCTACTATTAAGCAATTGTCGACAGATTGCAGAAGCGCAGACCCAGGGGTTAAAAGAAAAGTCTCCAGACTCCTGCGTAGAGCCTCATTATATATAGTGGGTGACTCACAGTAACATTGACAAAGTCGTGTGAACTCATAAGATTTCCCTTTGAATGAAAAAGCGAACCATAATTGGCTATCTGGATGCACCGTTCCACTAAAGAATGTATTTGCTAAACCCACAGCAGGGAACCATATACTGTCCAGTCGAAATTGAACTAATACAGTATAGGGTTTTGGAACATTTGATGCGCGCGGGACAACACTGTTATTGACTGTTTGCAGGTCTTGAACAAACCTGCATTCTTCTGGTTCACTTGGAATTTTTGCCTTTTTGATCAGAAAAATGGGAGTTCTCATCGGTGAGTTTACACAGGGGATTATCTCTCTCACCTTTGGGAAGGATTGAAAGACTGGAGTAACTACGTCCATGGCCTTGGGTTTTAACGGGTATTGTGCCCTGCAAGGACGATACTCCGACTTTATGGTTTCTCGTATTGGTTCACAACCTCGTATAAGCCCCACATCATGTTTGCCTTTTAACCATAATTCAGTAGGGACCGTTATTAATCTTGGGTCTGAGAAGTTTGTCTTAGGGAAACGCCATGCAGGCCTTCGAGGCTCTTCAGGGCTCGCGGGGGTTACCTCGACTGTTCTATTGCCTGAGTTAAACAAATTAATTTCTTCCTATATGTCCGCACATCTGCATTGAACCACATACCCACATCGTCCCAGAACACCCAACATTTCGTTCTTTAAGCCTTTAGTACCCATGGCCCCAAATCCTGCCATCAGTCACTGGATACCTTCGCCAGTGGCACGTGAGGAGCATCGCCTTCCACATCAAACATACAGAGTTTACTTGCCGTGACAGGTACTTTACATAAGTTCACACTGACTGTACATCTGCCATCCCCTCAATAAAATTCGCACAATAACAACTGACCTGGTTTAACCAATCTCCTGAACCAATACTTCTCTTATGGTTCCTCAGGGCCATCGTGGCGTATGTGTGCTGTGCAGTGCAGCATATTCCCACAAAAAAAAATCGGTGTTAATAGGATTAACATGCTTACCTGCTTCCAGGGCGAGTGAATTGCTCACTGAACTCATTGCTCTCTGGCTTATTCGCCACTCATAGATATACACCAGGGGTCGTGAGTAGAATTTTACAGTTTACACTTGTGAATTTTCCCTTTGAATTTCCTGCAAACCCGTCGGAGTACTGAGCAAATACAACCCCAGTCTCACTATGAGATCCCGAGCCATCAAATGTAAAGGACAGAATTTCGCTAACAAAATTGAGAATTAGAATGTATGCACATAACTGATTTCACACAATAGGGGTGCGGTACAACTCTCTCATATCACGACGCCTGATGCCTCCATTGAGTTCAGGAACATTCCACTTGTCTTTATTGCCGTCAACTCTCTGAACTGTCTTGATTTGAGGAGTGAATGTGCTGGCCATGTATCTACCAAAAAGGTAACTGGTGTACCTGCCACATATAACATAGAGTTAGGCATCGACATATACGCACCATTGTTATATTGAACATATTGTCCACACTTCGCAATCTCAATGTTCAATATAGTGTTGGGACACATCTCAGTGCCCGTTAGGTTAGTAGAAGTGATTAGCATAAGGGATTCTTCGTTGCCAACTATAAAGGAAAGAGGTTTACCTATACCTTGTGGCGTGCCCACCTCAACCTCAGTCGTCCCCTGTCAGTCACCATGCTGTCCAGCCTCCAGGACCGATTGAGGCTGTCTGTGCGGGCACTGTCTCGACCAGTGGTCCATTGCTCCGCAAACAAAGCACCAGCCAGATCTATCTCTGCAAGCGCACTTCCGCGATCCCTTCCTCTTTTGCGAACTCCACCTGTGCCTCTCTCTTTTCCCGCAGTTCCTCCCTCCAACGGCTGAACGACCATTTGCATCATAATAAGCTGAGGTTTATGTAATTGCTGTTCCATCTTTAATTTCCGGTTATGGTTCTCTTGAGCCAGCAATTTTTCAGCATGTATTATGTCTTGTTCTATCTAATTCAGCTTTCCCGTGTCCCAGGTAATACACGTGTATTGTTACCTATTTTGTTGTTTCGTACTTCATTCCGTTGGTGTGCCTCAAACGGTGTGATCTCTGCCGTCGTTATGTCCTTGGGTGGTATCAGTCCACAATAGACGTAATCGACTTTCGTGAGGTGCTTAAGGTACTGGGACATTGTCTCGACTTCTTTAGGGATTCTTTTCAATTGATTGTGGGTACGATATGCTATTGGTGATTCAGCAGAACCTGAGGCGGCGACCGTTGACTTGGAATCTTCACGAAGTGGATCTCGCAGGGGGCTGTAGCTCTTCGAGGGCACCCATTAAGGTCAGGATCTGATCCAGTCTTAAGACACTGTACAGCTTCATTAGGTTGTTTTCCGTGTGTGTGTGTGCATGTGCGCTGGTGTTTGTACCTGTACTTGATCTATCTTTTATTCGAGATTTTCTTTCCCTTAAATCAGGCTCAGCCTTCAACATGTTATAAGCACTCCAATTCACAGGTTCTATTTTACCCTTCCGTTTCTCCTTCTCTCTCTCTCCTCCAACGGTGACCTCAACATTTGCAACTGCATGTTACTAAAACTTCCTTCCTCCAGAAAAACACATTCCTTGATTTACATTTTTAACTGCTTTACAGAAACTGGGCCATAATTATTTAGCATATATTCTATTTTTTCTTGACCATTCTGAGTTGTCTGTCGACCCTCTTTTTGTTCGCTCTTGCTGGAGCCGATTTTCATGGATATTGGAAAAGTGTTCATCTCTCTCTCTCTGTCTTTCTGTCTGTATATCTGTCTATCTCTCTCTCACACACACACACACACACACGATACCATAATCTTCTCTTTGCCAATATAACTTGCTTTTACCTCAGGAGGTCCCCTCTCATTGGGCGCGACGTCTCATTGCCTTGGTTTTCACAAACCAAGAACCCACGTAACTGGTACAGCTTTGGCGACTCCAACGCTGCCCATGGTGGCTCCAAGTCTCAAACCACCGTTAATCTTGCTACCTCTTAAACTCTCGAGAGACGGCAATCCTTTCCCTTGAGTTTTACTCGAATACCGCGCGAGAGTTCACTGGTCCCTCTTCCTGCTTCATTTATTCTCTTCGAACGAGTCTCTATGTCGGATTACTTTAGCCACAACTTTTACCTTGACCCTATTCGATTCGGAACGCGACTCTGGGGCGATCCACTTACCCCACTCCTCTCACGCAAAGGGGCCAATTCAGCGCTGGAGATGAAGTGAAAGACATTCAAGGCAGTGGCGCTTCAAGATCCTGGGAATCTTCAAAATCTTACCAGTCGCAGGGTCCCAGGCGAGCCCCCTAGTTTACTGCCGTGGAATTTCAATCGACTCGACGCAAATGCGACCAAGAGCAAATAAAAAGTTTATTTTTGAAATTTGCAGAGTGGACCCGACACATTTGCAAGACGCCTCATGAAATGGACGCCTGACGGTTTTCATATATTCCCTTTATACTATGTATTGCCTTGCCTTATCACACCTCAAGCCAGGAACCTGGATCAGTCGAGTTCCTTTCCACAAATGGAGTTGCTTTTTCGAATTCATTGACTGCTGATATAATAGATTATTGGCCTTGAGAGTCAGCTGTAAATTAGTTTGAACTTTACATTTTTTCTGTCTTTTTGCAAAGTTAGGTCCATACTTCTTTGTTTCAACCATGGTTTCACAGATTTCACAATAAATGATAATTTTCCATTACAGGGGATCAGGCTGACAGTGACTCAATAAGTGTGATGGAGTGAAGATGATAGTGACACAATGAGGGTGAGGTGTCAGCGTGGTAGTGACGCAGACTGTGTGAGTGGATCAGTCCGATAGTTACGCAGTGAGGGGGGTCAGAGTGATAGTGATGCAGTAAGTGTGAAGTGGTCAAGGTGACAGTGAAACACTTCGTGTGAGGGGTCAGTGTGACAGTGACGCAATAAGAGTGAGTGGTCAGGCTGATAGTGACGCAGTAATTGCAAGGAGATCAGGCTGATAGTGATGTAGTAAGTGTTACTGTGTCAGGCTGATCCTGACGCATAAGGTGGAAGGGGCCATGGTGATAGTGACGCAGTAAGTGTGATGGGGTCAGGAAGAGACTGACGCTGTGAGTGTGAGACAGTCAGGGTGATAGTGAGGGAGTAAGTGTGTGCGTTCAGGCTGGTAGTGACACAGTAAGTTGAGACCGTCAGGCTGATCGTGGCCAATAAAAGTGAGGTGTTAGGGGAATAGTGACGCAGTAAGTGTGAGATGTCAGGCTGTTAGGGATGCGGAAAGTGTGAGGGGTCAGTCTGATAGTGGAGCAGTAGGTGTGAGGGGTCAGGCTGATAGAGACGCAGCAGGTGTGGTGGGGTCAGGCTGTTAGGGATGTCTGGCTGTTAGGGATGCGGTAAGTGTGAGGGGTCAGTCTGATAGTGTCACAGTATGTGTGAGGGGTCAGGCTGATCGTGATGCAGTAAGTGTCCGTGAGTGAGAGTGATCCTAATGCAGGAAGTGAAAGGGGACAGGGTGATAGTGACGCAGTGAGTGTGAGGGGGTCAGCGAGATGATGACGGAGTTAGTGTGAGTGTTTAGGCTGATATTGATGCAGTAAGTTGAGGTCGTCAGGCTAATACTGGCCAGTAAGTGTTAAGTGACAGGGTGACAGTGATGCAGGAAATGTGAGGAGTCAGACTGATAGATAAGGTGAAATTGTGAGGGGTCAGGCTGATAGTGATGCGGGAAGTGTGCGAGTGTCAGGGTGATAGTGACGCAGTGAGTGTGTTGGGAGCAGAGTGACAGGAACGCAATAAGTGTGAGTGGCTCTGGATGATAGTGACAGGTCAGTATGAGAGGGAGGATGGTAGTGATGCAGTAAGTGTGAGGTGTCATGATGACACTGAAGCAGACTGTGTGAATGTGTCATTGTGATAGTGACATGGCAAGTGTGATGGGGTCAGGGTGACAGTGACGCAGATGCTTTCAGGGGGTCAGGTTGTAGTGATGCAGTAATTGTGAGGGGTCAGGGTGATAGTGACGCAGTGAGTGTGAAATGGCAGTGTGATAGTGAATCAGAACATTTGAGGGGCCAGGCTTATAGTGACGCAGTATGGGCAAGGGGTCAGGGTAACAGTGATATAGATGCACTCACAGGGCCAGGTTGTAGTAAAGCTGTAAGTGTGAGTGTCTCAGGCTGATAGTGATGAAGTAAATGCGAAGGGCTAAGGCGGATAGGGATGTAGTAAGTGTGCAGGGGTAGTGTCAGAAGTGACGCAGTAAATGTGAGAGTTGAAGCTGATAGTGACGCATTACGTTTGAGGGGATCAGGCTGATCAAGACGCAGTAAGTGTGACGTTGTCAGGATGATAGTTACGCTGTAAGTATATGGGGGAACAATGATCTTGACCCAGTAAGAGTGGGGATTCAGGGTGATAGTGACACAGTCAGCATGAGTGGGTAAGTCTGATAGTGACGCAGTATATGTGAGGGAGTCAGCCTGGTAGTGGCGCAGTATGTGTGAGATAGTCAGGCTGATATTGATGCAGTTAGTGTGTTTGGGGTCAAAGTGATAGTGACGCAATAGGTGTAAGCGGTTCAGGATGATAGTGACACCGTGGGTGTGAGATACCAGTGTGATAGTGACGCAGTAAGTGTAAGGGGTCAGGATGACAGTGACACTAAGTGTAAGGCCCTCAGTGTGATAGTGCCGCAGCAAGTCTGGGGTGTCAGGGTGTAAATGACGTCATAAGTGAGAGAGGGGCATTGCGATAGTGAAGCAGTAAGTGTGAGGGTGTCAGCCTGATAGTGACACAGTCAATGTGACAGGACAGTGTTTTAGTGACAAGATAAGAGTGAGGCGTCAGTCTGATACTGACACAATAAATGTGATGGAGTCAGGCTGATAGTGACACAGTAAGTGTAAGGAGTCAGGGTGATAGTAACATAGGAAGTGTAAGGGCGTGACTGATAGTGACAAAGTAAGTGTTTGGCAGTCAGGCCGACTGTGACGCAGTCAAAATGAGGGTCTCGAAATGAAAGTGGCGCAGTAAGTGTGAGGGCGCCAGATGGATAGTGATGCAGTAAGTTTGAGGGGTTCACGCTGATATTAAGGTGGGAAGTGTGAGGGGTCAGGTCTATAGTGATGCAGTAAGTGTCGGCGGGTCAGGCTGATAGTGATGCATTCAAAGACCAAATATCCAAGTCTCACTGTAGTGCTGAATAGCGAGACTCCTCAAGGCTAAGACAAAAATCAATAGTTCTCATCCTGGTCATAAATCACAGTGCTTCATTTTAAAATTGTCCTCTCCTGCTTCTAGATTCACCAATGAGGGAACAAAATTTAATTGCACCACCCTGTTTATCTCTTCAAATATTTTGCAACTCTCAATGAGATTACCTCTCTTGTTTTGAAACTGTTAAAAAAATTTCAATTCAGAGGACTAACGTTCATCCATGATATCAAGGCTAATCACTATTCGTGGTATTCCTGATATGGCATTAGTATCTTTCCTAAATTGAGGATTATAATTCCTCATACTGTAGTCCAAGTGCGGTCGAACTGAGCCACCATACATTGGAAATAATGCTTCGTTCTCGTGCCCTGAAATCCTTCTGCAGCTTTCACAACATACTTCTCCAACTGCTACTAGACTTCAATGACTTGTTAAAAACTTCTCCAAGGTGCATTTCTAAAAATCTGTACATTAGACTTTCTACTTCAAACCATCGACAAATAATCTCCACACATTTCCCTCCTGACAAGTATGATAAAGTCAAATCGTTGCTATTTATTAATCATGAGGGACATGGATAGGTTGACTCGTCAAGGTGTTTTTCGGCTGGTGAGGAAGTCAAAATTTAGAAAACATCGGTTTAAAATTAATGGGTAAGGAATTAAAAGGGACGTCAGGGGCAACTTTTTCAGATGCGTCCAGAATGAGCTGCCAGAGAAATTGTTGGAGACTGGTACAACTGTAACATTTAATGGCATCTGGATGGATATATGAGTAACAAGGTTTAGAGGGATGTGGGCCAAATGTTGGCAAATGGGACCTATTAATTTAGGGTAACTGTCCACCATGGTCATGTTGGAAAGAAGGGCCAATTTCCGTGTTGCATTGTTCAAGGACTTGATGACTCTAGAACTACCGCAAGAACTTTGCAAATAATTCCGTCAAGACGATTTCAAGTTCCAAATCTTCGGTTAATCTTCCTCTCTTGTGCTCACAAGTTCATTACCTGATGTCAGAACATACGGATTAGTTGCTGGATCCATTCCTGTAAATTGGTTCTGCATTCTTTCTAATTATGATTTTTTTTTACGAATGTAGCTAGTGTTTATGGACTTAGCATCAATTTTTCTAATACCGTATGTCGATGAATATTAAAACACAACAACACATCTAATTTGGCACCAGTTGATGAGCAATTGAGTCAAAATCGATCGGACGCAGTGGGACAATGACCCTGTCTTCGTGGTGTACATCCGTGACTCTATAATTCGACGAAGAATCATTCACACAATTTCAGCTGTGTCAGAATCTAGTTTGCGGTGAAAGCCTGTCAATCTGCGAAGGTAACGTTCGTCTGGGTCTCTGCAAAGGAGTTGGCGAAATCTTTGGGTCTTGACAATTTGTTCTTCCAACAAATGAATTCAATTGTTTTACCATTAAAATTGACCAAATTCCCGCAGCTGTGATGGCCGAGAGGTTAAGGCGTTGGATTTGAAATCCAATGGGGTCTCCCTACGCAGGTTCGAATCCTGTTCACAGTGCCGAATCTCGTAAAAGTCATGAATTGTTTTGCAGGATTTGGATTTCGTGGAGCTTGAGCTTTGCATTCAATCGAAAGTAAATTTTCAACTGTGAAGAATCCGAAGTAGTTTCAAGACTGACCCAGTCATCTAATTGAATAAATTATATGTCGATACACAAAAAGCCACCAACTTCCAACACGAATCAGTTTCAACACATTTGTCGAATTATCGTGAAATTTGGATGTTTGGGGTGGGGGGTGTGTGGAATTGAGTAAAACAAGAAGCAATGCAACACATTTACCTGCAGGTGATGAATTTTTTTTAGGATCAGTTGAAAGTCAAGCTGAGAAAGTTCAACCTAATTTACAGCTGACTCTCAAGGCCAATAATCTTTTACATCAGCAGTCAATGAATTAGAAAAAAAACAACTCCATGTGTGGAAAGGAACTCGACTGATCCAGGTTCCTGGCTTGTGATGTGAAAAGGCAAGGCGATATCAGCGGAGTAGAATTTTCTGGAAATATTAGAAATGGAATGTTTACGGTCTTCTGCTGTCCACATTCGTTAGAAACTGTGCATTAGGAACTGAAATTGAAAATTAACGATGAAAATCAGACTTAGACCTCTGCTTGTGGTGTAGCATTGTTCAGAACAATAGGTTGTTGTTGAGGTTAAAATTGACCAAAATAATCGATGGGGATCTTATCCACGGCCTTCGTTGGAGCAGTTGGTGTGGAGAGCTCAGCTTGAAGAACCAAATGCCAATTATTCATCCTGGCTGTCTGAATTGTTTAGTTAAACATACTCCCAGTTTAATGAAAAAAACCTTTGCTATCAGAGTTAGTTGTTTTCATGTCAGCATGTTCCGATATGAGAAGACCCTTATGAGTAGATGTGAATTAAATTTTGACTCTAACGTCAGAGAAGTTGACACATTTCTGCACCAAAATAAGCACTACCATTGGTATCAAATCAAACTGAACAAAGGACTAGTCACTTAGACATTTCCTGTCTGCAGACTCTGCCAATGGATCGTTCAGGCCCGATGTAGGAATAGGGCGTGGTGACATCTGTTCGCAAGTGGATCACTTTATTCTTGCTCACGATCCATAAACCGTAATTCATTTTGAACTTCTTAGCCATCAGCATGATAAGAGGTACATAATGCACAGGTTTGCTTCACGAAACAAAGAGCGAAATCTTATTCAATGCAGATGCAAATTCAAGTTGTCCCTGGTCGACCAGAAGACAGATATCGCGAAACAAAGTGAATACAGAAAACAATCAATGTTTTCTGGGAGTCAAAAAGATGTACTGGAAGAAGGGAAACATATATTTTGAATTAAAGTCACATACCACTTCCACAGACTAAATGTTCTTGCACCATTATCTTAATTTGACCTTGATGTCCACCATTGCTGCAAAAATTATCTTAACAACTCAGAACTTTGTGTTCTTTGATATTCTCTCCTTCATGTTTCTCTTGATTTTGAAACTAAAACCGAGCAATAGTAATGCACCCTATTTCACTTGCAAAGATCAGAAGAAGATCAATTTATAAGAGAACAGAAATAAAGCTACGTCTGTCTTTCGAGAGAAAACACAGTTACCATTTCGACTCTAAAAAGTCTTCTTCAGAAGTCTGCACAATGAACTCGAAATAGTAGACCGACAATGAAAAAAAAGAGCCAAACTGCCGCGAATACACCACCCGCAAGTGCATCAAGTCCTACTCGAATATGCCGGATTACTACTATCAACATCAGTGAAGAACGGAACAAAGCTCATTCTGCAGTTGTCAACCTGTTATGGCGTAGTTTGTAAAGTCAGAAATATGATTCGGTAAAAAGCGGGATGAAAGCGGGATATAGGAAGTCTGAAAAAAGCAAATGCGTGCTTTGCTTTGAAGAATGTTGGCAGTGATGAAAATGGAAATTAACTACAGTGACGGGGGCTTAATTAATAGCTGAAAATGTGTTGCTGGAAAAGCGCAGCAGGTCAGGCAGCATCCAGGGAACAGGAGAATCGACGTTTCGGCATAAGCCCTTCTTCAGGCATCTGCAGACCTCACTTTCTCCTCAGGGCTTAATTAATACTCAGCATCGTTGCAACACAGGGACGCAATTCTTTTTGCTAGGTTTCTGTTCTGCCATTTTATAATCACGACTGCTGTCGGGTTTGGTTTCCATTCCAGCCTTCGGTGACAGCCTGATGGAAGTTTGCACATTCGCCCAATTTCTGTGTGGTTGCTCTGGTTTGCTGCCACATTCTAAACATTTGCAGGTTATTTGGAATCGCCATTGAACGCACACGGTTACAGAGACACTGATGTCTCTGTAATAGGAGTGTCTGGATAGGACGTACATCTGAGGATTTTTGTGAACTTAAATAGACAGAGTGGGGTTAGTCTGCTGTTTCCTGGGTGAGCTACATGGCCAGAGAGGGGTCAGGGTCTTCTTCCCTGAGGGAGATACGTTGACAGAGTTGGGTTAGTTGCTCTTACCTGTGTCAGTCACGCAGATACAGTAGGGTCAGTCGGCCCTTCCCTGGGCGAATTTCTTTCACAGAGTGGTGACAGTCTGCTCTTCCCTGCCTGAGTGAAATAGAAAGAGCGGGGTCAGTATTATCTTCCCTCGATAATTTATGTTGACAGTCTGGCTTCCGTCTGCTCTTCCCTGGCGAGTTACATTGGTAGAGTGGGGTTAGTGTTCATTCATTGGGTGAGTGCCATAGACGGAATGGGATCGGTCTGCTCTTCCCTGAGGGAATTACATTTATAGAGTGGGGTCAGACTGCTCTTCAGAGAATGACTTATATTGACAGTGTGGGATCAGTCTGCTGAGTTACACTGAGAGTGTGGGGTCCGTCTGCCCTTCCCTGGGTGAGTAACACTGACTGAGTGGCGTCAGTTTGCTCTTCCCTCAGTGAGTTACATTGACAGAGTGGCGTCAGGAGTGGCGTCTTTGAGGAGTTGACAAAAGTAACTCGTCCCCTACATCTTTGGGATAATTAGGGATGGGCAGTGAATCTTATCTCATTGAAAGACAACTGTGTCCCAGAAATGCATTTCTAATAATTGCATGTACTAATTCGACAGTGCAAGCGGTCGGGAATAACTTGAGGAGAGGTGCAGGGTAGAACAATTAAAGTCAAATGCATTGATGCCGAGGAGACATGACACAAGATGTGAGTGTGGAGCTGATGGTGCAAGGTTCAGTGTCAGTGCTATTGGTTCAGCATTTATTTCTCACTGTTCGCAATGACTCACACACTACTGCTGTCAATTCACAATAATGAGCCTGTTCATCTTGGTTTGAAAATCCCTGCGTGTGTATTAATGTGGTTAATGGGACGCGAGAGATGAGCACATCCTCTTTATTCTGTCAGTTTAAACAGATGAAAATATCTGTTGGATGCCAATGCAAGAGGATACTGTCTTTTTCTGTGCCTCTTCAGTGGGGAATGCTCAGCATTGAAATGTCTGTTTTTGCACAAGCAGAGTTTGATTGCCATTTATACTGAGCAACGCTAACACAGAAAACGCGTTTTCGAATTCCTGTGATCAAGTGGTTCAGACATTGCACATATGGATGACAAATCTGGCTTTTAACGTGGCGCCGTGGCTTAGCTGGTGAAAGCACCTCCCATCACACTGGTACCTGCTCATTGTATTGAAAGCTCGTTATTTATCGCAAGTACTATGTTGCTGATCGAAACACTCAGTGTCCTGTTTGAATTGCTATATTTTCTGATTTTGTGTTCCGGCTTCATTTTCCAGGTTTAAATCCAGTAGTGTATGTTGCTCTTTTTAACTACTATTTTAACCTGGAGATTCCTACCGCAGTTCCACAAGCACTTCTGCTTCTCATCCTCTTATTCTCATTCCTTTATTTCCAGTTTGGTGGAAATTAAGTGGTGAAGCAGGAGACACTGCAGCATTCCCGGGGAATGTAGTGGTAATGGCACTGACACCACGACCTGATCACCCTCATTCTCTGCTGTCACCATTCATTGGTTGTACACCAACAGTAAATGAATCCTTGTTCTTCTTCAGCTATCATGTAATTACTTTCTTTTTATGTTGGATAAGGAATTCAACTTTAACTTCGAAAGGGTCTTTAGATTTTGAGGAAGAAATGTCTCCTTGCTTCAGGTCGAAGTGACAGACGCATTATACAGAGAATGTGAGACTCATTCGACCGATTCCAGCCAGGCGTCAGAAAGCCTCTCAGCAGTTCGAATCTCAAACTGTCTCTGACTGTCAGGCTTTTCAAAGAGCAGAAATAAGAAATGAGTGATATGGACAGCTAGAGTGTCGGAGAATGTTAAAAATGCCCAGTAGGATACAGAGAGAAATATAGAAAAACAGAGACACGTATTGAGGTAGACACTGGAAGAAACAATTCTCCATTCGACGTGACTGCTAAATAACAGAAAGCAAAAGGAAATGTAGCCATTAAAACATAGCCTTCCACCAGCTCAGGAAAATGAAAGTAGCATGACAACTTATTAAGTTCTTTTAAGATTGTAAATTCGACATTTGTAAGCTCAAGAGTGATTTTGATAAATGCAATGATTCGACAGGTAAGATTATCATTTTCCCAACAGTATAATCTAGAAATCAATAACTAACCTGCTTCTATCGCTCTAAAAAAAATCTGTTTCTCTCTGCAGATGTTGCCAGGTGCAGCGGGTTTCTCTATCAATTCTCGTTTTTAGTTCAGATTTCCAAAACCTGCATCTTTTTGATTTTTGAAAACCTGGCACAAAACCAAGCATTACCAGGATCGGACCAGTGGTCAGAAATACTGGTACCACGATATATATGCACAATAAAACATTCATTCCCTGTCCGAAAATAGAACTAATGCCATGGCAGTTCTAGTTCCAAATCCTACCTACGAGATTACACTGAATGAAGACAGACGATCTTGCACTTATTCTCAATGAAATGGCTTTTCCCTTTCATTCCTGATCAGTTTCACTGCAGATTGTTTTCTACTCGTCTTCACGTTTTGCAGAATGGAAAAGTCCATTTGTCCCATGGTGCAGTCTGGTTTAAAGACATTCATCTATTCTATTCCCAGTTTCCAACTTTGGTCCATAACCTTATGTGTTCTGATGTTTCCACTGCAAATGGCAGTGAGGTTCTCACTTTGATCTTAGATGACACAACAATGGGATTGAAGTTTGACATAGTCACACTGTGTTATTACCCACGTCGTGTCTTCCACAGAAAGAGACACACAAGAGTGGCAGAGTTCTCAGGATTTGACCAGCTCCTTGTGCTTCACTTCAGCTGTCCGCTCCAACATGCAAGTTCAACCGCTAAAAGGCAGCTTTTGGTTAAACCAAAGCCAGTTCTACAGACAATGAGAGACATTCTAGCTCTGAGCTAGAATTTAAAGTGGACGAAAGAAACAGTAAATTCGAAAACCCAAACCCTTCCGTTCCTGACAGACAACAGGAATGGACTAGCACGCTGCATCCTCGTGATTTTAAATGCGAAACGACAATCCCCTAACTCGACATAAAAGGCGTGTTACCAATTCCGTCACTGACCCAAAGATCAGGTTTGGCTGTGACAGTTTGTCTATTTGTAATGTAAACGTCCACATCATGGAAACAGCAATCACAAGTTGAAAAATCAGCAAATATAATCACCGTCACTGTTTCACATGGAATTCCACACTCTGTGAACCGTTACCTTTCGCTGTACTTTCATATTTGAAGTTTTTTACATTCCAGACCATGAACTAATTCAGCAAGAAACCACTGGTCATTTCGAGCCCGTCATCCGGAATGAGGCGAGTTGAACGATGTCTTTCTTGTTTTCGACACATCACCACAGCTCAAAACGAGCTCGTGTTAGCATCAGTCTTTACTTAACTTGCTGCAGTATATCTGCTGAACAACTTCAGATTATCACAGCATTGCCTTCTTCACATTGAAACCAAGGGTGATAATATGAACCGACTTGGAAACTTGGAGAGAGAAACGCTGCTGAGAAGTCGATTATGACGTGAAGAGCAGGCACAGGCGTTTGTACAGGTCAGGTCCCAAATGCTATTGCAGTATCAATGGACATCCCTGCATACGAGACTATATTGCCCAGAACATCCCTGCATACGGGTTTATATTGCCCAGGACAGACTTTAATTCCCAGTCAGGAAGTGAAGATTTAATTCTCTTCTTGTGAGTTATCCGAATGAAAACTAAATCCTGATTGCACACAGAACACACACACGGAGCCTGCCAGAGAAATTCAGTCATCGATCAGCATCTGTCTGGAAGGACAATGGCAGCAAATACAAGCGAAAGCTATCACCGCAATTATCCCTACAAAGATCTCGCGTTTCCCAGTTGAAAATATCTCGCTGTTCCTTCAATGTCACTACGTCTAAATCCTTGCCTCGTGGCATCATGCCTGTAACCTCGGTACTGAGGACATCCAGGGTTTTGCAGAGTAACTCAAAATCTCAATCTCTCGGGTAATTAGGGATTGACGGTGCATCCCATCCCATTGAGTAATGACTTTATCCCGATAATACGTTTCCTAAAGCTGCAGTTTCTAAGGGAACACTTGCAAGCATTCGGGAATACGTTGAGAAGTGGAACGGACGAGCGGAAAATATTCAAAGTTTGTGCGAAGATTTGTAGCTCGGGTGCTCGTTGTTGTGGTTCTGTTCGCCGAGCTGGAAGTTTTTGTTGCAAACGTTTCGTCCCCTGGCTAGGCGACATCATCAGTGCTTGGTACCCAATATACCACCCACGACAGCGGACGGCTGAAACTGACAACCGGAAGCGGCAGGGACAGACCACTATAAACACCGGAGGAAACATCAAAGAAGCGCTTCGCAGGAGGCTCCCAAGCACTGATGATGTCGCCTAGCCAGGGGACGAAACGTTTGCAACAAAAACTTCCAGCTCGGCGAACAGAACCACAACGAGGGGAAAATATGAAAGGCAATGATGACTGGGAGACATGAGACAGCAAGTGAGTGAGGAGCTGGCGTTGCAACGTTCAGTGTCAGTGTCAGTATTTACTAACCACTATTCACTTTGATTCACACACCACGCCTTAACAATTCACCACAATGAGCCCATTCCTCTTAGTGTGAGTTTCCCTTTGCGGATATTAATACGGTTAAAGGTGCCCAAGACGATGGACAGATCTTCGTTATCCTGTCAGTTTAAAAGTCGAAGTTATCAGTTTAAAACAAAATCAATAAGAGATTGCCTCTCCCTGTGCATTTTCAGTGGAGAATATCCAGCTTTGAAATCTTCTGCATAAACGCAGGTTGTTTTAAATTTTCTCCGAGTAACTGTGAAACACACAAAAATGAGTCCGAGTTCCTGTGTTCGAATAGTCAAGTAAATGCACACATGGTTTTGAATCGTTGAGCTTGGGCAGTCCCTCTGCCTTAGTTAGTGAAAGTTCCTGTCAAAAAATCAGCCGAATATGGGATAAAATCCTGACATCTCAATGTTTATAGGTCTTTCATGAAAAAGAGAGTTCCCGTCTTCACCTGTGGTTCTGGTCGTGGTGGGAATTCAAATCAATGACTGGATCGAGGTTATAGTTTAAAGACAGCTCCTTCGACACCTCTGCCATGCTTCCACACAAACTCCCGCAACCACGTTTTTCAGGATGAGTGTTTCAGCATCGCCTCACTTCAGGCACTTTAACACACGCCCTTTCAATGGCGAACTTGGCGCAAGTTCGATAATATTTATGAGGATGTTGCAAGACTTACAGTGTTACGATTGTAGCATAAAGCTGAGTAGGATATGAAAATTTTCCCTGGAGCTTGAGGGCTTAGGAATGGGCTTACAGAGGTTTATATAAATATGAGGGAGACTGCAGAGTAAATGGTCAATGAATATTTCTTCCCAAGACAGGCAAGTTCAAAACAAGGGAACACAGGTTTAAGGGGAGAGTGGTAAAATTTAAAAGGGATCTGAAGGACATTTTATTTTCACACAGAAAGTTTTGCGTGTTTGGAATGAATTGTCAGATTTAGTGGTGGAGTCTGGTACACTCTCAACATTTCAAATGCATATGGATCATTATACTGACAGGAATGTTGAAAAAGAATAAACGTGAAAATTTGGCAAATGGAGTGGTTGAGATGCTGCAGTGGCGATCACCAGTTTGAATAGGCACTCATCACTTAGTCAGTGGCTAGTTTTCTGGAAGATGGTTAGATTAGATTCCCTACAGTATGGAAACAGGCCCTTCCGCGCAACGAGTCCACACCGACCCGACAAAGAGTAACTCACCCAGACCAATTTCCCTCGAACTAATGCACCGATCATTATGGGCAAATTAGCATGTCAAATTCACCTGCATTGAACATCTTTGCAGTGTGGGAAGAAACCGACGCAGACGCAGGGACAATGTGCAAACTACGCACGGGAATCAAACGTGGAACACTGGTGCTGTGAGGCAGCAGTGCTAACCACTGAGCCACGGTGCCGCCCTAAAAGGGGATGGAGAATGCAGCTAGAAACCCCGCAATCTCTCGCATGCAAAGCGAGTACTCTCCCATTTGAGATAACTCCCACAGGCTGCTTCGGTTAAAACCAGCAACGAATCATTTTTTTTCTGGTCTTAGGCTGCCAATGACCATTCTTCTTGACACATTCCCAACTTCTCAGTGGGAGATTTTGGCTGCGGAACATACCTCACAAATCATGTTGCACGCGCAGCTCTCCAGCGAAACCAAAACCTGACAACTGATGAACAGAAGCAGAACTGATAAAGACAACCTATTTTCAGACACACGGACTCATGGATGCTGTCTGTGAGGCAGACCGAGTCGCCTGGGTCATGAGCTGCTCACACAAATTGCAGCGAGGGAATTCCAAATGGTGCTTTCAACGTACTGGCGCCTGAGTGCACCAATACTTCCAGGAAAGTGCTCAAGTAACATGAATCAGAACTGACTAACAATGAACCATGAAAAGTGAAGATTACCAGTTGCAGTCTCGATTAGATGAGGTTAACAATTGGGCTGATGTCTCCACCAGATCGAGAGGACCAATCACCAGCCTCTCGCATCAGGACAGAAATTAAGGAAATTAGGGAAACGTAACCAAGTTTCATATCGCAATTTCCCTCCTTTTCGCAACAATAACAGAAAACTGCGAGCAGATTCAATGTAGAACCTAATTTCACATAAACAGGAAAATAAATATCTCCATTCACTTTCAGAGAAACGGTGAAAAATGCAAATTGTCTGGAATATGAAAGAATGGCGCAGCCTGTTTTTGAGTCGCATATTATGCTGGTGGCCTTTCGAGCTGGAGGGGAACGTGACAACTACAGCACAAGGGGAAAACATGGGCACTGACATGTTGGTTGTTTTCTGCTGTGCCACATCACAGCCGGGTAAGAAGAAATGACTGCTTTTTTTCTGTTCAACTTTAACAAAACTCATTCCTGCAAAACGTTGCCACCTTAGTCCATTAGCACACGTGGCCGCGCAGGGATGCAAACACAAGCATTCTTAAGAAGTGGAATCTGAAATCAGAGTCTCAGGTTGCTCAGCCACGCGAGCACACAGGCCAAAACCGGAAACCCAAGAGCATGTACCTGATGATACCCTGCAGCATACTCACAGCAACTGCACCAGTTCTGCAGAATAAACGGTGGGAAGGAATTGCTCTATCTGAGCGGTCGTGCTTGTTGTTCTCATCAGCAAATCTGGCTTTGAATTTGCTAGCCCATATCTGCTACCATGCTGAAACGGAATGCAATTCCGATTAGTCGCTGTGTGAAACTTTGTTCATTTTCTCTCCTCAGATAAAGTGATCACTGGAGATGAAGAATTCTGCTCCTGCCAGAGACGCCGACTCTCCTGCTGCTCGGATGAACTGAAAAACTGGTTTAGCACTGGAATCCGAGAATGGCAGAACACGTAGCAAGATTATTCGAAACCCAGAGCCAATAAGAGTTCCAACTTTCCTTTTCTTTCTTCATAATAGTGCATTATCCAGCAGAGCCATGAGCAACTGCCACCTGGCTGCAAGCTGCGTTGGAAACCTATGTGGCAATCAAGGATATGCGACTCACTTATTGTCGGTAAATCAAACACTTCTCACTTTGAGGTGTACAAAAATTAGTTTCTATACATATTCAGGGAAGGTCAAAGGCGATCTCAGATGTCAAAGAGGTGGTCACTGCTCATGATTGGTCTTTGTTCGAGTTGTGAAAAGGTTTCCCGCTTTAGTCGCATTCACGTTTCTTGTTGATGACTGAATTAGACAGAAGGTGTTTCACCAGAGCTGCACTTGACTTGCATTCCTCTCCCTCGCTGTCATACTGTCCTGGAACTCTGTGATACCAAGAAAACAAAATACATACTGCGTCATTCGGCAGCCTGTCTGTGATTTCCTCATTTTCAGTGACAACAAGGCTTAGACTTCAGGCCACACAGTAATATTATTACTAGTATGAGAACAAGAGTCTATAGTTCATCTGTGCCTGTAAATCCTTTCATTCCCGTGGTTGACTGAATGAACTGTATGCGTGTCTGCTGCTTCGAAACTCGAATATGTGAACTGCTCCAAACTATGATTGAGGATTTCTGCTTTTGGTTGACACACGTTGAGAAACGCCAGACAGCGTTCAAATGAAGCTTTCAGAGCACATTTTCGGATGAATTTGACAGAGATTAACATCATGAATCCAGTGTTCGCTGTGACAGAAGGAAGTGAATGCTCTCCTTGTTACTGATCCAGGCCACCTTCGCATGTCAAGCAAATGCGGTACTGTTGTTACAGAAAGGATCAGTGCCCGGTAACTGTGTCCTTAAAGAGGACATGATTGAAAAAATAAAGAGTACCATGTTGAAATATCCAAGAAATATTGGCTGAAACGGCGCAGACAATTTTCCCTGCAGCGCCAAGACAGAGGAACATATGTAACGGCACTCTTAAACAGGATGGCCAGCAGTGATATCGACATCACCACATATGAAGGACCACTGCTAATAGAAATTTGAAAATGAAATTCACGCAGCAGGTATTCGGAATTATATTCTTTTCACCGCTACAGTAGTATTGGGCGAGTAAATTCAAAACAAGGTTTGCTGATGAGAATGCAATAAAGCCCCATCGATCATGATATGAAAGACTGTCGCCCGGAAAGAGGGAACAATAATGTTTCTTCTAAGCTTTGTACTGGGCCACTTTCGCACAAACTGACACTGCTACTCTCCAGAAAAGATCAGGACCCGCGGCATGCACTCTTAGAAATGGTGACCATCAGTGCTGGAAACTCCCTGCATATTCAGAACAAGGAAGAATACATATCGAATAAAAGTGTAGATGGCAATAAATTGGACTTGTATTCCCTTTCATCACGACAGCTATAATTTGCGGGGATATACAGAGTAAGGTTTACTGACCAGGTCAGAAAGCAGTTACCTCCACATATCTTGACACACGAGCCTATCTTTCTTTCTGTCCATTTTTTGTTTTGAAGCGCCGATCCTTTCCGGAGGAGATGAAGATGATTACTGCTCCCCCGCACGATCACAGTGGGGCCAGAGACCCGATCGAGCTGCTCAGAACAGTTCGTGTTTGCCAGAATCACTGAAACTGAGATTGATGACACGTAGACACGGTGTAACAGCTGCCAACACATGTGGAGGGTTTTGGGACGGATTAGGACCCACTCTGGGTAAAAGACTGGATCCTAAAACTGGGGATTAAGTGTTCAGGTAGAGGACTGGAGAATGGAGTTAAGAACGATATTAGCCAAGATCGAATGGCGGAGCAGACTAGATATTCTGAAAGCGCTAACCGTCCTCCTATGTCTTCCAATTTCTGGCCATCTGGTATCGAAGGAAATAGAAACAGAGTTATTTGTTCAGTTGTAAGTCCTGGGCAAAGTGAGAGATAGAACAAGCATGATACAATTTTAGGGACTGGGAAAATGTTTGGAGAGGAAGCAATGAAAGTGAAGCTGAATATAAAGTTTGAAGTCAGGACATATTCAATAAGAAGGAAGTTTGTAGAAAGACAGAGGGACATGAAGATGGAAAAAGAAGTGTCACCAGTCCCGAAATCTCATTCGGTTTTCATTTTCAAGATGCGACCGGACCTGCTGAGATTTTCCAGCAATTTCATTTGTTGATTCTGAAACAGAAGATGGGAGTGATCCTGGACCAAACAGCTCTCTCATGTTCTGGGAATATTTGACTTACCCGTTCGATCAGATCACGTCTGTCCCACACTGAAACCTCAGAATCCTTCCCCGCCCCCATCCTCGTTACTGGCGCTAAACTGTTCATTACATAAACTTACATGAGCACACAACAAGAACAATTGCAAAATGTACAGGGAGAGCTCCGTTCCGATCCATCAGCACATTTTGAATCAGTTAATTGTCGTTCAGGGCCCATGAGACATTAAGCCGTCTCTGTCAGACCACTAACAAATGGCCATTCGCGTTCTGTGTCTTTGAACACTTTGGTTGGTGCACAGATGTAGTGGAATCTCATGTTGTAAAATGGACATCATTCATAGCATTTTCAGCTGCACTGATAAACTTGTCTCTGGCGCTTCCAGTAAAGTGCAGACAGTTTTCACTCAGAAACCGACATGTGATCAAAGCAGGAGGACATATGTGTCTATGAAAGCAACAAGAATGCTCCACTAGCGTTGGCTTGCAATTCCGCATGTGGAACGAAGAGCTGGAACTCGATTAAACAGTGAAAACGCCTATTATGGGGCTTGGACGCACGACTCTCTGATTAAACACCTCACATTGCACCGAACTGAGATATCCAGGGTTGGCACACGATGAATTAGTTTGCTATTTCATTCTGAGCATAATTCACCTGGCACAACAATTTGCAAAGATCCAGCTCATTC
Source organism: Chiloscyllium plagiosum (assembly GCF_037043375.1). Classification (NCBI taxonomy): domain Eukaryota; kingdom Metazoa; phylum Chordata; class Chondrichthyes; order Orectolobiformes; family Hemiscylliidae; genus Chiloscyllium; species Chiloscyllium plagiosum. The sequence goes on from NW_028270183.1 coordinate 103,411,048, forward strand.
CTCCCAATCACAAAGAACATCATTCACATCTTTCACTTTTGTTATTTCTTCAAAACATTACAATCTATTTAACACTTGTCCCGGCATTTAAGATTCAACCCGAATATTTTCATAAGAAGTGATTTCCATTCACTCTGGCAGCAGTAAATCAGTCGGAAAATTACCTTAGGAAACCCAATCATTTCTGTTTACAGTATTGGGAATTTCCCATCTGCTGACAAGACAGAGTCCTCACAATCAACATTTTCTTTGTTCTTCCTGCCTAAAACGTTTACCACTTCTTATTTTCAAGATAGGAGTTTTGTTTATACCACGTTCCAAGAACAGGAACAACCTTCCAATCTCCTGAATTTTCAATTTAAAATGGAAGTTTTGTTCCTTTCCCATGGGAAAAGCAGTTAATGAGAAAGGAGTTTCCACGAGCTGTGTCCCAGGGTTTGGCAGGAAGCCCTGATTGAAGCTGCAGTGGCCGCTTTCAGTTGGCATCGGCGGTTTGGAGAACATGGTGTCGTATTCTGCTGCGTGTAAACGTCTTGCTCCCTGTGGACTCGGGATGAATCATGGATGAGATTTCGGAACAACACTGCCTTCCAGTCTCTGGTCATCTGCTATCTAAGGAAATATAAACAGAGTTATTTGTTCAGTTCGAAGTCCTGGGCAATGTGAAAGATGGAACAGTTCTGATACAAAATCGGAGACTGGGAAAATGGTTGGAGAGGAAGTAATAAAAGAGAAGCTGAATATAAAGTTGGAAGTCAGGAGACATTCAATAAAAAGGAAGAGTGTGCAAACGCAGGTGGGGATGGACATGGAAAAGGAGTGTCACTAGTCCTGAAGTCTTAAATCGATTTATATTTCCAAGATGCTACCAGCATTTTCCAATAATGTCATTTGTTGGTTTAGTAAGAGAAGATGGCAGTGATCCTGGACCAAACAGCTCTCCCGTGCTCTGGGGATATTTGACTTACTGTGTCTATGTCCCACACTGAAACCTCACGATCCTGCCGCACCTCCACCCTCGTTACTGACAATATACTGTTCATTACGTTAAACACAAGAAGAACAATTGCAAAACGTTAAGGGAGAGTTCCCTTCGGTTTCCATCAGAACAATCTGAATCACTAAAAATTGGTTCAGTACCCATGTGACATTGATCCGTCTCTGTCAGACCCCGAGCAAGTGGCCATTCGCTTTCCGTGCCTTTGAACACTTTGGTTGGTGCACGGTTGGTTTGGAACCTTACATTTTGAAACGGACATCATTCATCGTATTTTCGGCTGCACTGATAAAGTTGTCTCTGGTGTCTCCAATAAAATGGAAATAGTGTTCACTCAGAAACCGACGTGTGATCAAAAGCAGGCGGACAGATGTGTCAATGAAAGCAGCAAGAACATTCCCCTGCGAAGGGTTGCAATACTGCACGTGGAAAGAAGAGCCGGAATTGTATTAAGCGGTGAAAGCGCCCATTGTGAGGATTGCACCCACCAACCACAGATTAAGCATCTCACACTGCACCGACTGAGCTAACCAAGCACGGTGCACTGTGGATTAGTTTGCTATTACATTGCG